>NC_057730.1:52840543-52887059 GCF_004010195.1 Chiloscyllium plagiosum | reverse complement strand
CCCTCCCTATTCTTTTTAAATGCTCTAAACCCTGGAACATCCAGCAACCATTCCTGCCCCTGAGAAACCCATGTCTCTGTTATGGCCACAACATCGCAGCACCAGGTACTGATCCATGCTCGTAAGTTCATCATTTTTATTCCTGATACTCCTTGTGTTAAGGCAAACACACTTTAACTGATACCTTGGTTCCTTGCCAGGAAAATCCTTCCCACTAGCTGGTCTACCTCTTGCTATTGCCTCATCTGCATCAACTCTCATCTCCGGTATACAGCTCAGGTTCCCATCCCCCTGCCATACTAGTTTAAACCCTCTCGAACTACTCGAGCAAACCTTCCACCCAGGACATTGGTCCCCTCCCAGTTCAGATGCAACCCGTCCTTCATGTACAGGTCCCACCTTCCCCGGAAGGCATCCCGATTATCTACATATCGGGAGCCCTCCCTCCTACACCAGCTGCGCAGCCATGTGTTAAGCTGCGCCCGCTCCCTGTTCCTCGCCTCGCTATCTCGTGGCACCGGTAGTAAACTAGAGAACACTACTCTGTTCGTCCTGCTTTGCAGCTTCCATCTGCCTTGCTGATATACATGGTCACTGCTTTCCTTCCCGGCTGCCCCTCTGGTCCTCGTCACTTCCCCCGCTGCTCCCTCTCCTTAGCTGCAGTCTTCTGGGTTCGTCTTACCTCCGCTGCTGCTCGCTCTCAAAAATCAGTATATTTGAAGGTAATTAATTTAAAGGGCTACAGAGATTGAGGTTGTGTGTCCGGTTTAAAGCACTGATCCCTACATTCCAGTCTCAATTGAGAAGTGGGTTGAAATCCCACCACTGCCAGCTTTGATCTGCAATTCTCTTTTGAGATGCCACACTATCTTGATAGGGAGAGGCAATGGCTTAGTGATATTATTGTTGGACTGTTAATCCAGAGACCTGGGTTCAAATCCCGCCATGGCAGAGAGTGAAATTTGAGAGTCTGATGAATACCATGGATCCATTGTCAATTGTCAGCAAACCCCACCTGGTCCAGTAATGTCCTTCCAGGGAAGGAAGCTGCCATCCATACCTGGTCTGGCCTGCATTTCCTTCCAGACTCTCAGTAATGTGGTTGACTCTTTACTGCCCTCTGGGCAATTAGGGATGGGCAAGAAATGTTGGCTTAGCCAAAGATGCCCACATCCCATGGATAAATAAAAAGGTACGGCTGGAGAATGGGACTAGTTGGGTAGCTCTTTCAGGAGCTGGTACAGACACCATGGCCACCTCGTGTACTGTACAAGGCTATGATTGAATTAGCATTGAAAAACTGATTTCATACAAAGTGTTTAGCAATAATAAGCTTAGCATGCAACAGAATTTACATTTTTCAACCTACATTAAACAGTGCGATCTGGTGGTGGAAGCTGCTGTTGGCTTGTTCAGTTCTTATCGATCACATTGGGGGAGACCTCAATAGTACGATTCTCGGCAAAGCATCAGATCACAGTACATTCTAGATTCATGTTGTTCTGCACTTGTAGAGATTGCAGATGTTGAGGACTGTTTCAGAGAAGTGAGTGCTGACAGCCCCACTGTTGTGAGCTACAGCAAAGGTCTGCCCCTCATGATGACGTTTTGTAAGCTGTGTTGAACGGTGGTTTATATGGGATGGTTCCCCTGTACTCGAGTTCAACACTATTACCCCAGTATGTTGTCTTCCTCTTGTCAAGGAGGCAGCTTTTTCTCAAATGACAAATTCCCAATCTTAACGCTACAGAGCTTCTGTAAAGTCAGTGAGCGAAGGCTGGAGAACTGTGCCACACGAACATACAATTAGGAACAGGTATAGGCCATTCAGCCCCTCCAACATATTCTACTGCTTAATACAATTATCTGATTACTGTACATTCCCATCAACCCCCATGAACCTGTTGACCTCTGGCTTTACAAAACGCTCAAACATTCTGCTTCCGCTGCCTTTTCGGAAAGGCAGTTCCAAAAATTAACTTTGAGTTAACTTCAATCTACCTTTACCCCTCCATTTTAAAACAGTGACCCCACATTGTAGAATCTCCCACAAGAGGAATCATCCTTCCACACACTATACAATGACAACATTAAAAAGACCATCTGAATGGGTGTATGTAGAGGAAGGAATATGGCAAGTGCTGGCAAATGGGGCAAGATTAATTTAGGATATCTGGTTGGCATGGATGAGTTGGACCGAAGGGTCTGTATCCATGCTGTATAACTGTCACTCTGATTCTGTACATGTACCCAGTCAACACCCCTCAAGATCTTAAAAGTTTCAATTAGCTCATCTAACTTGTCTAAATTTTGGCAGACACAAGCCTAGCCTGCCTGTGCATCAGAAGCAGCAGTGGGATCCTGTCTATTACTGCCACTGTCAAATACCAACAAGAAACCCGGGGAATGCTGCAGTGTCCTTCCGGTGAGGCTGTCCCTTCAAGGAAAGGGGGCAAAATTGTTTCTTAAAAAAAAAACAAAGTTTGAAGGAAGTGTGTAGAAGTAAACGTCAGTAGTTAGATGGTGATAATTAGTTGAAGATGAATTCCCTCGCTTGGTTTGACTTTATGCAGGTGGTCAGACTCAGAAACACGAGCAGCAGCGAATTATAGTGGACGTACGGGAGTTCCGCAGTGAGCTGCCTTCCCTAATACATCGGCGTGGAATTGACATCGAGCCAGTCACCCTGGAGGTTGGTGACTATATTCTGACTCCCGATATCTGTGTGGAACGTAAGAGTGTGAGCGACCTGATCGGCTCTTTGAACAAAGGCCGACTGTACACCCAGTGCGTCACCATGTCCCGGTACTACAAAAGGCCCGTGCTTTTGATCGAGTTTGACCCCAACAAGCCTTTCTCGCTGAACTTCCGAGGGTTAGCACACCAGGACCTTTCCATCAATGACCTTACATCCAAGCTCACCTTACTCACTCTTCACTTCCCCCGGCTGCGGCTTTTATGGTGTGCCTCCCCCCACGTTGCCGCTGAATTGTTCGAGGAGCTGAAGCAGAACCGGCCAGAGCCGGATGCAGCCGCTGCCGTGGCGGTGAGCGGTGATTCCGGAATGGTCTCTGAGTCGGATAGGTACAACCCCGGCCCACAGGACTTCCTGCTGAAAATGCCTGGAGTCAATACCAAAAACAGCCGGGCCCTGATGAACCAGGTGAAGAGCATTGCCGAACTGGTGACACTCTCTCAGGAGCGACTAGCAGAGATCCTGGGGAACACCAACAATGCCAGGCAGCTCTGGGAGTTCATTCACTCCTCCTATTTAGATTTTACCGTACAGGGAAAGAATCGAAAGTGATATTCAGAGCGGGCAGGGTTTAGTAGACACTTTGATCTTTCCAGCTGGTAAACTCAGGCATTCTGAAAATAGTGTAGATATTTTAAAGAGGTGTTGAACTTTAATTCTATTAAAGGTAGTGGGCGGCACGGTGGCACAGTGATTAGCACTGCTGCCTCACAACGCCAGAGACCCGGGTTCAATTCCCGCCTCAGGCGACTGACTGTGTGGAGTTTGCACGTTCTCCCCGTGTCTGCGTGGGTTTCCTCCGGGTGCTCCGGTTTCCTCCCACAGTCCAAAGATGTGCAGGTCAGGTGAATTGGCCATGCTAAATTGCCAATTTAGTGTTAGGTAAGGGGTAAATGTAGGGGAATGGGTGGGTTGCGCTTCGGCGGGGTGGTGTGGGCTTGTTGGGCCGAAGGGCCTGTTTCCACACTGTAATGTAATCTAATCTAAGTAATCTTAAAAAAATATTGCAGAATTCCCATTTCAGGATTGTGATCCGTGTGTAAACATCAGCAGTAGCACTCTCTGTCTGTTTATAATATTCTTAGTCAGAGGGAACTCTGGGTTCAAATGCTGAGTTACTTGTTCACTGTAATGAAGCCTGACTGCCAGTGACACCAGATATTGTAAGATGTTTTTAATTCATTAGAGAAAGATGCAGAAATGCCGTATAAAGCGGCTGGTCCTGGATGGGAGAACCTTTTCAGCAATGTTTCACCTTGCTGTTCTCATTTGGTAGTCAGCCCTTTAAAACCTGTTGGTGAGTGTTGATGAAGTTCCTAAACCAGTCCAATCTGGTGTTACAGTCACTGAATAAGATCATCCACAGGGCTGGATGTGTTAATGAGCTGCGATTTTTCTGAGGCTTTGTTAGACTTTGGTTTATTTGCGTTTTACCCGTAAGGAGTCTTGGCTTCAGAAAGACATTTTATCAGTTGAATCTAACTCTGCCTGTGGTTTTCCTTCTGCCTTTGAAGCCATTACCTTAGCTGGCCCTTTATGAAAATTGCTAATAGGAATCTTCCTGAGGTTTAAATCCATGAAACATCTCTTTGATGTTTCTTTTTAATCGTATGATTTTGACATTGCTTGGCTTCTAGACCACTGACAGGGACTGGAGCCCTGAATAATTGTTCAAGTGGTGTCAACAGGAGCTCAGTAGGTAGCACTTTTGCCTCAGAGTCAGAAAGTTGTGTGTTTGTCCTACTCCAGAAGCTTAGCATAAAGATCAAAGCAGGCACTGCAGCTTCATACCGAAGGAGTGCAGCCCTGCCGAAGGTGCTGTCTTTCAAATGAGACATTATACCAGAGCGTGCCTGTCCTCAGGCGGGTATTAAAAACAATCCCACCACACAACTTGAAAGCGAGCAGATGTTATCCTCCACATCCTGGCCAATGTTTATCCCTCAATCAGCATCATAAAAACAAATCATCAAACCATCATTATCCCATTGATATGCTGTGCATAAATTAACTATTGCGATTCCAACAGTTAACACTTCCAAAGTATTCCATCGATTGTGAAGTTACTCAGGAAGCTTTCTGATCGCAAAAGGTATTATATCAGTGTCTTAGTGTCTGCTTGATGTTGTGAGCATTCATCAGAAAAACATTCTGCTGTGATATTTGCGAATCAGCTTTGATGAGATAAACATTCTGACAGAGGTGGAGGTACATTTCCAGAGCTGCTTACGAGCGAGATCTGAAAAGAAATATATTTGATTTAATTTGCCGCCTCTTCCACTCTGAAAGTTGTTTCAGATGTCTGAATTGGACCTTTGGAATCTTATGGAGAATAAACATAATCAATAAAAGATGAAGCACATTTTTGGCTTCTGGCGACTTTCAGACCTCTCAAAATATTGTTTGGTTTATAAGTTGAGACACGATCTCTCCTCATTATAGCACTCCTTGGAAAACATTCCGTTTTGAAATGTTAAAGCAGATTAGATTTTCTTGAAAATATTTAATACAAAAATCAGCTTGTGACAAGAGCATAAAGCCAATGCTTTTTTAAAGAAAGATAAACTCAAATGAATGTTGATTTTTAATCAACCTTTAGGAATCTTTAGTTCATGGAGTGGTTGGTATTTAAATATTTTGATACTGTGTATATCAATTATAAAATTTCTGACAATAAAAAATATTTAAAGGAAAATCAGAATTCTGGGGAAAAATATTGTCAATACTTTGAAAATGCAGGGTTTATTTGCAAACAGTTGTCCTGTTCTCCTTGCATGTTAATCTGGATCTCACATTTTGCACCTTGCACCAGTTTATTAAAACGGTCCAAGCAGCTGACCTCTCTTCCAGGATCTCAGTTACATAGCCCTGTCTCCAATCCCTGTGTGTAGTGATACAGCCCTGAAGGAATGCTCTGAAAGTTTCCATCTTGAACTCATCAGGCAAACATTACAAGAATACCAAGTTTCGAAGGGAGCAACAATTTACACTGCTTCAAGCAAAGGTGCTGATTGGTTGACAAGTGCATGCTGGTCAAGTTATCACCGTAGAAAATGCAACACAGCACAGCTGTTTCCACCCCCTCCCAAAGCTAAAACACAGACAGTGGGCATGTTCTTTCTATGGACAAAGGACAGAGCCCTACACGTCAATATATTAAATTGATAATGTAATTTGTAGCAGGAAAATAGGGTTGAAAAACATATCAGCCATGATCTAATGGAGGGGCAAACATGACGGGCTGACTGGCCTAATTTCTATTCCTTTATCATCTGATCTAAATTTTTCCACTTTCACCTTTTCCCACCTGTGATCTCTCCCAATGCCGCGTTTCATCAGTGTGTCTCTGTCCCCTCTGGGCTCCTAAACAGCTCGTCTGGATAAGATATAGTATATTTCTAATGTGCAGCTTATCAGTGTCATTGTTCAGCAGCTTGTTGAATATATGGCATGCATACATTTTGCAACTGAGGGCTCCGACAACTACAAGTTAGCCAGGCAACCAGAGCAGGTACTGGGAACAGCCAAAGTGCAGCACGAGACGGCAGTATCTCTGGTACACAGGGACCTGGGTGTTCTGGGACATGAATTCGAAAACCCTGTGCAGAGGTGCAGCCAGTGATAAGGGAGGCAACTGGGATGTTGGTGTTTATTACATTCGAATCTGGTTCAATGGTAAGGAAGACTTGTCACAATGAACAGGGCCTTGTTAGCCTGCATCTCAAGAATTGCGTGTAGTTCTGATCTCATTTAAGAAAGGACATTAAATTGTGTTGGTAACTGATACATTCTGTTTCTGGGATGAAGGAATTATGAAGAAAGGCTGTGCAGGTTGGGATTTTATCCCTAGGAGTTTAGAAGAATGAGTTGTGATCTTTTTAAAACATAGAAGGTCCAGAGAGGACTTGACAGCAACAATCCCACTAACAGTTTCCTTCTGGGTCTGTGTGCAGCAGCAACTTAGAACATACAACATTCCAGCACAGTACAGGCCCTTCAGTCCTCGATGTTGCGCCGACCTGTGATTTAGATTTAGATTACCTACAGTGTGGAAGCAGGCCCTTCAGCCCAACCAGTACACACCGACCCTCCCAACAGTAGCCCACCCAGACCCATTTCCCTCTGACTAATGCATCTAACACTATGGGCAACTTAGCATAGCCAATTCACCTGAGACCTGCACATCTTTGGATTGTGGGAGGAAAACCACGCAGACACTGGGAGAATGCGCAAACTCCACACAGACAGTCGCCCAAGGCTGGAATTGAACCTGGGACCCTGGTGCTGTGATGCAGCAGTGCTAACCAATGAGCCACTGTGCCGCCCAGTGTAGGCCAGTGAGTTTAATGTCTACTCTGGGTCAAGTTACGAAAGGCCCAAAAGATACAATGAAGACAGTTTGACAAGGCTGCATCCTTGTCAGGAGCAGTGCACGCCCAATATCTGCACAGGAGCCCAGTTTCTAAGAGGATTCCAAGGATAAGTGACCACCACCGATTTCCTAGGCATCGGGGAACAGCTAAGGGAAATTGCGAATCTTATCTAATAGCCTCTAACCTTCCACCGAAAAAATGTTGATCTCTCTTTTGCAGATGCTGGCCAACCTGCTGGCACTTCCAGCTTTCCAGGTCAAACGGAGACCTCACTCCACTAATATCACTAATCCTCCTGTTCAAACTGCAAGTATGTCCAAGACCTCAAAACTTCAGGGTGACTTGAGACATTGGAGTAAATGTATGAAGTCCAAACCAGTCCAGCAAGGGAACTGCAGTTCCCAATATCCTAATGGTCAAGGTTTCCTGTGGAAACCAATCTGAAGCCCATCTATCCATACGCCTATCCGATGACCATTTAAATGCCCTTAAAGTTGATGAGTCTACTACTGTTGCAGGCAGTGCGTTCCACACCCTTACTACTCTCTGAGTAAAGAAACTACCTCTGACATCTGTCCTATATCTATCACCCCTCAATTTAAAGCTATGTCCCCTCGTGCAAGCCAACACCATCAAGGGAAAAAGGCTCTCCCTGTCCACCCTATCTAACCCTCTGATTATCTTATATGTCTCTATTAAGTCACCTCTCAACCTTCTTCTCTCCAACAAAAACAGTCTCAAGTCCCTCAGCCTTTCTTCATAAGAGCTTCCCTCCATACCAGGCAACATCCTAGTAAATCCCCTCTGCACCCTTTCTAAAGCTTCCACATCCTTCCTATAATGCGGTGACCAGAACTGGACACAATACTCCAAGTGCAGCCTCACGAGAGTTTTGTACAGCTGCAACATGACCTCATGGTTCCGAAACTCGGTCCCTCTACTAATAAAAACTAACACAACCCTATCAACCTGTTTGGCAACTTTCAGGGATCCATGAACATGGACACCAGGATCTCTCTGTTCACCTACAACACCAAGAATCTTTCCATTTGCCCAGTACTATGCATTCCTGTTGCTCCTTCCGAAGTGAATCACCTCACACTTTTCCGCATTAAACTCCATTTGCCACCCTCAGCCCAGCTCTGCAGCTTATCTATGTCCCTCTGTAACCTACAACGCCCTTCAGCCTATCAACAACTCTACCGACCTTAGTGTCATCTGCAAATTTATGAACCCATTCTCCTGTGCCCTCATCCAGGTTGTTTATAAAAATGACAAACAGCACTGGACCCAAAACAGATCCTTGCAGTACACCACCAGTAACTGAACTCCAGGATGAACATTTCCTATCAACCATCACCCTCTGTCTTCTTTCAGCTAGCCAATTTCTGATCCAAACCGCTAAACCATCCTCAATCCCATGCCTCTGTATTTTGTGCAACAGCCTACCATGGGGAACCTTATCAAATACCTAACTGAAATCCATACACACCACATCAATGACTTTACCCTCACTTAATTCTAGAACCAGAGGTTGGTGTTGTAAAGGACACCATTATGTGCAGACCTTTGGAGTGGCTATGTTGCCTGCTGCTCAGAGGGAGTTTTGTTTCACAAGTTAGATGCGAAGACTATCCTTTTTTTTTTCTGGGGGGGGGGGGGGCGGTGAGGGGGATGTAGTGGATGTTAGTCCATGAGACAGTTTCAACATTAGGGTCTCACATTTAAAACTGTGTAGGGATTCTTTTCTGGGAATCTGTGGAATTCAATTCCCCAGAGAGCGATGAAGGCTCAGTCACTGAATGAATTCAAGGTTGAGTTGGATTTTGGGTGATGGGGTAGGCAGGAAAATAAAATTGACGCCACAATCGTTTGCTGCAAACTTACAGAATGACCTTATGTGTTTGTGTGACTATGAATAGACCAGTAAGTGTGGCTTCAAAAGTAAGTGTGCCACTCTGACTTCATTACAATGATTGGGGTCAACACCAATATTAAATCACACAACTAATCTGCTGTTGTTATTGAATTGAAACTGATCAGTCTCCTGTAGATCCTACTGCTCCAACATTAACGCAAACCAAAAGTGGACCAACCCTCATGATCAACTAATAAATAAGGTTGACTGAGCTCGGACATGATCAACTAATAAATAAGGTTGACTGAGCTCGGACTCTGTTCATTGGAAAAAAAAAGGAAGACAGGGGACCTAATTGAGGTGTACAAGATAATGAGAGGCATAGATAGAGTTGATAGCCAGAGACTTTTTCCCAGGGCAGAAATTGTTAACACGAGGGGTCATACTTTTAAGCTGTTTGTCAGAAAGTATAGAGGGGATGTCAGAGGCGGGTTCTTTACGCAGGGAGTTGTGAGAGCATGGAATGCGTTGCCAGCAGCAGTTGTGGAGGCATGGTCATTGGGGACATTTAAGAGACTGCTGGACATGCACGTGGTCACAGAAATTTGAGGGTGCATACATGAGGATCAATGGTCGGCACAACATCGTGGGCTGAAGGGCCTGTTCTGAGCTGGACTGTTCTATAAGTTACTTGTTCTTTCTCTTCGGTCTGTTGGAACTCTCATACATGAGGAATGCCATTTCCTTGTTAAAATCCAGACAGGTAGTTTTCATTGGTTTGCTGTTGGAATATAAATTCTTCCTCAGAGGAGGATTCAGTCTGGAGCTTCCAGGTGCAGCTTTGACAGAGCTTGGCGCTGGCAGATTTTCTCTCCATTTGAATTTCTAAAGACTTACAAGGTATTTTACACTTACACATCAAGCAGCCTCTTCCTGAGATGGCCAAAGGTTGTGCTGGCACACTGGATGTGATGGTGACGTCTGTCCTCACTGAAGGGAGACATGGACAGTGTTCGGCACTGTGCGTCAGGGCACATACCTCGCCAACGATGCCTCTGCAAATCCACTGGTTGCCCAGACAATCCAATATCAACTGTTTCCATAATGTGGACTATTTTCAAGACATCAATATTTATTTCCCCAAGTTTCCTAGCTGCCATGTCTTTCTCCACAGTAAATACTGATGTGAAATATTCATTTAGTATTTCTTCCATCTCACATATAGACAATCTTGTTGATCTTTAAGGGGTCCTATTCTCTCCCTGATACCCTTTTGCTCTTAATGTACTTGTATAACCTTTGGATTCTCCTTAACCTTCCCTCTTAATTCCTCAGATACTGCAGCAGTCCATGGTCAAATGTTGCAAGATCTGGACAGTATCCAGGCTTGGGCTGGCAAGTGGCAAATAACATTCATGCCATGCAAATGCCAGGCTATGACCATCACCAGTAAGAGACAATCTAACCACCACCCCTTGACATTCAGTGGTGTTACCATCAATGAATCCCCCACTATCAACATCCTGCGGGTTGTCATTGACCAGAACCTCAACTAGACCCACCATATAAACACAGTGACTGCAAGAGCAGGTCAGAGGCTGGGAATACTGCGGTGAATAACTCTCCTCCTGACACCCCAAAGTCTACCAACCATCTACAAGGCACAAGTCAGGACTATGATGGAATACTCCCCACTTGTCTGGTTGGGGGCAGCTCCAACAACACTCAAGAAGCTTGACACTATCCAGGACAAAGTAGCCCCCACTTGATTGGCACCATATCCATAAACATCCACTCCCTCCACCACCAATGCTCAGTAGCAGCAGTGTGTACTATCTACAAGATGTACTGCAGAAATTCACCAAAGAACCTTAGATAGCGCCTTCCAAATCTACAACCACTTCCATCTAGAAGGACAACAGCAGCAGATATGTGGGAACACCACCACATACAAGTTCTCTTCCAAACCACTCATTATCCTGACTTGGAAATTATATCCTTCAGTGTTGCTGGGTCAAAATCCTGGAAATCCCAGGAGCTGACCAAGAAGATGAAATAGCATTTGCACAGAGATGCTACTCAAAACTGTGGTCTACCTCCGCAATAGGGGAGGCGATGGGGTAGTGGTATTGTTGCTGGGCTGTTGACCCTCGTAATGTTCTGGGACCTGGTTTGAATCCCACCACGGCAGTTAATGGAATTTGATTTCAATAAAATCTGGAATTAAGAATCTAATGATAACCATGAATCCACTGCCAATTGTCAGAAAAAAGCCTTTCTAGTTTACAGTCCCAGGGTTCCCGGTTCGATTCCACCCTCGGGTGACTGTCTGTGTGGAGTTTGCACATTCTCCCCGTGTCTGTGTGGGTTTCCTCCGGGGTGCTCCGGTTTCCTCCCACAATCCAAAGATGTGCAGGTCAGGTGAATTGGCCATGCTAAATTGCCCGTAGTGTTAGGTGGATTATTCACGGATAAATGTAGGGGAATGGGTCTGGGTGGGTTGCTCTTCAGAGGGTCGATGTGGACTTGTTGGGCTGAAGGGCACTGTAGGGAATCTAATCTAATCTAATATCTTTTAGGGAAGGAAACTGCCATCCTTACCTGGTCTGGCCTAGATGTGACTCCAGACCCATAGCAATTAGGGATGGGCAATAAATGCTGGTCTGGCTAGCGATGCCCTTGTTTCATGAATGAATATTAAAAAATTACACGGATAATCCTATTGCCAATCCACCTACTGGGTTTGAAGATCTGAAGATTAGAGGAAGGAATTTGAGCATCTAATGATGCATCTTTAGGTTTTATGATTCTGAAAATATTTTATACATTGGTCAGGAGGCTAGTTAAACCCCTCGAAAAGACATTTGCTTACCCACGTTGTCCCCCAGCAATATAGCTATTTGTTGATCATTGAACAATTGTTTAATGTAGGTCTCTGTGGTTATTAAGTCCGACAGACTCCTTACCAGAGTGAAAGGTGCAACTTATCACAGAATATGTGTGTGAATGGACTGCCATTAATCTCCAGCTGACATTATAGACCTGCCATACTCCATTGAGATTTGGGATTCAATGACTCCTAAATCAGACACCATGGTCTCACTAGAAGCAGTTTACATTCGGATCCAGTTGTAGGGAGGGTTTTTGGGATTCTTGTAGACTCGTGTGTACCAGATACTGAAACTTTGCACCATCCCAATCATTTCTCCTACCATTTGATGTTACAAAAATGTTCCATGATGAACTATTTTTTAGGATTTTATTTAAGGAATGTAGACAGCAGTCAAACAGTGACTCATTTGAAAAAACAGAAGAGATTTCTGAACTGATACTTTAAGGAGGGAGTCACTAAAAAGACCTCTTTGGAACTTATTTTAAAAGATGTCACATGGTTTAAGGTAATCATTTAGAATTGTTTCTTGGAAATCACGTGCCTGAGTTCCTGACATTTCTGTTTTGGGATATTGCTGAGAGAGAGAGACAGCTACCCAAATCACCGAAGGCCTTTCCAAGAAAACTCTTTTGGAGGTAGCGTGTAATAACAGAAACACGGATGTAGCTGCTCTTCTGGAAAGCTTCTTTATTCCCGGCAATTTCTAAACAAACTTGCATCTGTAAGGGTCCTTGTGACAAATACTTGTGTTTAGTCACTCCTGCGTTCTTGTCCCAAGATGATGACTGCAAGTCATTTTGACCATTTCAGATCTTTTTCTCCTTTCAAGAACTGACAATGATTGGCCAAGTTTTCTTTTTATTTGCACTGAATCTCTGCGGCAAAAGTTCTTTTTTTCTTTAACTGGTGTGTGTGTGTTTGTATGTGTGGGGGGGTTATTTATAAAATTAGACATTTATACTTTTCTATTTCAAACTGTGGATTAATTCAGATTTATATCTTTCCAAAATAAGTCCCATTTTCACAATTAATCAATAATTGTATCCATTTTTCAAAAGAGCTGCTTTTTAAAATTATAAACCTATTATAAAGCATAAAATCAGCTATATTGGTTATGACAAAACATTCAGATTTATGTTGTGGCTGGCGAGGTAATGGGGTTCGAGTGCTACAGTGTAGTCTGCCATCGCAGTTTTAAATAGAGATATGGACTAATCCGCAGAAACCCATAAGCTGATTTGTTATACTTGTGGAGAAAGTGAGGTCTGCAGATGCTGGAGATCAAAGTTGAAACTTTATTGCTGGAACAGCACAGCAGGTCAGGCAGCATCCAGGGAACAGGAGGTTCGACGTTTCGGGCACAGGTTCCTGATGAAGGGCCTGTGCCCGAAACGTCGAACCTCCTGTTCCCTGGATGTCCTGTTCCCTGGATGCTGCCTGACCTGCTGTGCTGTTCCAGCAATAAAGTTTCAACTTGTTATACTTGTGCCATTATTAAAGAAAAAGCTTTTTTTAAGTGATATGTTATTTAATCCTGAATAATACTCGACATGAAAAATAACAAATTATTAAAAGGGATTGATCCATTATTAAACCTGAGCTGGACTCTTTATTTGTACCACAGCCATTGAGTGCCATCTAGTGGTAGTGCATGTGTACAGGTGTCAAAGATACACTGCACTAACATTTAAGATTCTCCATACACTGTACATAACAGCAGGGATGCTTTTCAATAATATAAGCTGCTTCCTCCATTAACAAACCTTATTATGCATTGAGGAAATATATTGTTTTGTTTCTTCAGAAGGCCCATATGATAATTTTGACATGTTTTTTGTTGCAAATTTGGAGAAATAATATAGAATTTCAGAGATGCACTCACCCTCCACCAGCAGTCTCTGTAAGTGAGATGTAAGTAATAAACTTTTGAACATATTGGTTTTAAAGAGAATGTTCTTTGCTTAAAAATGATTACAGATGTGTTGTTGTTAATGGATTCTGTGCTTTGTTGACTTGATTTTCAGAACATTAGCACCACACACCCACACAGCCCACATAGAACTGTTCACTGAGTAAAATGCACTGATTACAGTTAAAATTGGATAATCTCTCAGTCATCAGCCAACTGGAAGATTTACTCACATTACGTGCTGCTAGTGCATTGCCAAAACACTTGGGGACAAAGAGAACACCTAGAACATCTCATTACATTAATAAATATATCATTATTCCAGTAGGCCTTACTGAGATATACAGAACAAAACCAAAATAATGTGGACGCTGGAAATCTGCAACAATGCAGAGAATATTAGAAAAACTCCAGTGGGTCTGGCAGCATCTGCAGAGAGAGAAAAACAGAGTTATCATTTCGAGTTTGCTGTTCTTCAGAGCTGGAGAAGAAGAATGGGGGTGGGTCTGGGTGGGATGCTCTTCAGGGAGTGGGTGTGGACATGGCGTCACGGAGTCAAATGACATGACCACAGGAAATGACATCACCAACACAAAGAAACCCAAACATATAAATAGAAAGCAGGAATCATCAGCAATACTTCACCCAGAGGCTCACTGAAGATGTTACTCAGTATGGTGACGAAATGTCTGGAAATGAACCTTACAGCTGAGCGAGCAAACCTACATCTAGAACCTCAAACTGAGCTACAAATCCTCTCAAAACTCACTACGGAGTCATGGAATCATAGAAATGCACAGCTCGGAAACAGACCCTTTGGTCCAACTTGTCTATGCCGACCAGATATCCGAAGCTAATCTAGTCCCATTTACCAGTACTTAGACCATATCCCTCTAAACCCTTCCTATTCACATACCCATCCAAATGCCTTTTAAATGTTGCAATTGTACCAGCCTCCACCACTTCCTCTGGCAGCTCATTACATACACGTACCACCCTCTGTGTGAAAACGTTGCCCCTTAGGTCCCTTTCAAATCTTTCCCCTCTCATCCTAAATCTATGCCCTCTAGTTCTGGACAGACCAACCTCAGGAAAATGACTGTCTATTTACCCTATCCATACCTCTCAGCCTCCGACGCTCCAGGGAAAACAGTCCTAACCTATTCAACCTCTCCCTATAGCTCAAACCCCCAACCCTGGCAACATCCTTGTAAATCTTTTCTGAACACTTTCAACTTTCACCATATCCTTCCTGTAGGTGGGAGACCAGAATTGCACACAATCTTCCAAAAGTGGCCTAATCAATGTCCTGTACAGCCACAACATGACACCCCAACTCCTGTACTCCTGACCAATAAAGGAAAGCATACCAAACGCCTTCTTCACTACCCTATCTACCTGCGACTCCACTTTCAAGGAGCTATGAACCTGCACTCCAAGGTCTCTTTGTTCAGCAACACTCTCCAAGTCCTTACCATTAAGTGTATAAGTCCTGCTAAGGTTTGCTTTCCCAAAATGCAGCACCTCACATTTATCTGAATTAAACTCCATCTGCCACTTCTCAGCCCATTGGCCCATCTGGCCCAGATCCTGTTGTAATCTGAGGTAACCCTCTTCGCTGTCCACTACACCTCCAATATTGGTGTCATCTGCAAACTTATAAACTGTACCTCTTATGCTCTCATCCAAATCATTTATGTAAATGACAAAAAGTAGTGGACCCAGCACCGATCCTTGTGGCACTCCACTGGTCACAGGCCTCCAGTCTGAAAAACAACCCTCCACCACCACTCTCTATCTTCTATCTTTGAGCCAGTTCTGTATCCAAGTGGCTAGTTCTCCCTGTATTCCATGAGATCTAACCTTGCTAATCAGTCTCCCATGGGGAACCTTGTCGAGTGCCTTACTGTATCCGTATAGATTACATCTATCACTCTGCCCTCTAAAGATCAGTAGCAAGGCAGCCTTTGTGAAGTGTGGAGCCGCAGAAAATGGGGGACATACTAAACGAGTATTTTGCATCTGTATTTACTGTGGAAAAGGATATGGAAGATATAGTCTGTAGGGAAATAGATAGTGACATCTTGAAAAATGTCATTATAACAGAGGAGTAAGTGCTGGATGTCTTGAAACGCATAAAGGTGAATAAATCCCCAGGATCTAATCAGATGTACCCTAAAAGTCTGTGGGAAGCTAGGGAAGTGATTGCTGGGCCTCTTGCTGAGATATTTGTATCATCAATAGTCACAGGTGAGGGGCCGGAAGACTGGAGGTTGGCTAACGTGGTTCCACTGTTTAAGAAGGGCGGTAATTATAGACCGGTGAGCCTGACCTCGGTGGTGGGCAAGTTGTTGGAGGGAATCCTGAGGGACAGGATGTACATGTATTTGGAAAGGCAAAGACTGATTCAGGATAGTCAACATGGCTTTGTGCGTGGGAAATCATGTCTCACAAACTTGATTTGAGTTTTTTGCAGAAGTAGCAAAGAACTTGCCTACCACTGATGTCAGACTCACTCGTGTTCAGTTCCCTTGCTTTTTGTTACCATCCTTCTTAAACAGTGGCACCATGTTTGCCAACCTCCAGTCTTCTGGCACCTCACCTGACATATGTTTCCTTCTTTTTCTTAACCAAACCCTCAACTTCTTTAGTCATCCAGCATTCCCTAAAGCTACCAGTGAGCACAGACTGGTAGAGGTGGCAAATACCACAAGGTGTCAGCAGTGGTCATCGAGAAAGGCGATGCTGCAACAAAACAACAAAACAGAGTAACCTCCAGTAATTGCTGCATGAAAAGAAAATACAAAGCGTTGATCTTCAAAACCGAAAGAACTGCGGATGCTATAAATCAGAAACAAAAACAGAAATTGCTGGAAAAGCTCAGCAGGTCTGGCAGCATCTGTGGAGAGAGATCAGAGTTAATGTTTCAGTCAAATGACCCTTCCTCAGAATTGCAGAAGTTCCAAGGACGGGTCACTCGACCCGAAAGGTTAACTCTGATCTCTCCCCACAGACGCTGTCAAAGCTTTGATCTTGTTTGTAGCTAAAGATTTTCTGATGGTTACTTCCAGGATCCAATCACTGAAGTTACTAACAGGGGCCTTATAAAACTGTTTGGGTGACAGTTCACTGACCACACCACAAGCATGTCTATTGCTTGTGATAATTAACCACTTCCATTCCATTAATGCAAACCTTATTGTTTATTTTCCATAATAAAAGAGACCATTGGTTAATGGAAAGGTCAGGAGAGGGTTCAATTTCGGGAGTAACTGAAGGTGTGATGAAGTAATCGCATCAAAATGTTGACCTTTTGGCACACACCTTCTGTACATTTTCTTTATTATTTCAGATTCTTATTATTAACAACACCTTGCATTTATATAGCACCTTACATACAAAAAGTCCACACACTTCACAAAGGTGCAAGGACAAATTAATGCAAAAGCAAAGGAAGTATTGAGAAGGTTGATGTAACATTTGTTTGACAAGGCAGGTTTTAAGAAGCTCCTGAAGGAAGATGTGGTGTAGAGAGGGAAATGTTTAGTGAGCAAAGAGCCTGGATGGCTAAAGGGCACAGCCATTTACTGTGTGGCAATAATAGGTGGGGAGGTGGAAGAGGCCAGAGTCAGAGAAACAAGGATTGGGATTATAGAGCAGGCCGAGCAACCAGAGGGAGGGTGGGGTTTGACAAGGAGAGGTTGAAACACAAGCATAAGAATCTTAAATTGGAGGTGTGAAAGCAGTGAGTACTAACGTAGCTCTGCAAAGTGATGTGCAGACAGAGTCAGAGGGTGTGGCCCTGGAAAAGCATAGCCTGTCAGGCAGCGTCCGAGGAGCAGGAGAGTCGATGTTTCAGGCATAAGCCCTTCATTAGGAATCCATCACATTCCTGATGAGGGGCTTATTGCCCAAAAAGCCAACTCTCCTGCTCCTAGAAGTTCATTAAATTCCTCAGGACCGCATGACTCATATTTCAGTTGTATGTTAAAGGAGCTAATATAAGTACAGAGGATCCCTGACTTATGAATGTATGATTTACGAATATGATCCCATAGAGCGTAATTTTACAGACCCACCATACAAACATTTCCTTACGAACAGCTGCTTTCCCTTTCCGCACTGTGTTCCAACTTGTATATAAATAAAAATACAAACAGAGTCCAGAACAGGATCTGCCTGTATCACTCACAGCTGTTCAGACCCTCAGCTATTGCTCCATTTCATATTTTGATCTGATTTATTGTACTCACATGTACCTAAGTACAGTGAAAAGCTTTGTTTTGTGAGCAATATAGGCAGATCATAGCAAACAAGGACATACAGATCATAAGGATGAGAGGTGACTTAGATGTTGAGAAGCAAAGACAGTGTGGATAACCGGAGAGTTTTTCCCAGGGCGGCAATGTCTATCATAATGGGGCATAATTTTAAGCTGATTGGAAGAAGGTTTAGGGGAGATGTCAGAGGTAGGTTCTTTCCTCAGAGAGTGGTGGGCGTGTGGAATGCGGTGGTAGTAGAACCAGAGACATTAGGGAGATTTAAATGACCCTTGGATAGGCACATGGACAACAGTAAAATGAAGGGTATGTCGGTTAGTCTGCTCTTAGCATAGGATAAGAGATCGGCACAACATTGAGGGCCGAAGGGCCTGTACTGTACTATTGTATGTTCTATTAGACAGAGCGGGGCATGCAGGTTACACTGACCAGGAGGTGTGCAAAGGAAGATCAACATTTGACTTAGAATTTCGGTCACAAGTGTGGAACAATTATAAGAATTGTTAGAATATCATCGACTGTAGGGAGCTCGCAAAGAGTTGGTGTCAGTGCCATGTTGTATCAGTTACAGGCCAGAGTGGCCTCGTTGTCAACTGTAACAAATCTCTGACTGTATTGAAGGAGGTCTCAGAGGAGAATGCTGGGATGGAACTGCAGAGTGGATGGAGAGGGGTGACATACAGGTCACTCATTAGGGCCTGATTGGAGCTGTAGCCCAGGCAGAGATTGGAATACAAGCAATTTTGCAAAAGACGCATTATTTTTGCATTCAGCCAGTACCCTTCCATATTTCATTCTTTATTGCATCTTGCTCTTATATTTTCAAACGCTAGAGGGAACTGTTGAATTCTGAATTACAGCACAGCACATTGTCTGCCTGATTAGGTATATTAATAAAGTAAACTGTGACTCAAGAATAAACTTCAAACCATGAAAACAGGTCAAGTATTCACCGCCTTCTTTACAACTTTTTTCTTTTTTGCATTTATATCACATCGAAACTGTTCCACCTGGGTGGTTTGCAGCTATAATGGGGTTGTGGTACCAAGACATTAACTCGCATTTCCACAGGTTGAGCTCCTGGTTTTAGAAACTTGGTCCAGATTTCCCCACAGGGGGATCTATTCGGAAAATCCAAAGTCACTCACTCTACCTGGTAACACAGCAACCTGAATGACAGATTTCAGAGCAGCTATGGCAAAAACAAAATAACATAATCCTGTTTATTTATTAGAAGAGATGTATTAGTCACCATAGTGAGAACAGATGTGAAGGCTACGGGGGTGGTTCGCCATGGGAAATGCAGGATTACAGGGATAGGATGGGGGTTGGGGTCTGCCTTTTGGAGGGTCAGTGCGGACTTGATGGGCCAAATGGCCTGCTTCCACACTGTAGGGATTCTATGATTCTCAATCCGAAGAAGCTGATCGAGTGTTTTTAAGTATGTACACACACCCAGCCAATTGCAGTCTTCTCCCTGTAATGCTATACAAAAGTTCTATCATTGGAGATCTTAAAACTCATAAAGATAGAAAAATCCCCGGCACTTGATCAGGTGTATCCCCAAACGTGTGGGAAGCTAGATCAGGGATTACTGGGCCCCTTGCTGAGATATGTGTATCATCAACAGCCACCAGTGAGGTGCCGGGAGACTGGAGGTTGGTTAATGTGGTGCCTTTATTTGAGAGCATAAGAACGCGGAGCGGGAGTAGGCCATCTGGCCCTTCGAGCCTGCTCCATCACTCAATAAGATCATGGCTGATCTTAAGAAAGGTTTGAAGGAAAAGCCAGGGAACTATAGACCGGTGAGCCTGACATCAGTGATGAGCAAGTTGTTGGAGGGGACTCTGAGAGATAGGATTTACATGCATTTGGAGGGGGATAGTCAGCATGGCTTTGTACGTGGGAAACCTTGTCTCACAAACTTGATTGAGATTTTTGAAGAGTTTTTTGAGGACGTAACTAAAAAGAGTAAAGTCTGTGTAGACAATGTCTACCTCTCTGCCCTCATTAATCCTTTTGGTTATGTCCTGAAAAAACTCTTCAAATATCTCAATCAAGTTTGTGAGACAAGGTTTCCCACGTGCTGAAAATGTGTTGCTGGAAAAGCGCAGCAGGTCAGGCAGCATCCAAGGAGCAGGAGTATCGACGTTTCGGGCATGACCCCTTCTTCAGGCTCATGCCCGAAACGTCGATTCTCCTGTTCCTTGGATGCTGCCTCACCTGCTGCGCTTTTCCAGCAATACATTTTCAGCTCTGATCTCCAGCATCTGCAGTCCTCACTTTCTCCTAGAAGGTTTCCCACGTACAAAGCCATGCTGACTATCCTCCTCCAAATGCATGTAAATCCTATCTCTCAGAGTCCCCTCCAACAACTTGCTCATCACTGATGTCAGGCTCACTGGGATTAGATCAAATGAGATTCAGGGAGGGCTTGCCAATTGGATATAAAAAATTGGCTTTTACGGTAGCAAACAGAGGGTAGTGGTGGAGGGTTGTTTTTCAGTCTGGAGGCTTGTACTCAGCAGTGTTCCACAGGGATCGGTGCTGGATCCACTGTTGTTTGTCATTGATATAGGCAATTTGGATGAGAATTTAGGACTTAATAGTTAGTAAGTTTGTGGATGACACCAAAATTGGTGGTGTGGTCAACAGTGGAGAAGGTTATTTAAAATTACAAAGGGATTTTTATCAATTGGACCAATGGACTGAGGGGAGGCTGAGGGGTGACCTTACAGAGGTTTATAAAATCATGAGGGGCATGGATAGGATAAATAGACAAAGTCTTTTCCCTGGGGTCGGGGAGTCCAGAACTAGAGGGCATAGGTTTAGAGTGAGAGGGGAAAGATATAAAAGAAACCTAAGGGGCAACATTTTAACATAGAGGATAGAGAAAGTGATGGAGGCTGATACAATTGCAACATTTAAAAGGCATCTGGATGGGTATATGAATAGGAAGGGTTTTGAGGGATATGGGCCTGGTGCTGACAGGTGGAACTAGATTGGGTTGGGATATCTGGTTGGCGTGGATGGGTTGGACCGAAGGGTCTGTTTCCGTGTTGTACATCTCTATGACTCTGAGTACAGCTGGAGTTTAATTTGGATAAATGCAAGGTATTGCATTTTGGTAAAACAAACAGGGACAGGATATACACAGTTAATGGTTGGGCACTGGGGAGTGTTGTCGAATGGAGAGGTCTAGAGGGTTCAGGTACATGGATCTTTGAAAGTTGTGTCTCAGGTAGACAGGATGGTTAAGGTCTAAAAATTGATACATCTTCTGGCCCTGATGGGCTACATCCTAGAGTTCTGAGGGAGGTGGCTGAGGAAATAGTGGAGGCGCTGACTGTGATCTTTCAAAAGTCACTGGAATCAGGAAAAGTCCCAGATGATTGGAAAATCGCTGTTGTAACTCCCTTGTTCAAGAAAGGATCAAACTGAAAGATGGAAAATTATAGGCCGATTAGCCTAACGTCGGTTGTAGGCAAAATTCTAGAATCCATCGTTAAGGAAAAGATTTCTAAATTCTTGAAAGTGCAGGGTCGGATTAGAACAAGTTGTTTCCGTTAGGTGGGGATACTACGACGCCTGGGCACAGCCTTAGAATTAGAGGGGGTCAATTTAGAACGGAAATGAGGAGGCATTTCTTCAGCCGAGAGTGGTGGGTCTGTGGAATTCATTGCCATGGAGCGTGGCGGAAGCCGGGATGTTAAGTGTATTCAAGGCAGAGATTGATAAATTCTTAATCTCGCAAGAAATTAAGGGCTACAGGGAGAGTGTGGGTAAGTGGATTTGAAATGCCCATCAGCCATGATTAAATGGCGGAGTGGACTTGATGGGACAAGTGGCCTTACTTCCGCTCCTATGTCTTATGGTCTTAAGAAGGCGTTTAGCATGTTTGCCTTCATTGCCCAAACCTTTGAGTATAGGAGTTAGGATGTCAAGTTAGGACATTGGTGATGCCACTTTTTGAGTAGTGTGTGCAGTTGTGGTCACTCTGCTATAGGAAGGATATATGACTAAATTGGAGAGAGTTCAGAAAAACATTTACCAGGATGTTGCCAGGACTGGGGGTTTCAGGTATAAGGAGCGGCTGGATAGGCAGGGGCATTTTTCACTGGAGCTTGGGAGGTTGCGGGGTGCTCCTGTAGAGGTTTATAAAATCATGAGGGGCATGGATAAGGTGAATGACAGGTGTCTTTTCCCTGGGATGGGGGAATTCAAAACAAGGGGCATATTTTTAAGGTGAGAGGAGATAGATTTAAAAGAGACCTGAAGGACAAATCTTTCACACAGAGGATGGTTCACATGTGGAATGAGCTGCTGAGGAAGTGGTGGATGCAGGTACAGTTATAGAATTCAGAGTTTGTGAGAAGATTTGTAGCTCGGGTGCTCGTTGTTGTGGTTCTGTTCGCTGAGTTGGGAATTTTTGTTGCAGACAATTCGACCCTGTCTAGGTGACATCCTCAGTGCTTGGGAGCCTCCTGTGAAGCGCTTCTGTGATCTTTCCTCCGGCATTTATTGTGGTTTGTCTCTGCCGCTTCCGGTTGTCAGTTCCAGCTGTCCGCTGCAGTGGCCGGTATATTGGGTCCAGGTCGATGTGTTTGTTGATAGAATCTGTTATAGAATTTAAAAGGCATTTGGCCAGGTACATAAATAGAAAGATTTAGAAGTATATGGGACAAATGCAGGCAAGTTGGACTAGTTTTCTTTGAGAAATTTGGTCGGTATGGATGAGTTGGAATGAAAAGTCTGTTTCCAAGCTACATGACTCTATGTGCTGGATGTCTCATATATACACAGAAATTGGTGGTAATCATCAATTATCAGTAGGCCCATGAGGATTTGATCATAAGGTTGACTTTCTCTTGTTTCCTCAATTTGTCCTCCTGTTGACAGACAATGGTCATTTATGCCACAAATAATTTTTTTAACTTAAACTGGCATGTTATCGAGAACCGGGCACAACTGGATTTCTGCAATATTTCTCAGGCCTGTAACATCAGGAGCCAAGCTGTTCAAATATACCAACATCCTTGTGTTGGTCCCAAACAGCTCACTCTTAGAACCAGCCAGTTCTCTCCATTCAAGAGACATTGTCCATCTGCTACATATCAGGCACTGCCAGTCCGTTACTCATTGGGCACTAGCAGTCTGCTATTCATTGGGCACTGGCAGTCTGCTATTCATTGGCACTGCCAGTCTGCTATTCATTGGGCACTGCCAGTCTGCTATTCATTGGCACTGCCAGTCTGCTATTCATTGGGCAGTATCAGTCTGCTATTCATTGGGCACTGCCAGTCTGCTATTCATTGGGCAGTGCCAGTCCGCTACTCATTGGGCAGTATCAGTCTGCTATTCATTGGGCACTGCTAGTCTGCTATTCATTGGGCAGTGCCAGTCTGCTACTCATTGGGCACTGCCAGTCTGCTATTCATTGGGCAGTATCAGTCCACTATTCATTGGGCACTGCCAGTCTGCTATTCATTGGCACTGCCAGTCTGCTATTCATTGGGCAGGATCAGTCTGCTATTCATTGGGCAGTGTCAGTCTGCTATTCATTGGGCACTGCCAGTCCACTATTCATTGGGCACTGCCAGTCCACTATTCATTGGGCACTGCCAGTCTGCTACTCATTGGGCAGTATCAGTCCGCTATTCATTGGGCACTGCCAGTCTGCTATTCATTGGGCAGTATCAGTCTGCTATTCATTGGCACTGCCAGTCTGCTGTTCATTGGGCACTGCCAGTCCACTATTCATTGGGCACTGACAGTCCACTATTCATTGGGCACTGCCAGTCTGCTATTCATTGGGCAGGATCAGTCTGCTATTCATTGGGCAGTGTCAGTCTGCTATTCATTGGGCAGGATCAGTCTGCTATTCATTGGGCAGGATCAGTCTGCTATTCATTGGGCAGTGTCAGTCTGCTATTCATTGGGCAGTGTCAGTCTGCTGATCATTGGGCAGTGTAGTCTGCTGTTCACTGGACACTGTTTTCAATTTGATTGTGTGCAAAAGGTAGGGTAGTTTTAAAGAACCATTCTCTACCATGATGATATCACTTAGGTTTTAAGGGAAATTGCTTCCAAAACACGTTAAATAGCCCATGGACTAACACTGAGTACAATATGTCAACGGCCCAACTGGATCTGACCCAAAGAAGCAGACTTATGAATGGACCTCTCGTATGTTCGAGTTAATCTCTGCACCTTCTCTGTAGCTGGAACACTATATACTGTTCTGTGACCTTGATGTACTTTTGTAAGGTTTGGTTTGTCTGGATAGCACGCAAAACAATACTTTTCACTGTATATATGACAATAATAAATCAAATCAAAAAGAATGATTTTTGTCTCTTTCTGTGTTATGTGCTGTAAGTGACTGTAACAGACAGAAGCAATTGTTGTCCAAGCTGATGTCATCAGTCTGACCTTGGCAGTTGTGTGAGATGCAGAGACAGTGAACGCCAAATGGAACTGGAATGTTCGGTTGACCCTATAATGTTAGGTTACATTGCAGGAATGCAGACAGGCAGTATGGTTCAACTGGGAGGAATGCACTACCCAAAGACCATGCTTCCGATATGGTGTGTTGTTCTTTCGTTGGAATCAATAAACAACTTCCTTCTCACCATCAATCATCTTGAAAATTGAACGAATGTGTGGATCCAAATTTTCAAGACCTTGGGTAGGAAGTTAGTGTCCAAATATCCTTAAATCTCATTTCTCAAAATAGAGAAAACACATTTGAGAGTCTGTGACATGAAGAAGATAGCAGCATTGATCAGTCCACAAACCATTGGATAGACAACAGAAATCTTATGAAGTGTTACTTTCTTATGCAGATGGAAATGAGTAGAAATTACTTCTCTCCAATCCTCATCAGTATTTGGCATTCTCTTCATGCAGGGAGCTAGCTCATTACATTTATTTGAGGATGAATTTTTGATTGGCAAGACAGTCAAAGGTTATGGGATCAGGAAGATACGTAGCTGCAAACAGATCAGCCATGATCATATTGAATGATTGAGCAGGCTCTGAATGTCCTACTCTTATTGGTGGAGAGGCGATTGCCTAGTCAATGGAATATTATTGCTGGACTGTTAATCCAGATAATGGCCAGGGGACCTGGGTTTAAATCTGCCACAAACGACAGTGAAATTTTAATTCAATTAAAAAAACCTGGAATTGAAAATGTAACAATGACAGAGAATCCATTATCAATTATCAGGAACAATCCATCTGGTTCACCAATGTCCTTTAGGGAAGGAATTCTTGCCTGATCAGGCCTACATGTGAGTCAAGACCCACAGCGATGTGGTTGACTCTTAACTGCCCTCTGGGCAATTAGGGTTGAGCAATAAATGCTGGCCTAGCCAGTGACACACTCATACCATGAATGAATAAAAAAAAATTCCCATGCTCTTCTTGTGACTCCAATGCAGTATATGTAGGAATCCCTTTAACTCCTTCAAATTTTTGGTCTGAGCCTCCAAGGTACAAGACTATGACATCTCTGTGTTCTGTGCCCCTGGTAGTACATTGGGCATTGGCCAAGTAATTGCAGTGCCTTGGGCCAGGGACCAAAACAACGGCCATTAAATTGTCCAAATGTCACTGTAAGCAATGACCTACATTGTTAATCGTTGGCAGTGCCAAACCACTCAACTCTGGGTCATCATCCTGTCCACTGCTATGGTCAGTTATATCCAAACGCCTGCATGATATTGTATCCCCTTCTTACATTTACAGCAATTGCTGTAATTAGGGGTCTGTACTAAAAATTTAAAATTCAGAAGTGAATAAGCTCCCAGCTCCCATGCCGATTTGACAATACTTAATGACAGTGATGTTGGGGTTTATACAACCCAATTCTAACCTAAAATAACTAATTTCTGTTATTATCTGAATACTGAACAAATTAACATCCAAATCTGTAAATGAAATGAATGATTTCATTCTTTGGAATGAAGTTCAATTAATTAAGAAGAGAAGCCACTTTATTATTTGATTTTTTGATAGGCATCAGAAAGAAAATTGAAAATGAATCCTTGTGTGCCATGACTATATTTTCTATTTTTATAACATAGTGCAGAAAACTAAGGTGGACTGAGAATGCCACTTACATTATTTTACTCTTTTTAATATTGCTCCTGAAATCAGCAAACAAAAACATCCTTGTTCCCGATAGACAGGGAAAAAAAACGAATGCCCCATCCAAACATAAAAACAGGAGGAAGAGGAGAGAAATGGCTCAACATATTTTCCCTCATTACTTATAAACGCATGTTGATAAACAGTGGTTTCAGTCAGGTCTGCCTTATGATATATGAACCAGTACATTTCAATACAAGAATGTGATATAGGAAATGTAAACACACATTTTACATTCCAGTGAAAAGGGTGGGACACTTAGTCCTGAGACCAGTAGTGAACATACTGTTTTAACCTCAATGTCAAGTAACACAGGATAGAGGGTACGTATATTGTAAAAGCAACCTCATACCGAGTCTAGTGGGGAACTTTGTAAAAATGTATATTTGTTTCGCCAATTAGATTTTCCCATCCTATTTTCATCTCTGACTATTTTTATCAGACCTCCAGTCAGTCAGCCTATCGATCTTCATGTGCCAATATTTGCACAGTAAAATAATGAGCTATATTACTGTGTAGTAAAATCTCTGTACAGAAAGTGATACAAGATTTGTTAAACTTAATTCACAGATTGAGGGCATCCCTAATTGTTCAGAGGGCAGTTAAGAGTCAGCCATGTTGCTGAGAGTCTGGAGTCACATATAGGGACCTGACCAGGTAAGGATGGCAGTTTCCTTCTTTAAAAGGCATTAGTGAATCAAATGGCATCCCCCCCACCCAACCAAACAATTGACAATGAATTCATAGTCATCATCAGACCTTTAATTCCAGACTTTATTTTATTGAATTAAAATTCCACCATCTGCTATAGTGGGATTGAACCCAGAACATTACCTGGGTCTCTGGATTAACAGTCGAGATTGTGGTGCTGGAAAAGCACAGCAGGTCAGACAGCATCCGAGGGGCAGGAGAATCAACATTTCAGGCATAAGCCCTTCATCAGCATTCCTTCACGAGAAATGTGGTTGCTCTGAAGTTTGAAGTAAATAGGTTAGTTACATAAAAACAGCAACAACAGCAGGGTGATAAAGAAGGCATATCGCATGCTTGGCTTTATTGGTCAGGGAATTGAATACAAGAGTCAAGATGTCATTTTGCAGCTTTACAGGAATTTAGTTAGGCCACACTTAGAATATTACATTCAATTCTGGTCACCACATTATAGAAAGGACATGGAGGCTTTGGAAAGGGTGCAGAAGAGGTTTACCAGGTTGCTGCCTGGATTAGAGGATAAGAATTATAAGGAGAGGCTAGAAAACTCGGATTGTTTTCCCTGGAGTGGCAGAGGCTGAGGGGAGACTTGATAGAAGTCTGTAAAATTATGAGATGCATTGATAGGGTTGACAGTCAGAATCTTTTTCCCAGAGTTGAAATGTCTAATACCAGGAGCTATGCATTTAAGGTGAGAGGGGAAAGATTCAAAGGAGACATGAGGGACAAGTTTTTTTATATAGAGAGTGGTAGGAGTCTGGAATGCACTTCTAGGGATGGTGTTTAAGACAGGTATGATAAATGCATTTCAGGGACTTTTAGATAAACACATGAATATGCGAGAAATGGAGGGATATGGACCCAGGGCAGGTGGAATGGATTAGTTACATTTGGAGTCATGTTTGGCACAACATCGAGGGCCAAAGGGCCCATTCCTTTGCTGTACTGTACTCTGTTCTAGTAAATGAGTAGAAGTGAGTCTAGCTTTGAGCTAGAAATTAAATAAGGAAAAGCATATGAGTCACTTAGGGCAGGCCAGTGATTCAATGGGGAAAATAAACAACTTGAGATTTATTAAATCAGGAATTCCATTTGCTTACATAATTGTTTCATTTTATTTTTTTTTCCACAAGGTACAGGTTGATGATAATGTACAAACATACGTGTTAGGACCATTCAGCCCCTTGAGTCTGTTGCGTCATTCAATAAACTCACTCCACATTTCCAATTACTCCATATTTCCACCTACCCCTGATAACCATTCACTTCCTGGCTTATCAGAAATCTATCTTTGCCTTAAAAATATTCAAAAACTCTGCTTCTACTGCCTTTTGATATGGAGGTGCTGGTGTTTAACTGGGATGGACAAAGTTAAAAATCACACAACACCAGGCTATAGTCCAACAGGTTTATTTGCAAGCACAAGTTTTCAGAGTGCTGCTCCTTCATCAGGTAGCTAGCATCCAAAGCAATCTGTTAAAATTCTTTGAGGAGATAATGAACAAGTTAGACAAAGGAGAGCCAGTAGTCATGATCTACTTGGATTTCAAGAAGGCCTTTGACAAGGTGCCGCACAGGAGGCTACTAAATAAGAAAAGTGTTAGAGGCAAGGTGCTGGCATGGATGGAGGATTAGTAGAAGGCAAAAAATTAGGAATAAATGAGATCTTTTTCAGGATGACAGTTGATGACTAGTGGGGTGCCTCAGTGGTCAGTGTCCTGAAGACAATTATTTACGTTATACATTGTTGTGGTTCTGTTCGCCGAGCTGGAAATCTTTGTTGCAAACGTTTCGTCCCCTGTCTACGTGACATCCTCAGTGCCTAGGAGCCTCCTGTGAAGTGCTTCTGTGGTGTTTCCTCCGGCATTTATAGTGGCCTGTCCCTGCCGCTTCCGGTTGTCAGTTTCAGCTGTCCACTGTAGTGGCCGGTATATTGGGTCCAGGTCGATGTGTTTGTTGATGGAGTTTGTGGATGAGTCACACACGCAGACGACAAGCAACATGAATTCGACTGGGACAACACTATCATTATAGGGCAAGCCAAACAAAGAACAGCCAGGGAACTCCTAAAAGCATGGTACTCATCCACAAACTCCATCAACAAAAATTTCCAGCTTGGTGAACAGAACCACAACAACGAGCACCCGAGCTACAAATCTTCACCCAAACTTTGAACGTTATACATTATAAGTTTACAGTCAGGATGAAGAAACTGAGGGCATTCCTACAGATTTGCCAGTCATGACCTCCCCTTGATGAGTCATGCTGACTCTGCCATATTTCACCACACACTTCCAAGTACTCTGCAATCTCAGCATTGCTGCTAAGTTGGCAGATGACACAAAGATAGATAGAGAGACAGGTAGTGTTAAGGAAGTGGGCAAAGAAGTGGCAGATGGAATATGATGTGGAAAAGTGTGAGGTTATGCATTTTGGTCGAAAGAATAGAGGTGTAGACTATTTCCTAAATGGAGAAAGGCTTCAGAAAGGGACTCGGGAGTCCTAGTTCGGGATTCTCTTTAGGTTAACCTGCAGGTTCAGTTGGTGGTTAGGAAGGCAAATGCAATGTTAGCATTCATTTCGAAAGAGCTAGAATACAAGAGCAGGGATGTACTGTGTAAGGCTTTGGTCAGACTGAATTTGGAATATTGTGAGCAGTTTTGGGCCTTGTATCTCGGGAAGGATGTGCTGGCTTTGGAGGGAGTCCAGTGGAGGTTTACAAGAATGATCCCATGAATGAAAGTCTTGTCATATGATGGGTGGTTGAGGACTCTGGGTCTGTACTCTGCAGAGTTTAGAAGGATGAGGAAGGATCTGATTGAAACTTACAGAATACTGAGAGGCCTGGATAGAGTGGATGTGGAAAAAATGTTTCTACAAGAAGGAGAGACTAGGACCCAAGGGCACAGACTCAGAGTGAAGAGATGACTCTTTACAACTGAGCCGAGGAATTTCATCAGCCGAAAGTGGTTAAACAGTGAACTCATTGCATCAGAGAGCTGTGGAGGCTAAGTTAAGACAGAGATAATAAGGTTGTGATTAGTAAGAGGATTAAGGATTACAGGGGGAAAGCAGGATGGTAGGGTGGAGAAGCTTATTTTTACTCATACAATGGATGAGGGCATCATTGGCTAGTTCAGCATTCATTGCCCATCTATAGTTGCCCAGAGGACAGTTAAAAGTCAACTACATTGCGGTTGGTCTGGAGTCACAGGTAGGCCATTCCAGGTAAGGATGGAAATTTCCTTCCTTAAAGGACATGAATGACCCTTACAATGAATTCATGGTGATTATTAGACTCTTAATTCCAGATTCTTTTTAATTGAATTTAAATTCCACCATCTACAATGGCAGGATTCAAATCTGGGTTCCCAGATCATCACCTGGTTTTCTGGATTAACAGTCCAGTGATAATACCACTAGGCCATCACCTTCTCAGCACAAAACAACCATGATCAAATGGTGGAGCGGACTCACTGAACTGATGGGCCTAATTCTGTTCCTATATCTTACAGTCTTAGCTCAGTTGGCTGGAGCGTTGGCTTGTAATGCATGATGAGAACAGTGTAGGCTCGATTTCTGCACCAGCTGAGGTTACCATGAAGGACTCTATTTCTCAGTCTCTCTGCTCACCTGATGTGTAGTGACCATTTCTAATAAGAGAGCAGCCATCTGGTCAAATAGGACAAATTGGTCAAATAGGACGATGACAACTTTACCCACTGTCTACGGTAATCTCGGATGTTGGCTCACCAATGCCCTCTACAACTGAATCTGACTTTTATATTCAATTCTCCCCGCAATAGGGAAGCAATGACTACCTTTTGCATACACGCACTAAAATGCAGAAACACTCAGCTATCTGGCTTCCCAGCCCCGTATGACACTATAGAATCCACTGAATGAATAATTTAGTTAATGCCGTTCACCTGCCTTCTTCTCATAACTCTGAATATTCTTCCTTTCAAAATTACATTCTAATTCCTTGTTGAAAGCTTTGTTTGAATTCACCTCCACTATACTCTCAGACAGTGCACTCCAAACATTAACCACTAACCACATGAAAAAGTTTTTCCTCATGTTGTTTTTGATTTGTTTGCCAATTGGACAGCATAGTGGCCCAGTGGTTGGCAAAGTTGTCTCACAATGCCAGGGACCTAGGTTTGATTCCACCCTCTGTTAACTGACTGTGTGGGGTTTACACATTCTCCCTGTGTCTGTGTGAATTTCCTGAAGGTGCTCTGGCTTCCGATGTCCAAAGATGTGCAGGTTGGGTGGATTAGGCATGGGAAACGCTGGATTATAGGGCAGGAGGGGTCTGGGTGGGATGCTCTTTGGGGCATTGGTATGAACTCATTTGGCCTGGTTTCACACTGTAGAAATTCTATGAATTACTTTAAGTCTGTGCTCTATCATTCTTAATCTTTTCATGATTAGGAACAGCTACCCCCGTCTACTCTTTCCAGACATCTCTTGATTTTGAATACCTCCATCAAATCTTCTCTTAGCTTTCTTTTACCCAAGGACAATGTCAACAACAAGTTCCAAAGCACTCCAGAGGAGTAAACTGGCCTAAAACAACATGGAGCAACTGAAGAAATCCTTCGTAAAGTCAGAAGTCATGCAACAGGTTCCTACATATTTTCTACCTATAAATTCTGTGTCTGTGTGCTTCACTCTATTTCACCTGATGAAGGAGCAGTGCTCTGAAAGCTTGTGATTTCAAATAAACCTGATGGACTATACCTTGGTGTCGTGTGACTTCTGACTTTGTCCACCCTAGTCCAACATTGGCACCTCCACATCATGAGCTCCTTGGCAGTTTGTGGTCATCCATCTGTAGACTACAATACAGAGTGGAGACACTGCAGAGAAAAATCACAAGGATGATCAATACGTCAGCATCTTGTCTTATGAAGGAAGATTTAAAAAAGTTGGGATTTTCAGCCTTATTCAGAAGTAATAGAATGGGAAAAATCAAATCCAGAAAGTTGCTTTGATGTAGCTTGCACAATTTAGACAAGGAGAAACAGGTTCCATTTAGGAAAAGCTGTGATCTATCTCAGCAAGTCATTTTCTCCCAGTCCATAGAATATACTCCCACATTCAAAGGGGAAGGAAGATATTAGGAATAATTTAAGGATCGATTAATGATGTAAGAGCAAGATTAGGTTTATCTTGGATACCTAAACTAAAATGAACCAACGAATTTCCTCATATTTTGTTGTATTTGACAAAACAACAGCTGATGAATACAATCTTCTGAAATATTGAGAATTCTTCTGATGTTAAGATCTGCAGGGGTTTCCTAGAATCTTTTGCAAGTACTTGCAGAACAGTAAGATTAGATATCATTCATCATCCTATAGTATAAGACAAGCTTTATGTCCTCCAATTTTAATTTGTATGTACATTTATTGTATGGTGATATTATGATGGCTGAAGATCATGGAATAAACAAGCTGTAGCATCATGGGGTCACTGTACTGGTGTCAGGGTGAGGGCTCTGTACTGGGGTCAGGGTAGGGTCACTATACTGGGGACGGAGGTGGGGTCACTGTACAGAGGTCAGTGGTGGGGTCGCTGTACTGGGGTTGGGGATAGGGTCACTGTCCTTGGGCCGGGGGTTAGGTCACTGTAACAGGGTCACAGTGGGTCACTGTCCTTGGGCCACGGGGTGAGGTCACTCTAATGGGGTCAGGGTAGGGTCACTGTCCTCGGCTTGGAGTGGGATAACTGTCCTCAGGATAGAGGTATGGTCAACGTACTGGGGTCAGGGGGTGGGATCACCATACCAGGGCCAGGGGGGTGGGGTCACTGTCCTCGGCTTGAATTAGGGTCACTATCCTCGGGCCAGAAGTTGGGTCACTGTACTGGGGTCACAGTGGGTTACTGTCCTTGGGCCACGGTATGGGGTCACTCTAATGGGGTCAGGGAAGGATCACTGTCCTAGGCTTGGAGTGGGGTCACTGTCATCAGGACGGGGGTACGGTCACCATACTGGGGTCAGGGGTGGGGTCACTGTAATGGGGTCAAGGGGTGTGATCACCACACTGGGTTCACTGTACTGGGGTCTGGGGGTGGAGTCACTGTACTGTGGTCAGGGTGTGGCGTCACTGTAATGGGGTCAAGGGGTGTGATCACCACACTGGGGTCAAGGGGTGGGGTCACTGTACTGGGGTCTGGGGGTGGAGTCACTGTACTGTGGTCAGGGTGTGGGGTCACTATGATCACCAGGGTGTGATCACCACATTAGAGTCAAGGGGTGGGGTTACTGTACTGGGGTCAGGGGGTGGGGTCACCATACTGGGGTCTGGGGGTGTGGTCACCGTACTGGGGTCAGGATAAGGTCTCTGGATTGTAGTTTGGAATGGGATCACGGTGCTTGGTTTGGCGGGGGACAGAGCTTTGGGATCAGGGTGGGGTCACTATCGTCACTGTCGTCAGGGTTCATGTCATTGTGTTTGGGTAAGGATCCCAAGACAGGATTAGTTGCAGGCGCTGTGATTTCTGTACCTGCACCTGTCAAGTCCCTGCTTAACTCAATATATTGTGGGCGGCACGGTGGCTCAGTGGTTAGCACTGCTGCCTCACAGCGCCAGGGACCCAGGTTCAATTCCAGCCTCAGGTGACTGTCTATATGGAGTATGCACATTCTCCCCGTGTCTACGTGGGCTTCTTCCAGGTGCTCTGGTTTCCTCCCACAGTCCAAAAATGTACAGGTCAGGTGAATTGGCTATGCTAAGTTGCCCATAGTGTTAGGTGTAGGGGAATGGGTCGGTTTGGGCTGAAGGGCCTGTTTCCACACTGTAAGTAATCTATATTTATGAATTACTGCTCCTCGGATGCTGCCTGAACTGCTGTGCTTTTCCAGCACCACGAATCCAAAATCTGGTTTCCAGCATCTGCAGTCATTTTTACCTGAGTGTTCAGCGTATATTTTTAAATTTTACAAATGACTCAAAGTTTGGAAATATCATTCAAGATGAGGATTATTTGTTGGCTTCAAGAGGCTAAAAATCTGGTGGAATGTGTTGATATGTAATAGGTCACCGTTAATGCAAGGAAGTGTACAGGGCTCAGGGGCAGAAAACGTGGGGTATAAGTGCACAAATTGTTAATGTTAACTCTGATTTGCCTTCCCAGATACTACCAGGCTTCGAGTTTCTCTGGCAATTTCTGTTTTTGTTTCCGGGTTAGACAACGGCAAAATCATCATAGTAACAGGTGACAAATTGTGGTGATGATATAAATAAAAGAAGTAATCATAACTCAAGATAGTTATAGACAATTAAAATGATTAAAGTAACGTATAAAGTATAAAATAATAAACATGTTGCACAATTATGGTCATGCTAGCCTACAAATAATTACATTGTATTCCACTTAATTTCCAGAATAAAAATGACTGTCTCCTCACTCAACATTGTGTGTTGAAGTTCACAGATTAAATAGTGTTAGGTTGTCAGAGCAGAATTAAATTCTTAATCACGTGGGCGGCACGGTGGCACAGTGGTTAGCACTGCTGCCTCACAGCGCCAGAGACCCGGGTTCAATTCCCGACTCAGGCGACTGACTGTGTGGAGTTTGCACGTTCTCCCCGTGTCTGCGTGGGTTTCCTCCGGGTGCTCCAGTTTCCTCCCACAGTCCAAAGATGTGCAGGTTAGGTGAATTGGCCATGCTAAATTGCCCTTAGTGTTAGGTAATAAGGGGTAAATGTAGGGGTATGGGGGGGTTGCGCTTCGGCAGGTCGGTGTGGACTTGTTGGGCCGAAGGGCCTGTTTCCACACTGTAATGTAATCTAATCTAATCACGTACTTATGTTTTATAATTTGTATTGACTGGTAATACAGAAGGTGTAGGAGAAAACAAATGCAGTAGCAAAATGCTGCAGCTGCTGTAAAACTGAAATATAAACAGAAAAGAGCTAGAATCATTCAACAAGCCAGACAGCCAGAAAGGAGCAGAGTTAATGTTTCAAAGAGATGACCTTTCATCAGACATAAAGAGAAGCATAGTTCTCTGCTAGTATAGAACTTGTGTATTGCTGAAAGAAAGACACATTTTATCAAAGATTTTCATCTCCCACTCAGGTCAGGACGATCACAAAGCCAGAGGTCACACAACACCAGATCATTGCCCAACAGGTTATTTAAAATTGCAAGCTTTTGGAGCACTGCTTCTTCGTCAGGTGTATTTCCTATCCATGTATTTGTCCAAATGCCTTTTAAATATTGTTAATGTACCTGCCTCAACCACTTCCACTGGCAGAGTACCACCCTCTGTGTAAAAAAAGTTGTCTCTGAGGTTCCCTTTTATTCTTTCTCCTCTAACTTTAAACTGATGTCCTCCAGTCCTCAATTCCCCACTTGTGGGAAAAAGACAGAGTGCACTCATCTACCACTGCCTCTCATGATCTGGTACACTTCTGTAAGATCTCCCCTCAGTCTCCTTTTTTCTAAGGAAAAAAGTCCTAGCTTGTCCAACCTTTCACTATAACTCAGACTGTTGTGTCCTGGCTAAACCCTTGTAAATTTCTTCTGCACTCTTTCCAGGTTAATAATTTTTCCTATAGCAAGGTGACCAAAACTGAACACAATATTCCAATTGCGGCCTCACCAGCATCCTGTACAACAAAACATAACTTCCCAACTTCTATACTCAGTGTCCTGACTGATGAAGGCCAGTGTGCCAAAAGCCTTCTTCACTGCCCTGTCACCCTGTGACTTCACTTTCAGAGAACCGTGCTCCTGAACTCCAAGGTCTCTCTGTTCCACTACACTCCTTAAGGGCCTACCATTCACCATGAAACTCCTACTTGATTTGACTTTCCAAAATGCAAGACCTCACACTTATCTACATTAAACTTCATTTGCCATTTCTCAGCCCATTTCCCCAACTGATCAAAGTTCTGCTGCAATTTCTGATAACCTTCCTCACTGTCCTCGATACTGCCTATTTTAGTGTCAGCTGCAAACTTATTAATCATGCCTGTACATTCTCATCCAAATTATTGATATAGATAACAAACAGCAATGAGCATAGCACCGAACCCTGAGGCACTCCACTAGTCACAGGCCTCCAGTCTGACAAGCATCCTTCCACTATTACCCACTGCTTCCTACCATCAAGCCAAATTTGTATCCAATTTGCCAGCTCCCCCTGGATTCCATGTGATCTAACCTTTCAGAGCAGCTTACCACATGGAACCTTATCAAAGGCCTTACTGAAATCCACCTAGACTACGTCTACCACCCTGCCCTTGTCAATCGTGTCAGCTGCAAACTTATTAATCATGCCTGTACATTCTCATCCAAATTATTGATATAGATAACAAACAGCAATGAGCCTAGCACCGACCCCTGAGGCACTCCACTAGTCACAGGCCTCCAGTCTGACAAGCATCCTTCCACTATTACCCACTGCTTCCTACCATCAAGCCAAATTTGTATCCAATTTGCCAACTCCCCCTGGATTCCATGTGATCTAACCTTTCAGAGCAGCTTACCACATGGAACCTTATCTTAGGCCTTACTGAAATCCACCTAGACTACGTCTACCACCCTGCCCTTGTCAATCTTCCTGGTCACTTCATCAAAGAACTCTAACAAATTTGTGATGCATGATCTCCCACGCACAAAGCCATGCTGACTATTCCTAATCAAACCCTGTCTTTTCAAATGCATGTATATTACATCTCTCAGAATCTTCTCAAGTAACTTACTTACCACAGATGTTCGGCTTACTGGTTTGTAGTTTCCAGTGTTTTCTTTGCAGCCCTTCTTGAATAAGGGCATAACATTCGCTACCCTCCAATCTTCCAGGACCTCATTTATGGTTAACGGTGATGCAAAAATGGATATCATATGGATGATGATGGAATAGTGTAGGTTAAATGGGCTTCAGATTGGTTTCGCAGATTGGCGTAACATCGAGGGCCGAAGGGCCTGTACTGCTCTGTAATATTTTATGTTCTATGTGCTAAAAATATCTGCCCACGCAAATTTTTCTCTTGCCTTTTGCAGTGTTCTTGGACATATCTGGTCAGGACAAGGAGATTTATCCACCTTCATATATTCTAATACATCCACTGATGTATGAAGAAAGATTATATCAATTAGGACTTTATTAACTAAAGTTTAGAAGAATGAAGGGAGATCAGAAATTACATCTTCAAACTTGATTTACTTAATCTACATGAAGATTAAATTCACTTTTTTCAATGATTAGATTCCCTACAGTGCGGAAACAGGCCATTTGGCCCAACATATCCACACTGACCCTCTGAAGAGTAACCCACCCAGACCCATTGCCCTCCTCTATATTTACCCCTGACTAAGGACTCTAACACAATGGGCACTTTAGCATGACCAATTCACCTAATCTGCACATTTTTGGATTGTTGGAGGAAACCAGAGCCCCCAGAGGAAACCCACACAGACACGGGGAGAATGTGCAAACTCCACACAGACAGTCACCCAAGGCAGGAATCGAACCTGGGTCCCTAGCATTGTGAGGCAGCACTGCTAACCGCTGAGCCACTGTGCTGCCCACAATGGAGCAAGCTGCCAGAGGACGTGGTGGAGGTGAGTACAATTACAATAGTTAAAAAACATCTGGATGGGTTCATGAATAGGAAATTTTTTTAAAAATGGGCCAAATGTTGGCAAATGGGACTTGGTCAGATTGGAATGTCTGGTCGGTGTGAACCTATGATAAACGTGCTGCCTTTTTTGCATGCATTTATAATGTCCTGATTTTTTCCTCTGCCATATGGTACAGCGACTGTAAAATTCTAACAACACCAGACAGAGTAAAAATAGAAAGAATGTCCCTGATGACCAGGAAGACTAGATCAGGGGGCACAGTCTAAGGATATGGGGTAGGGCTTTTAGGACTGACAGAGAGTGGTAAGCCTGTGGAATTTTCTGCCACAGAAAGCAGTTGATGCTGGAATTAAATAATATTCTTAGGGTTAAAAGAATCAAAGAATATGGGAAGAAAGCAGAAACAGTGTTTGTAGTAGGATGATCAACCATGATCATATTGAAAGGCAGAGCAGGCTTGAAGATTTGAATGGCCTATTCCTAATCTAATTTTCTACGGCACCTCTTTGGGATCCTTTACTGGAAGTTAAATCATTGAGTGCATTCCACATAGGAATTTCTAGGTTTCTTGGAGAATAATGACATCAAAAGGTTATGAAGATACTGTGGGTGCGTGCCATTGAGGTAGATGATCTACTGTGATCTTTTTGAATGGCAAAGTTAACTCAATGGGCTTAATGGCCTACCCCAGCTCCAATGAGGTAACAAAACAATTGTAACGCCCTGCAACATTCCCTGTGAAGTCTGCAAGCTAGGTGCAGCACTCTTTCAACACTGCTTTTTGGGAACAGGTCACTACAGAGTAAGTCTACACCTTAGTGGTATTACTACCAGGCTATTAATCCAGAGCTCCAGGTAATGTTTTGGGGAAGGAGAAGAAAGTGAGGACTGTAGATGAGTCGAGATGTGGTGCTGGAAAAGCACAGCAGGTCAGGCAGCATCCAAGGAGCAAGAGAATTCTGAAGCCGTTTCCTGATGAAGGGCTTATGCCGAGAAGCCGATTTTCCTGCTCCTCGGATGCTGCCTGACCTGCTGTGCTTTTCCAGCACCACACTCTTGACAATGTTTTGGGGAAGAAGAGTCAGTTTTGAAGTAGGATCACTGGACTCGAGGCGTTAACACTGCTTTCTCTCCAGAGATGCTGCCAGACTCACTGAGTTTCTCCAGCAATTTGTGCTTTTGTCAATGTTCTGGGATCCGCATTTGAATCCGGTGGAATTTGAATTCAATAAGGAATCAGGAATTGAGAATCTAATGATGACCACGATACCAGAGTTGATAGTTCAAGGGAAAACCCATCCCGGGTTCAATGATGTTCCTCAGGGAAGGAAATCTGCGGCTAAACACAGGTATGGCCTTAGTGTGACTCCTGACCCCATAAAATTAACCAGGAGGGAGACCCCACCAAACCCGTAACTCCTTAGACTGGGGGCAAAAAGGTTGTGGAAAGTAAATGCTGGTAGTGAATGAATGGGAAAAATCTCCCACGCCCTGAACCTTTGAAACTTTAGGGGTCGCAGCACGTGCTCTCCCTGGGGGCTTGGAGGGAAAAAGAGAGGAGGGGCGCAGTGCGCAGGTGCACACGGTGGCGTAGCAGCAGGAGGTGGGATCAGTGACGTCATAGCCGCAGCGCCCTTTGACGCAGGACCCCCGCACTGACGCGTTTGCGTTAGACGGCGAGGTTGATTTGCATAGCCCTGCCGCGGGGCATGCTGGGAAGGTGCGCCGGCTGACAGCTGTCGCCTCCTGATGCGGCTCGAGGCAGCTCCGCGCCAGGTGAGTGCCCGCCGCCGCCTCGCCTCGCCTCGCCTCGACTCGGCCGGGCCCGAATAGGGCAGGGCAGGACTGGACAGACCGCGGTCCGGAGCTGGAGGCACAGGCCTCCTCCCTCCAGCCGCGCTCCGTCCCGCCCGCCCGCCCGCCTTACATAATCCACATTTATCTGTCTGTCAGTGTGTTGTCCGTGTGTGTGAGCGCGAGCGCGTCCGGGTGAAGCTCAGTAAACGTTTCCATGGCAACAGGTGGAGGAGGGAGGCATCATCCGCTGTCATTCAGGGAAGGGGGCGTGGGGTCAGTCTCCAGGTCATTTTACCCGGGGGGGGCGTGGGGTCAAACTCCACTTCACTTCACCCTGGGGTTTGGGGGGAACCTATAATGGGCGGTACTGTGGCTCAGTGATTAGCACTGCTGCCTCACAGCACTCGTGTCCCAGGTTCGATATCAGCCTTGGGTGACTGTCTATGTGGAGTCTGCACATTCTCCCCATGTCTGCGTTGGCTTCCTCTGGGTGCTTGGGTATTTAGGTCACTCCAGGTCACTTTCGCCACTGTTGGTGGTGGTGCAGGTGCTGAGCAATCTTGATCAGATTTTTGTGTTTTTATTCATTCTTCCCCCCCCCCCAACATAAAAGTTATTTGGTGCTGTCCATTGCTGTTGGCAATGAGATTTCATTTCAGATTTTCTTTCCTATCATTGTGAACTTTGCACTTCAGCTTATTTCTCACCCTGAATACTGATTCTTCCTCCCCACGCTTCAGCAGTCAGTATTCTACATGGTAACATGGGCTCACCTTCATCAATGCTCAAACAGGCATGTGTCTGTGACCCTGCAGCAAACCAGTACTATGCAGAATTCTGGCACTGAAGGGTTAGAGTTCAGGTCTGCAAAATTTATTCAGTTGGATTCTGCTGTTTATGCCCGTGTCAGGTGGCTTTGCATTACTGGATAAAGATGTGGATTGCTATTCGTGTTAATGTTCCTGTTACATGATGTGTTGCAAACAGGTAGACCCTGTTTGCTGGATCCACCAATTTTATTTTATTTTGGTATTTATGCCAGGAACCTGACAGCAAGCAAACTAGAATCAGTTGTACAGCACGCAAACAGACCCTTCTGGCCAACTTGTCCAAACTAACTTCGAATGAGATCACAAAATCTGTTTATAGTTAATTGAGTTTTAGACCATTTACACAATGTTTGGAGCAATATTATGGGGATAGAATACTGTAAGTTATATTCAGTTGTTATAACAGTACTGCTGCAGTAAAAAGTATGCATTCCTTTTATTACTCAGTGCTATTCTCTGGTATGTTTCATAAGTTGAAGTGTTTTGTTTAACCTACAATCTAACCTCGTCTGAAACAGAAATTTCCTATTATCGCTATTACTCCTGGTTTCTCTTGATTGCCGTGTAGTTAGTTACACATGACCCAACAGTTGTCTACTTTGTTAATTTTAGTAATCGTATATTTAAATAATGTGTGCAGTACAATGCTGTAATGGCCAATTGTAATCCACAAGAGATGGTCCAGATCCCCTGGGATAAACAAATGTCACAGCCCTAAGAGGCACAACTGGCTTTCATCCATTCCTGAGAGGTCATGATAATCATAGCAGATAGCACTTTATGTTCCTTTCTTATTGTGAAGATAGTCACTAATTCACCTCGACAGTGTTGTTTGGTGTTGATTAGGATTTGACATTTTGGTTACTGTCTTGAAACAGTGTAAAATATGCTGATGGGAGAAGGAACTGAATGCTTGAAAACCATGATTAGATTAGATTACTTACAGTGTGGAAACAGGCCCTTCGGCCCAACAAGTCCACACCGACCCGCCGAAGCGCAACCCACCCATATCCCTACATTTACCCCTTTAACCTAACACTACGGGCAATTTAGCATGGCCAATTCACCTGACCCGCACATCTTTGTGACTGTGGGAGGAAACCGGAGCACCCGGAGGAAACCCACGCAGACACGGGGAGAATGTGCAAACTCCACACAGTCAGTCGCCTGAGGCGGGAATTGAACCCGGGGCGCTGGCGCTGTGAGGCAGCAGTGCTAACCACTGTGCCACCGTGCCGCCATGACTCATCCTGTTATAAGAATGGGAAAATGATCCAGGAGGAAATACCTAAGCTTATATAGTACCTTTGAGGTTTTGTTTAATTGGAACAGTCAAGACACTATTCACAAGTACAGTAGTGGTTTCCTAAAACATAAGTTTGAGTTTACAGGTATCTAAAAATGCAATGTTTAAAAAAAATTATATTTTTATAATATTTAGTTTGTGCGTTTGAATTGTGTAAGTTCTGCATGTTGTTACTTTTAAATACTGAATTCTTTCAACTGATGGCACATTAATTTCTGCCTGCCACTCTTTAACCTTTAATATATAGCAGTTATTGCTTGACTACAATTTTTGTGAATTGCTTGAAAATTTCAGGTTACAATACTGAAATTGATTAAGTTGCTACAATTTATGGTATTGTTGCAGGTGATTTTTTTGGAAGTGGGTCTTGAAGGGAAGGGGCGCAATAATATTGAATCTGACAGCAGTTATGGAGGTTCAAATAAAATGCAAGCATTAATAAATAGCAGTAGAAACCTGATAAGATTTAGAGTTGTGATAGTCTTTCTCAGATCTGTAATATTTGTTTGTTAGGTAATGCACTTTATTTTGATATAGTGAATTTTTAAATTTCATAGTTACTTTATTCACAAGTGCGCAATATAAGGCAGATGTCTCATTCAAAGCCATATTCTAGGCAGTTTTTTGATAGTAATGGTTGCCTTTGCCTTCCACTCTCGGGGGCAGGGCAAGAAAGCTGGTCCTTAGTTTGTTTGGATAGAACAGAAATTCTGAACCGTTCAGAACACCATTCTGAACCATATGGTGGCCATGGAGCCAACCTGCTAACCACCCCCATCTTAGTATAAGTACACAGTTGGGAGTGGGATTGACTATAAGAGTGAATTGTACTTATGGTCTCCCAAGCAGTCCAGATACCTCAGAGGGTTTTGCAGTCAATGGAAGGCAAGTAATTTGTGGTTATCGTAACATGGGGAAAGTGGCAATGAATTTCTGTGGTTTTCCAATGCAGAAACTCAATGTTTCTAATTGCTCATAAGCAAAGTCTCAAATACATAGTTACCTTTTTTTAAAAAAAAGGTTTGGATCCCTTTTGAGCAGATTTGAAAATCCTTTACCTGTAGCTTTTTCAAAGATGCTGGGGTTTCAGTTTGGATTAATGGCAATCCACTTGCAATTAAACAGCTATTGCCTTTACCATTTTGTGTTTTTGTTATTCAACATTAGCAGTTGTATGTTTTAATGATTTTTGAGGATGCAAATATTTTAAAAATGATCTCCAATCATTGGTTTATCTTTTATTGCACCAATGTGATAGATGGCAATTTTAACCTCTTCCTAAAAATGCAGTTTACTTGATTTCATTGAAGTCCAAAGTATTGAGGAATAATTTCTCATCAAAATGTGTACACCACATTGGGTGCCATAAGGATTGTAAAGAATTATGCAAGGCTGGAGAATGTTAGTACAAAGTGCTGTCCTACACAGAAGGATTCAGAAGCTGTCACCAGTGGAAATCCATGTATTTCAAGGGTGTTATTGAAAATAGTCAGCTGTCTAGGTGACAGCAACAGATTATGGCACTAGCTCATCTACTGACCATTGAAATTGGAGATAAGCATGATGCAAGTGGAATAAGAGGAAAGCAGCATTTGTTTGTTAGTAAGTTATACTTTCAGTTCCGATTGGGTTTGAAAAAGATTTGATGTCATTGATCTGTTTTAAGTCCTAACTTTGTCAAAATGAACTTTAATTCTGTCAATTATATATATACATTTAAGCTTAAATGGCATTTACTACTACAATTATAAAATGATAAAAATGGTGTGTAAAAGTTGAGTATAAAACTGCATCAATCAAATTTTCATTGTTCAAGCTTTCTTCTGAAAAACCACAGCTTGTCAAGATAGTGTCACCCATATGTAGTAGGAATTCTCATTCTTGAGAGGTGTACCAGGAGAATGTTGGCATGCGCTTTTACAGGAATAAGATAAATCGTAAATGATAGGTTCTAAATATAGCACAACCTTGTAATGTTCAGTATTGTATTTCTTTGAACTCTACTGAATGATACTGCAGACCCTGGTTTTAAGTGTTTGAGAATTGAGCAGATTGCAAGAGTGTTTTATTGGAATTCCTGAAAGTGCCGATATTAAAAATTTGATCTTCGTGAGGTTGTAGGTCTTTATGGTGTATACATCAATGGTTAATTTGATTTAATGAAATTAGAAATGGTATTGATTTTAATACCCTCTTTATAATTATCTGCAACTGACCTACTTAACATTATGGTTATGTATTCAGTAAATCAAATATTTTGTTAAACCAATTATTTTAGTTAGCATATAATCCAGATATGGCAGTGTTATACAACTTTTAAAGCAGTTTGTTGCTTTTACTTAGTACCAGGTTGTGTTTGCTGCAAACCATTGTGCTGACATGTAAAATAGGAAAACTGGTCACATTTCAAGAGTGGTTAGTTGACTATGGTCCATCAGATGTTTTGAAGACACTATTTGAATGCAAGTTCTCCCCCCTCCCTTGTGGAATGCACAGAAGGTTGAAAAGTTTAAAACTTGACACTTAAACTAGATGCACCGAGTGGAGAATTCAAGTTCACTTAGATGAACAGAACACGTGAGTATTCTCCTCACTAGCCACTGTCAACTATCCATGATTTAAAAGTGTGTAAACTTGGTTTGGAAGTTTTTATGGTGGGCCTTAATGTTGCTGATAGGTGTTTTCTTGACCAGCACGTTGGGCAGGATGTCCCATATATTATAATCCAAGAGTGTAGGATTTGCTTCCTTTTGATTCTTCTTGACTGTCACTGGGCCTCATTTGGATGGGTATTTGAATAGGAAGGGTTTGGAGGGATATGGGCCGGGTGCTGGCAGGTGGAACTAAATTGGGTTGGGATATCTGGTCGGCATGGACGGGTTAGACCGAAGGGTCTGTTTCCATGCTGTACATCTCTATGTCTCTATATCTGAACTCAAAGCATGATGGAGATTCTTGGGCAGGTTTTTAACACTTTGGATGACTGGTAGCAAGTTGACCTAGTAACTCGTCCAAATGCTGCTGTGTTTCAATGAGACACAACGAGTGTCTTTGAAGCATTCTCTTTGACCTCCCTGGAGCATCGTTATTTGCATTGAGAAAATAGGACCGGGGCAGGGTGGGGGGAGGAGGAGGAAGAGGGGAGGGGAGGTAGTGTTTTTCAGCCACCCAAAACCTGCAGGAGCTTTGTCAAAATCCTTGTGGAGCTGGCTTCAAGAAGGATGCTAACGTTTAATCAAGAGTGCCCCCTTTCAGTGCGGATGGTGAAGCAGAGATGGTGCTGATATAAATTGTTTTTCTGTATTACTGATACATGGCTGTTGGTCTCTGTGCAGTAAAAATGTCTTAATACTAACTGTCTATGCAATCGCACATCAGCCTTTGGGTATCAGTTTCAAGCTGTTGGGACTCCTTTCTTCGAGGAGAAAGTGAGGGCTGCAGATGCTGGAGATCAGAGTTGAAAATGTGTTGCTGGAAAAGCGCAGCAGGTCAGGCAGCATCCAAGGAACAGGAGAATCGACGTTTCGGGCATAAGCCCTTCAGGAAATCCTGCAGAAGGGCTTATGCCCGAAACGTCGATTCTCCTGTTCCTTGGATGCTGCCTGACCTGCGCTTTTCCAGCAACGCATTTTCAACTCCTGCTTTCTTGACTTGCAAGTTTGGTTGTTCCGGGCAATGAAGACTGCTTAATTTTGTTCCAGGAGGTTACTCGTTTCTACGTCATTTTCATTGAACCAGTCGTTGTGTCGATGCTCAAACCTCACAATCTGATCACAGAAATCTAGTATAATTGACTTCATTGGGATCCCATGGTCTGGAACTGTTTTTCAGATTACTTACAGTAAGGAAACAGGCCCTTCGACCCAATGAGTCCACCCCGACCCACCGAAGAGCAACCCACACAGACCCATTCCCCTACATTTACCCCTTCACCTAACTCTACGGGCAATTTAGCATGGCCAATTCACCTAACCTGCAGATGTTTGTACTGTGGGAGGAAACCGGAGCACCCGGAGGAAACCCACACAGACACGGGGAGAATGTGTGGAGTTTGCACATTCTTGTAGAATGATAAAAGAAAAAGGGAAGTTGTGTTTGAGAACATCCTGCTGGAAGTACTGCAGCTGATGATGAATGATCTGTTGGCTCCACATTCTAATGAATTGAAAAGAAAGGATAAGAGGGTGAGCGGAAGGGCTAATAGCAAAGTGCAGGACATTTAACAAACATTGTCAACAGTACTGTCAACAATAGTGGAGGTGACCCCTTCAGGTTTGGGGAAAGATCTGTCTGAGTCACTGATTTATGGGAGTGGGTTAGGCTGACTCAACCCTTTGTCAAATTATTAGCAATCATAGATTAACAGGAAGGTCAGTTAGCTCTGTAGGCTGGATCGCACTTTGACTCTAGCAACATGGGTTCAGTTGCCACATGGCTGAGGTTACCACGACAGATGTATCTTCTTATCCTTGCCTGTCATCTGACGCATGGTGACTGTGTGGTTAAACCACGCCTAGTCATCTTGAATGAGATGCCCTGTAGTCCTGTAAATCCTAGTTTATAAGGAGGAACAATGCTAGGAAAAAGGTGATGAGAACAATCAAGTTTTGTCATTTATCTCAAAAGGGAGTAATGCTGAGAGAAATTAGAGAAATAGAACTGGAACATGTCAGAGCAGAGTATAATCGGGAGCAAGAAACATGGAAAATTGGTAAAGTAGAAGAAGCTCCCTTTGATATGGGGTGGGGGAAGGGGAAAGGCCCATAGACATTAGGGGTGCAGACCATCTTGTAAGCTGTGCACTAATAGGGAATGCCTATTCATTTTTTTTTTCTTAAGGGGAGGGTAGGGACTAAATCAAAATAGAATTGGAGGGAGAAATGATGCACTCCACTCCCTGCGGCGCCCACCTCTCCCTGAACAACTCCAGGGTGTTGGTGGACACCGCGTGCTCCTTCTCCAAGGACACCCGGGCTCTAACGTAACCGCGGAAGAGGGGCAGGCAGTCGGCCCTAACGACCCCTTTTTATTTTATTTTTTTTT
>NC_057730.1:52815847-52840384 GCF_004010195.1 Chiloscyllium plagiosum | reverse complement strand
GGAAGGGGGAGGACTCCCGCGTAGAGAGCCCTCCACTGGGGATCCCCACCGCCCGGTGGCAAATGGGCACGCCAAGGCGTGTCCGGACGGTGGATGAGGGAGAAGAGGTGGACGGTGTGCAGCAGCAGTCTGTACAGGGCTCTCCTGTTCACCTCCCTAAACGAAACAAAGTTAAAATTTCGGAGGCGGCTCAGGTTGTGGGGGCACAGGCTCCCGCGGGAAGTACGGACCTTGGGGCCAATGTGAAATTCCGTCCGGGCTGGGGTGAGCGCGGACGGGATCCCACCGCACACCTGAGCGTCCTCCAACTGGTGCACTACGTCGGGTCCGAGCACCGCCGTTTTGAGGCGTCGGATGGCGGTGGCCATGTACCGGACGTCTACCGCTGCCCTGCCTGCTATGTCCTGCGGCAGCGAATGCCTATTCATAACATCCTGGCCAACAAACTCTATTGGTTCACCTATGCTAATTCATTTTTTAACTCATTCCTAGTAGCTGACCATTGCTGAAATGGCCAATATTTGTTGTCTGCCCCGAGTTGCCCTTGAGAATGTGTGGTGAACTGCATTCTTGAACCACTGCACTCTGGTATGGGTACATCCATAATTCTGTTGTGTGGAAGTTTTGGATTTTTGAACTGGTGACATTGAGTAAATAGTGATTTTATGTTTGCAAGTCAGTATTGTGTGTGGCTTGGAGAGCAATTTGGAGGTGGACGAAAGTTGCCCTTGTCTTTCTAGGTAATAGTGGCCAGTTAAGAAGCTGCTTCTGAAGGAACCTTGAGGAACTGCTGCAGTGTATTTTGTAGATGATACATACTGCTGCCACCGTGTGTCAGTGGTGGACGAGTCAGGATTGAAGTTGATGAGCTGTTCTGGTTGGTATTGAGCTTCTGGATGTTGGGGTTGCACTTATCCAGGCATGTAGACTGTTGGCTTCTGCGTTGCAGATAGTGGACAGGCTTTGGGGAGTCAGAAAGTGAGTTGCTCTTGAACTACTCTTGCAGCCACGTCACTATTATGGCTGGTTTAGTTCAGTTTCTAGTTTAAAGAAACATCTCAAGCAATGCAAAATCAGTTTATAATCTCTAACAGGGAATAGCTCCATTTCACAGAGTAAAAAACAGCCATGGATAACTGAAGAGATAAAGGATAGCATAAAACTAAAAGGAAGGGTTTACAAAAATGCAAATAAAAAAGCACATCCTGTTGAATGCAAAAGATGTAAAGATCATCAAAGGGCCACAAAGCATCTTATAAGAGCTACTAAAAGTGATTATAAAAGGGACATCAACATCGATGAGATGTTATAAATAAATAGACAGTGGATAATCAGGAACAATGTTGGCCCACTAAAGACTGAAAGTGGGAATATTGTTAACGACTATGGGAAAATGGCAGTCATGTTGCATAGTTACTTTGTCTCAAGTTCAGGTATTTAAAAGGGGAGGGTAGCTTGCTGGAAATCCTAAGTGAATTAACAGTGGTTTGTGAACAGACTGAATAAATTATTTTAAATAAAACATCAGTAATGAAGAAATTAATGGAATTAGTAACAAATCCCCAAGATTGAACGTTTCCTTCCAAGGGTGTTAAAGGAAGTAGGGGAGCACATTGTAAACAGCCTAGCTATGATCTTTTGAGTTTGCTAATAATGAAAAATTTGCTTTTTAAGAAGGGTGAAAGAGGAAAACAGAGGAATTACTGTGGTGGATAAATTAATGGAGTCTATAATCAGGGATGGGGCAACTGATCATCTCTCAAGTTTTCAATTAATCAGGGAGCACCAAAATAGATTCCTGACAGGGATGTCATGTGTGACAAACATCACAGTGAACAGGTAAATGTTCATGGATATTGTTTGTGTGACTTCTAGAAGGAATGTGATAAAGTACAACAAAACAGATTGTTGACTGAAGTAGAAGCCCATGGAATTGAACAAATTATTGATGTGGATGGGAGATTAGTTGAAGGGCGGGCAACAGAAAGGCTTAGTTGGTAGGTATGCAAATTAGGATGTGACCAGTAGTGTCCCACAAGAATCCGTGTTAGGGCCTCAATTATTTGTATTTATTAACAACTTGGATAATGGTCTGGAGAGTCATATATTCACATTTTCTGATGATGCAGAAATTTAGCATAAAAATCCAGACAGATATTGGTAGACTAAGTGAATGAGCAAAACTACGGCAGATGGAGTTCAATGTAAGTAAGGTTATCCATTTTGTATCAAATTAAATGATGAGGGTACTTACTAGATTGTATGAAGTTTAGTACAGTGGATGTCTAAAGATTTGGAGATGCCGGTGTTGGACTGGGGAGTACAAAGCTAAAAATCTCTCAACGCCAGGTTATAGTCCAACAGGTTTAATTGGAAGCACTAACTAGTGCTTCCAATTAAACCTGTTGGACTATAACCTGGTGTTGTGATTTTTAACGATGTCGCGAGACATGAATTTCAGGTGCATAGATCTTTAAAATGCCACAAAGAGGAGAAAAAAAAATCCAAACGCGAATGAAATTCTGGCCTTTATATATCGAGGACTGGTGTGTATGGATATAGAAGTTAGGCCGCAGTTACACACAACCTGGTTAGACCCCACTTGGAATACTGAGAGTACATCTGGATACCACACCTTAAGAAGGATTTATTAGCTTTGGAGTACAGTGTAGGTTGTCAAGAATGAAACCTGGACTTCAGGAGTGAAGTTATAGAGAGAAATTATACCTATTAGGCCTGTTATCTATAGCATTTAGAAGGTTAAGGGGTGATCTGATCAAAGTCTTCAAGATGTTATTAGGAAAAGACAGGGTTGATAAAGAGAAACGTTTCCACTGGTTGGGGATTCTTGAACTTGGAGTATAGCCTGAGAATTAGGACCAGACTATTCAGGAGAGATGATAGGAAACACTTCTACCACACAAAGAATGGTAGATGTTTGGAATGCTCTTTCACAATTGGTAGTGGATGCTGGATCAGTTGTCAATTTTAAATCTAAAACAGATATATTTTTAAGAAAATGTACTCTGGGAAATGGACCAAAGACAGGTATATTGAGTTAGGCCACAGATCAGCCATGATCTCATTGAACAGTGGAATAGGCTCAAGGGCCTGAAAGGCTGTCTCTCTTTTTGTATGTTCACGTATGTTATGTGTAGTTTCAGTTTTAGGTGTGTATACTCCCCTGCACACTTCTTTGAACCAAGCTAACTTACCCTGACTTGATATTAATAGTTTGCTGAGGGACATGCCAACCATGATATCGAAGGCAGTGGTTGAATACAATTCTGCTGGTGGCCCACAATGCCTCCTATATTTTTAGATCTGTCCTGAATTCAGTCCATTTAATAGTGGTAGTGGCGCTGGAGGGTAGTCTCAAAGTGAAAATGGAACTTTGTTGCCAAGGACTGTGTTGTCACTTCTTTGATTGTTACGGGCAAATAAGTTTGCAATGGGTAATTTGGTGAAGGTGAGGTGAAATGTTTGTTTCTCGTTGAATTTATTACTACCATTGTAAACCTGGACTGGCATGTTGTCCTTCAGGACTTTACCACCTTGGACAGTACTGATGCTAACAAACCATTATTAGTAATGGACATTGAAGTTGCCACCTAGAATATTGAAGTTGCCACTCTGTGCCCTTGTTACTGTAGTGTCTTTTTTTTTGAGGCAAAATTGGAGCTATGGTTAAGGAAAATTAAGTTTTCTAAAGTCAGATTGACCTAATTCTCTTGTAGGTGCTGTACAAGTACACATATCATGTCACAGACCTAAAATCAAGAGCTGGAAATGTGGCTATTTTTCTTCCATGTTCTAGGACTTTGGAACTGGTTTATCTTATCTCAGTTTTGATCAGTTTGCTCAAGTCACAACAGGATCTAGGCAGGTTTTCTTAGTATGTGGCTTAATAGTGCAATAAATGGTGCATTTTATTCATTGACCTTCTTACTCATTCTTAGCCAGGTTTTTGTGTGGCATGGTAGCTCAGTGGCTAGTATTGCTGCTTCACAGCACCAGGGTCCCAGATTCGATTTCAGCCTCGGGTGACTGTCTGTGTGGAGTTTGCACATTCTCCCCGTGTCTGCGTTGATTTCCTCCGGGTGCTCTGGTTTCGTCCCACAGTCCAAAGATGTGCAGGTCGGGTGAATTGGCCATGCTAAATTGCCCGTAGTGCTAGGTGCATTAGTGAGAGGGAAATGGGTCTGGGTGGGTTGCTCTTCGGAGGGTTGGTGTGGACTGGTTGCACCAAAGGGCCTGTTTCTGCACTGTTAGGTAATCTAATCTATAGCATTTGAAAGTCAGTGTTACATAGTCATCGAGATGCACAGCGTGCAACCGGAACCTTTGGTCCAACTTGTCCATGTCGACCTGATATCTGATATTAATATAGTCCCATATCCCTCTCGACTCTTCCTATTCATATACCCATCCAGATGCCTTTTAAATGGTGCAATTGTACCAGCCTCCTCCACTTCCTCTGAAGCAGCTCATTCCACACATGCACCATTCTCCGTGGAAAAAGTTGTCCCTTAGGTCCCTTTTAAGTCTTTCCCCTCTCATCTTAAACCTCTGCCCTCTAGTTCTGAATCCCCCTATTCTGGGGAAAAGACCTTGTCTATTTACCCTATCCATGTCCCTCATTTTATAAACCTCTAAGGTCATCCTGCAGCCTCTGACACTCCAGGGAAGCAGCCCCAGCCTATTCAGTCTTTCCCTATAGCTCAAACCCTCCAAACGTGGTAACTTATAAATCTTTTCTGAACCCTTTCAAGTTTCACAACATCCTTCCGATAGGAAAGAGACCAGAATTGCACACAGTATTCCAAGTCCTGCCCTGACTTGCCTTTCCAAAATGGAGCACCTCCCATTTTATCAAAGTTAAACTCCATCTGCCACTCCTCGGCCCATCTGCCCATCTGATCAAGATCCTATTGTTACCTCAGAATATCTTCTTGGCAGCCCAATCGACCTCCTACCATCTCTATCTTTATAATCTCCATTTTTCTCCAATGGTAAAACTTTTGATTCTGAGCTGCTTGATATAACTGCAGAGTTCATAGCACAATCCATTCAAATTGTGCATTTCCTCCAAAGAAATAAAACTTGCTTGAGAACTCCCAATATAGAACTCCAGGGAAAGTGTGGAGAGAGAGGGAGGGAGGGTGGGAGCTCAGTCATTTGGAGGTGATGCCCATTTAATCACTGTCAACAAAAGACGCGATCACTGCTGGAAACACGTCTTTGTAATGTTTCTATTGGGACCTCGAGATCTCCTTCGGATAATCCGATTTTCGGATAATTGATATTTGGATAATCGAGTTTTCTCTGTAAATAGAAATCAGGAAGTTTCAGCATTGCTTCGCCTGAGGCCCACTGAAGATGTTACCTAATAGGGTAACGAAATGTCTGGAAATGAACCTTGCAGCTCAGCAAGCAAACCTACATCGAAACCATAGAGCAGTAGTAAACAGTTTGGCTCCATGATCGTCCTCTGCCATTTTAGTAAGGTCATGACTGATTTGATTGTAACCTTAAATCCATATTGCTGTCTATCCCTAACTATCTTTCATTTCCTTTCTTATCAAGAATGTATCTATCTCTACCTTAAAAACATTAGAAGACTCTGCTTCGTCCACCTTTTTCAGGAAGGGTCCAAAGATGCACGACTGTCTGAGAGAAACAAATTGCCTCATCTGTTTTAAATGGGTGACCCCTTAGTTTTAAATAGTGATGCTTTTCTCTTTTTTTTTGGCATATTGATGACTGTATTGGTTCCAGCTTCTGCTGTTGCTGTACCCTGAGAAAGTACACTGACTTTGCTTCCAATTTCTCCCCTTCCCTCACCTGCCCTGGTCTATCTTGGACACTTTCCTTCCCTTGAATTCCATTCCTTGAATTCTGTCTCCTTTACCTTTTTGAAGGTAGGCGATCAATTAATGTTTTCTCCAAGTCTGTGGACTCCCTCAACTACACTTCCTCATAACCCTGCTTTCTGTATTTACTCCATTCTCCTAGTTTCTGTTTCTGCTGCATCTGTTTCAATATTGTAAATTTCTCCTCAACTAGAGATTCACAAGTAGTGTTGTTGACAGGGCACTTTATGATGTCTAAATCATTAACTCATTTCTGCTGTCATCCCTTCCCCTCCCTCCCATAACCATTTCTTTGCTTTTCATCACAACAGAATCTTTGTATTCAAAAATCATTCTTTACCATTTCCATCCAGTGTGATGCAACCATTAAACGCATTTTTCTTTCCACTCCCTTCTAGCATTTTGAAGGGATCACTTTTCTCTCCTGGTGACCCTGGTACACACTCAATCCCTTACCATCTCCTCTGCTTCTTGCAATGCTTTTCTATGAAAGCGGAGGTGATATAACACCTGTTCTTTTCACCTCACTTCTTACCATCCAAGGCCCTAAATGCTCTGTGAAACTGCAATTTACTTGTACATCTCTGTTTAGTCTTATGTATTCTGAGTTTTGTCTACTGTATTTGCTGTTTGTGATGTGGTACCACCACACTGGGAAACTAAATGTGGGCTGGGTGACCACTTCATGGAACACTTCCATTGTCTGGAAGCAGGATTCTGAGCTTCCTATCACTCGTTACTTTATTTTTCTCTCGCTTTCTCTTTTGACCTTTCTCTTCACTACCTGTTACAATGCGCTGTTAGAGCTCAATGTGAGCATGAGCTATAGGACATTGAACATTACAGGCCCTTCGGCCCATGACGTTGTGCCGAGCATTTATATTAATCTAAGATCAACCTAGCCTACACACCCCTCAATTTACTGCCATCCATGTGCTTGTTCAGCAGTGGCTTAAATGTCCCTAATGTCTCTACTACCACCACTGGCAATGCATTCCATGCACCCACCACACTCTGTGTAAAGGAGCTACCTCTGACATCTCCCCTTGTACCTTCCTCCAATCACCTTACAATTATGGTAACAGCCATTTCTGCCCTAAGGAAAAGTCTCTGGCTATCTACTCTATCTATGCCTCTCATTACATTGTACACCTTTGTCAAGTCCCCCCTCTTTCTCCTTCTCTCCAGTGTGAAAAGCTCAAGCTTACTCAACCTCTCTTCATAAAATAAGCCCAGTAATCCAGGCAGTATTCTGGTAAATCTCATCTAAACCCTCCCCAAAGCATCTACATCGTTCCAATAATGAGGCATCCAGAACTGGACACAATATTCCAAGTGTGGTTTAACCAGAGTTTTATACAGCTGTAGCAAAACAGCATGGCTCTTTAACAGGAGAATTGAGTTAATGAAAGCCAAAACACCATACACCACTTTAACAACCCTATCAGCTTGGGTAGCAACTTTGAGGGATCTTGTACATGGACCCCAAGATCCTGCTGTTCCTCCACACTGCCAAGAATCCTGTCTTTAACCCTTCCAAATTCAACCTTCCAAAATGAATCACTCCATATTTATCCAGGTTGAACTCTAACTGCCACTTCTCAGCCCAGCTCTGCAACCTGTCAATGTCTTGATGTAGCCTGCAACAGTCCTTGACACTACCTAAAACACCACCGACCTTTGTATCATCAGCAAACTTACTAACCCACCCTTCCACTTCTTCATACAAGTCATTTATAAAAACTACAAAGAGCAGAGGCCCAAGAACAAATATGTGCGAGACACCATTGGTCACCGACCTCCAGGTGAAATACTTTCCATCCACTACCATTTGCTGTCTTCTTTCGGCCAGCCAGTTCTGTATCCAGGCAGCCAAATTTCTCTGTATCCTATACCTCCTATCTTTCTGAATGAGCCTACCGTGGGGAACCTTAACAGATGCCTTACTGAAATCTACATACACCACATCCACTGCTCGACCTTTATCAACTGGTCTCATCTTCAAAGAACTCAATAAAGCTTGTGAGGCATGACCTGCCCTCCTCAACGCCATGCTGACTATCTTTAATCAAACTGGTTTTCCAAATAGTTATAAATCCTATCTCTCAGAATCCTTTCCAGTACCTTGCTTACCACAGATGTAAGACTGACTGGTCTGTCATAGGGATTTTCTATTACAGGTAGATATAACATCAAATTCTATGTTTCTGTAGTCTAAAATCTTCTGGAGTCACTATTTTCTACAATTTTAGATCATCCCTGTGTATCTGACTAACCTTTTTTTCTGTTATTTGACTCCTCACTTTATGGCATTCAGATCCATAGACATCCATGCCTCATCTGGTCGTAAGCTTATTTTTTTTTTTACCCATTACCACTCTCTTTGGTATTAGCATTTTGAAGTCTTTTGGTTGTTAATGTCTCCTATCTTTAGAGCTTCACTCTTGTTCTTGATAGCGAGCTCTCCTTCCTTGTCCACTGCCTGCTGGCTAGCTACCAAACTCTTAACATTGTTATTTATCTACAGTTCTGATGAAAGTTCATTGACCTGTAACTTGTTCCGCCCCATGCATGCTGCCTAACCTGCTGAATTATTTCCAGCATATTTGTTTTTATTACATTGTTTGTTTTCTCTGAGTACCCCACTCATTAGGTTTAACTGCAAAATACTTCAGTTTAACCTTTTGAAAATGAGACAAACACTCTGTTTGTTCCTGAGTTTGTTTGAACAAGTTGTGTATCTTTGATGTGCAACATAAAATCTTGTTTCTATTTTTGTCCTCTTTCATTCCCATGCCAAGGCAAAATATGGGAACAGTCAACTAGCTTTACATATTCAAGAAAAGAACAATGTTTTAAAAAGAAATATCATTCAGGAATTTGTCTATAAAAGTTCAGCTTCTCTTTACCTTTGGAAAGTAAGATGGATTCATGTCAGTGTTCTGCATTCACTTTATTTCTGATAGAATGCGTTTAAGTCATTAAAAGGCTGCACGTTTTCTAAGAGATTTTGCTCTATTTACTTGCTCTGATGTAACTTCATAAAACCTCTACTTTTTTTCCAGCTTCTTTAGTAGGATTAGGTCTTGCTGGCAGGTGATGAACAGACTAAGTTCCTGCCACGTGGTAGGCAGTTGTTATTAACAGACATGTCATTTAAAAAGTGTTTACAACAAAACCAAGCAAATGTGAACAGGTTAAGGTGATAAAAATGTCCAAGCAAATTGAGACTGGCTTATTTGAGCACCACCTTTTGAGAGTGAATATAATGAATTGATTGAAAATAAATCCAACATGTTATGCAAAGATAATAAGTGCAGTCTTGTGTCTAATCCCTTACAGATGGTAAAGAATGCTGAATGGGATTGGTTCCATATTTTGCTGGATAATATCTGTACACACATGTTAGCCTGAAGCTATCTGTCATTCACCCCTGCAGTTTTACATAAGTCCTATTGATCTAGTAATCCAGTTAAATCTAAACAACGCTATTGTTTTTAAGAAAGAGAAATAAAAAATTCTTGCAATATCAGATCCTGTCAGATAAAATCCAAATGAAAGAGTGCATTTATTGAGTTAATTAAGAACTTGGTCAGTTTCTGAAAATTCCTGTTTACATGACTTAGATGTGTAACAACATTTTAAATCACTCTTTCATATTAAGTAAAAAGGGATAAATTGATTCTCTATTGATCAATTTCAAATTATGCTGGCTTGCATTAAAATGGCACTAATCAAACATTTGCCAGGGATGATTAAGTGTTCAAGTCAAAGTTTATCTCTACTTTGGAAAATAATTTTAGAAGTCTCTCCTGATACCAACTGTGTACAGTTCTGGGCGCCACATTACCAAAAGAATGTGGACGCTTTGGAGAGGGTGCAGAAAAGGTTTACGAGGATGTTGCCAGGTATGGAAGGTGCCATCTATGAAGAGAGGTTGAGTAGGTTAGGTTTATTTTCACTAGAAAAAAGGAGATTGAGGTTTACAAAATCATGAAGGGTATAGACAGGGTGGATAGAGACGAGCTTTTTCCCAGGGTGAAGGATTCAATAATGAAGTCATGCTTTCAAGGTGAGAGGTGGAAAGTTTAAGCGGGAAACACGTGGCAAGTACTTCACACAGAGGGTGGTGGGCGTTTGGAATGCATTGCCGGTAGAGGCAGGCAGGGTAGATTCATTTAAGATGCGTCTGGACAGATGCATGAGTAGATGGGGAGCAGAGGGACACAAATGCTTAGGAATTGACCGACAGGTTTAGACCGTACATTTGGATCAGCTCAGGCTTGGAGGGCCGAAGGGCCTGTTCCTGGGCTGTAAATTTTCTTTGTTCTATATCCCATTCCCGGTATTCTTTTTTTTGAGTATAGTTTTGCTTTCATTATTTAGGAAAAATTCACTTGCCTTAACAGTGCAATAAATATTTTCAACATTGCACATCTCTTTGCAGTGTGAATCTAAATAAAAAAATTGAGACTAGGTCTGTATATTCCCTATAGTGCAGAAGAATGAAGGTGCCCTCAAAGAAAAATACAATTCAAAAGGTGTAGATGCTAAGAGGACGTTTGCCCTTCCTGGATACTCTAAAACTTGGGGCTAGGCACCCAGCACTGCCTTTTAGGTTTGAAGTTAGAAGTTTCTGTCTTGAAATTCAGACTGTTAGAAATTCTTTATTCCACAGGACTAATAAATGCTTAGTCGTTGAGTACTGAAGATACAGACTGCAATTTATAGACCCAAAGGAAATGTGGGGAAAATGAAATATAGCAAGAAAGCTAAATTATGACAAAAGATGAGTCATGATCTTATTAAAGATCAAAGCAGACTTAAAAGTTTTGAATAGCCCACCTTTACTCTTTTTAATCATCTTGTATCCCTGAATGTGCTAGGAGAATGTTTGCAGATATTTTTCTGGAAAGACTGTGTGACCACTTTATTTATTAAGGAGCCGCAACTCTGTACAGCATTGCTGGGAGAAGATTGCAATTTGCTCTGTGTGTACATGTTTGAAAACACTGGTCAGTGCCTTCTGAGTGGGAATCATAGAATGCTTACGGTGTGAAAGCAGACCATATGGTCTACCAAATCCACACCAACCCTCTGAAGAACATCCAACCCTGCCCCCCCCCCCCCCCCCCCCGCTCCCATTACCCTGTATGTGGGTAACCCACCTAGCCTGCACATCCCTAGGCACTATGGGCAATTTAGCATGGCCAGTCCACCATACCTGCATGCCTTTGGACTGAGAGTAAACTGAAGGAAACACATGGAGACTTTGCAAACTTCACACGACAGTTGTCAAAGGGTGGAGTTGAACCCAGGTCCATGGTGCTGTGAGGCAGCAGTGTTAACCACTGAGCATTTTTAAAGTCAAAGTTATTTTTTTCCAACTTGAAGAAACTTAAAATTTAAAAATAAATTTATCATGTGCCTAGGTACAGTGAAAAGTATTTTGCTTACAGTACAGGCAAATCATACAATGCAAACTTTATAGTGTTAAAGAACAGCGAGGATTAAAGAATTACTGCTGCAAAGAAGTTGTACAAAAACAAGATCAACGTTACCTTTGAAATTTGAGAGATCCATTCAGAAGTTTAATAGCAGGGGAGAAGCTGTTCTTGAACCTGTTGGTATGTGTATTTAAGCTCTTCCATCTTCAGGCTGACCGAAGAGGTTAGAAATTATAACCAGCGTAGGAGGGGTCTGACTGCCTTTGAGGCAGTGTGAAGTGTAGATAGAGCCAGTGACGATGGAAGGTTGGCTTGTGTGATGGACTGAGCTATGTTAATGTGGACATTTTTACTGGCAGTTATACAGGAAAAAAAGTGAACTGTGGATACATCAGTTGATATCTCTCATGCAGATTATCGTTTGCATGTTCTCTAATGGAAAGTGGGCATCACTGACTAGGCCAGTTTAGAATAGGCTTTTAGGAGAAAGTGAGGACTGCAGATACTGGAGATCAGAGCTGAAAATGGCAGCATTCCTGAAGAAGGGCTTATGCCCGAAACGTCGATTCTCCTGTTCCTTGGATGCTGCCTGACCTGCTGCGCTTTTCCAGCAACACATTTTCAGCTAGAATAGGCTTTTGCCTATTTGAAAGGCCTTTGCCCGAAACGTCGATCTTCCTACTCGGATGCTGCCTAACCTGCTGTGCTTTTCCAGCACCACTCTAGTCTTGGCCCCAGTTTAGAATAGAACAGATTTGTGCCATTCTGCCCACTTAAGCCCATGCAGAGCAATCTCCGACATGATTCCAAGATGTGCTGACCTCCATCATGAGTCTACAGTGTGTAAATAGCCCTTGAACTAAGTGGCTTGCTGTGGGTAGTTTAGGAGTTATCCACATTACTGGATATCTGGTGTCACATGTGAACCCAATCAGGTAAGGATAACAGATTTCATTGATTGAACTTTAGTGAACTAGATGAAGTTTTATGACAATCGCAGTTTCATGATCATCGTTACTTAGACTAGCTTTCATTTCCAGGATTTATTGGTTTTAATTTAAATTCCATCTGCCTCGATGGGATTTGAACCTGCATCCCCAGACTATTAGTATTGGCTTCTGAATGAAGTCCTGTGATATTACCACCACAGCATCTCCCCATGAATTATATTATAACAAAATCTTACACACTTTGGCCACTTACAATAGACCTTCAAGGTAAATGAAGAAATGTTAAACATTAAAATATTTTCTTGCACAATTACATTAAAAGATTTAAAGAGATTTCTTCTGAAGTATAGGACTTGTTATGCATTCAGATTGGATGGAACCATATAAAAATCTGTAACTTGTAGGAGGAAAGTAATATTAAGGATATTTAGGGTGTCAGTGATTTTGAGGACCCAAAATGGAGTTAGGTTAAGCATTGGTTCAATGGCTTTCAGTTTCAGTAATCAGTGAAGGTGGAGGAAGTGGAAGGCCTTGCTGGACTGCACATTTAGAGCTAGAGGAGGGTGTGGGTGAAAAATAGAAAAATGTCAATATTGGAGACCCAGCAACAGTAAGCATATTTTAAAAATAGAACATGATGAGAATAGCTGGTTACAAATGTGACTGGGATCCTTGTTCAACAAGGTTTTCATTGTGTTCTGTCCAGGATTACAAAAAAGTTGTTGCTAGAGGTTATCCAGATGTGGTAATTGTATTTAAATCTTAGATTTGAACTTTATTGACAGTCAAGACTTACTGAGGGGGAAAAGTATTTGGCACATTGGAAGAAGCAATTTCTTGGATATTGTCCTCAGAAAGAAATGTAAAAGTTCAGTAGAAGATCAAAATACTGAAGCCAAGAATTACAGTTGGTAAAGATAGTGCGGAAACATACTTTAAAAGAAAAATAGCTTTTGATTGAAGTTTCTTCCAAAATAAACTGTCTTTTAAAGAATTAAAATAATTTAGATTTTATTGTTGCTTGTATTGTAAAGCATGAAGGTTCACAATGTAATGATTCAACCAGTTATAAGAGCAGCCACAGTTGTGTGAGCAAGGTTGTCAGTCAGTAGCAATTTCAGAAGAGTAGATGGTGCCAGCTGCCTTCCAGGGATGAGCATACAACCAAGTACAAAGACGCAGGGTACAAATAGGAGTGAGAAACACATTCTGATGTCTCAAATTCACCAGCAGTTCTTCGAGGCAGGCCTGTTGATTTTTAAAGGCAAGGGAACCTTAAATATCAGGACTTACCAAACTGGGTGTCAGATTCCGAGGAGGGTCTGCAAACTGAAATTTTGGAGTCGCAGGCTCAGATGCCATAATGTTTCTCCATAACTCTGCTTGCCCCACTTCAGCGAGGTCTTCTGCTTTCCTAGGTTTTCTCACCCCATGCCATTTCTGGCTCATTGAATGATCATGCCAATTTTCAAAATAGGGTTACATGAGGGGAAAAAGCCATGTGTTTATTTTTTTTAAATAAAAGTTGTCATTATGGAAAAGCTGCAGCCATAAAGGTCCGCTCACACTTTCTTCAAAGATGCTGCATGTCCTCATGAGTATTTCCAGCATTTAAGAAATATATAATTCCCATTTCAAGCAAAGGGTGTTTTGCTCTTGGATTTCCATCACATTTCACATCTTTAAGACAGATGCACTAGTGGTCATCTTCCGAAATTCTATAGTCTCTGGAGCAGTTCCTATGGATTGAGTGGTAGCTAATATAACTCATGAGTTAGGAAGGGAGGCAAAGAGAAATCAATGAATTATAGACCGGTTAACTTGACATTGGTAGTGGGAAGCATACTAGAATCCATTTTAAAAGATATAATAGCAGAGCACTTGGAAGGTAGTAACAAGATCAAACAGCATGCTTGAGAAATCTGCTGAAATTGTTAGTTTGAGGATGTAACTAGTAGAGTGGATAAAGGGGAGATAGTAGATATGGTTTACTAGGATTTGTTTGAAGCTTTTGATAAGGTCCTACATCAAATTCGCATGCAACTAGGATTGGAGGTTATATACCGAAATAGATTGAGAACTATTTGGCAGATAGGAAACAAGGCATAGCTATAAACTGATCTTTTTTGGAGAGGCAGGTAGAGACTAGTGGTGTACAGGAGGGATCACTGCTTAGACCCAAGCTGTTCACAATATATTGATGTAGATGTGGTAATGGTCTTATCTCCAAGTTTGCAGATGAGACAAAGGGTAGGAGGGTCTGAGTGAGAAGGATGTAGAGAAGCTTCGATATGATTTGTTCAAGTTAAGTCAGTGTGCAAATACATGGCAAGTACAGTATAATATGGATAAAATAAGATTATTTTTGGTTGAAAAAGTAGGCAGTTTATTATCTGAATGGTGATTGTGAAAAGGGGTGTAGCAATGAGACCTGAGTATCCTCATACTCCGGCTGCTGAAAGTAAGTATGCAGGTGCAGCTGGTTGTGAAGAAGGCAAACAATATATTGGCCTTCAAAACAAGAGGATTAGAATACAGGAGCAGGATTGACTCGTTGCAACTGTATCACCTGAAGGTCACACCTGAAGTAATTTGATTGCTGCTCTCCTTATCAGAGCAAGCATGTTCTGGTTATTGAGGGAATGCAAAGAAGGTTTATCAGACTGATTCCTAGGATGGTGGATACTAGATCAGTTAGAACTATATTCACTGGAGTTTAGAAGAATGAGGGGTGTGAATCTCTGACAGCCTTGTAAAATTCTGACAGGATTAAACAGAGTAGATGCAGAAAGGATGTTCTTATTGACTGAGAAGTCCAGAACCAGGGGTCATGGTATAAGGATAAGAGGTAGACAGATGTGGAGGAAATTTCTTCAGAGGGGGGGTGAGCCTGTGGAGTTCTGTGCCATAAGGCCAAAATGTTGAAGACTTTAAAGAAAGATTTAGATATAGTTCTTGAAACTAAAGGGATAAAAGAATATAGGAGAAAGTGGGAAAAGGATCTTGAGTTGGATGATCAGCCATGATCATATTGAATGGTGGAACAGGCTTGAAGAGCCAAATGGCCTACTTTTGCTGCTATATTCAATGTTTCTGTGTTGAATGTTAACAAATCTGCATAAATTGCTGGCATTTAATTTGTCACTGCAAGTATCCAAACGTCGCTGAAAAACAAGTTACAATTCCAACCTTAAATTTGCTGCTCATTTTGTCTTGCATTAGTTCATACAATAATTTATGACTGCCCTCTTAAAATTAATATCATTTTACATCAGAAATAACGTAGGAAATAGGAGCAGGTGGCTAGCTGTCACATATATGAAGTTTATAATATTATCTAGAATTTTACAGTACATATTGTTTTGAGAATCTCTTAATCTCTATTTGTCCTTAGAGAATAATGATTTGGTCTGAATATTGACCAAAAACAAAGTTCGCTGACTTGTTAAAGGTTTAAAGGGTACCCAATTGGAACCGGGAGGCTGTGAGACTGGTCATGCTCAGTGTGTGAGTGTGTGTCTGTGTGTGTGAGTGTGTGTGAGTGAGTGTGACTCTCTCTCTCTCTGCGTTACCCCCTGACAGAGTGGACCAGTGGAACCGGGAGGCGGAGAGACTGGTCCTGCTCAGTGTGTGAGTGTGTGTGTGTGAGTGTGTGTGACTCTCTGGAATGCTTGTCTCCTCCTTTCCCTGCTGAGAAGGTGCTGAAAATCTCTGAACTGTCCCTGTCTCCTCTGGTTACTCCCACCACCTCATCCTCAGTTGAGGATTCCCGGATTTTGATCCAGTCACCGTGAGGGAATGGTGGTATATGTTCACATTCTGATGATATGTAAGGTCAGGTTATTATAAAACATTACTATTGCACCATTTAAAAGCTATCTGGATGGGTACATGAACAGGAAGGGTTTCAGGGGATATGGGCCAAGTGCTGGCAGGTGAGACTCGATTGGGTTGGGGATATCTGGTGGCATGGACATTTGAACATTCTCACATTTGGGTTAAATTCTAACTGTACTCAGCCAGACCACTTGAGTGAACATTAATCTTGCTCGCTGGGTAGATACTGTCTGGGTGTAGAATCCCTAAAGTGTGGACAGCGGCCATTCTGCCCACTGAGTCTACACCAGCCCTCCGAAGAGCATCCTGCCCAGAATTTAAATTCCCCTAGTGCATCGGTCCCACCAACAAATTGAGGGTTTGGAGGAATTAACGGTGTAAATATTAACATATTATTTCTTAATTGCACCAGATGTGGTTGAAATAATTTCTAAGCTGTTGTTAAGTTAAAACCCTGCTCACAAATGGACAGGGAACAATGAAGACAGGAGAAGCTGAATGGATGATAGAGGTTTCTTTATGCATTTCAAAGAAAAAACACATTTCGCCAGCTTTGAAGAAGAAATTACCAAGTTACAGCAGAGAATCTCCTCTGAAAGAGGATATTATCACCGTTAATGAGACTGTCTGCATTTCTAGCTGAAACCACCAGGCATCACTCTTGTTTCTGAGCCAGCCTCCGACTCTGAAGTGCAGCCTTTAATGAAAAACACTTGAAGTTGCTCAGCAAAATAAAAACTGCACCATTTGAACTTGAATTTTATACCCACAGGATTCTGAAAATCCTGCCTCTGCTCTGGCAGCACATCCAGCCTCTGTTACATTATGAGTGAAGCCTGTATCAAGGTTGAGGGCTTGTGGGGAGGACTGAAATACTGCAAATGAGATATTTATTTTCCAAGTATACCTGAGTCTTTTTTAATATCGAGAGACGCAGCGATTTTGCTTTCTGTCAGTTCCTATCCCCTCGTGCCCACCCCCCCAACTTCAGCACAACAAGGGCAGAGGGACAAAGGGAGGATATGGGAACACAATGGCAGTTAATACACAAGGATACCGAGAGAGAACTCCCAAGAAATGTGTAACTCATCCACTGACGGTCATTAACGCTGGGACAGAGACAGGTATTGGTGGAGAAGCTCAACACCTGTGGAGAGAGAAACAGAATGAATGTCCAGTCTCCCTTCTTCAGAACTGATGGTAGCTTAGAAAGGGTGGTGATGACAGAGGGTGGGGGAGGGGAAACAGTGTGAGCAGATCGGTGGAGACAGAGAGAGAGAGAGAGAGAGAAAGAGAGAGAGAAAATGTTCATCAGGCAGGGCGATGTCTGGGAGTAAGCTAGAGAGGAAGGAAAGCTGACGATGATGTCCATGAGTGGGTGAGGATGGGTCAGATGTGCTGAAAACAGCCCATGGCACGGTTCCAGCCTCGGACCCAATATACCGGCCACTGCAGCGGACAGCTGGAACTGACAACCAGAAGCGGCAGATACAAACTACTACAAATGCCGGAGGAAAGATCACAGAAGCGCTTCACAGGAGGCTCCCAAGCGCTGAGGATGTCACCCAGACAGGGGACGAAACGTTTGCAGCAAATTCCCAGCTCGGCGAACAGAACCACAACAACAAGCACCCGAGCTACAAATCTTCGCACAAACTTTGAGTTATAGATTTGTCTGGGGCTATAACCCCATACAGTTATTCCAAAGTCCAGTACTATCATGATTGATCTTCTGCCTCAACTATACCCACATATGGTGTCCTTTATACTCTTTGATTTTATTTTGTATCCAAATATTTATTGTTATCTAACTTTAATGGACTAACCCACGTTCTAGACACCATAGTCTGAGAAAATATTCTCCCAGCAACTATCCTGCCAAGTTCCTTTATACCTTTTTACATTTTAATGTCACGTTTCATTCGTTACAACTCTAGCAGATATAGATCTCGGAAATTCAATTTCTCCTTCACGGCATCAACCAGTCTATTGAACCTTTACACTCCGTTTAAGCATATTTGTTGGAATTATATCTGTATAACTTGCCACCTGAGTACCAGGACTTTGATTAAAAACAGTGGTGATGCTTCCTGCTCAGGCACAATTTCTGGGTGATAAACCTGCCTCTTGTACAAAAGTTAAATACTGCAGATGGTGGAAATTTGAAATAAAAACAGAAGATTCTGGAAGTACTCAGAAGGTCAGACTGCAGGTGTTAACACTTCAGGTCAATAACTTTTTATCATAAATAAGCAAAGATAGAATGTAATAGGTTTTGAGCCAGTGGAAAGTAGGTAGGCAGAGGAAGATTAAAAGGGAAGGTCTGTGATTAGTAGGCAGGAGAAATTAAATGTCAACAGATTCCATGGTACCAAAAAAACCAAAATTAATATTAAATGGACTAAAAGAACAGATGTGTTCATATGCTTGAATTCTTGCATAATGGCTATCTGGATGCAATACACAGGGATAAAGGAAGAAAATGAGACCGATCAAAGCAGGAAAAATAATGCATCAAGGTGGAGGCACAGGTTTGTAAAGTTTTGAACTTGGTGTTGAGTGCAGAAGGCTGTGGAGCACTGATGGAAAGACAAGGTGCTGTTCCTCAAGCTTGCATAGAGCTTGGGATACTGAAGCAAACTGGACAGAAAGGTCACCGTGGGGCAAGATGGAGAACTCATAAATGAGAAGGAACAGGAAGCTGAGGGTTATGCTTGTGTACTGTTCTGCAAAGTGGTTATCCAGTGTGTTCTCTAATGTAGAGATCACATTGTGAGCAGCTGACCCAGTAGACTAAAAGTGAAAGAAATAGAAGTCAACCGCTGTTTCACTTGGAAATTAATCCAATATTGTTTATATCAAAATTAGTCAATTTTATAAATGCAAGTTTGATACTTCCAGGATAGGATCTTTAAAAATGATTTCAAATGACATCTCTCCCAATGAACAATAACACAAATTTTATAGTTCTATTGGCTTATCAGCTTTCATGCTTAAAATACAGACACCAGGCAGGTTATGAACATCACTGGGCACTTGTTTCTTGTACTAATACTGTTATGTTCCCATTTCCTTGTTGCCTTGACAACAAAAATTAGTCATCACTTAGATCCACTTTCCTTTGCACTTCTCTCTTTCTGTAAAGTGTTCACGGTTATTTATGGGTACAAGTACCTCATGAAGTGAAGCTGAAATGCTAAATCTGAAAAATACATATATCAAAACATTTACTCTAAATCAAACAGTATTTCAGTATTATAATTGAATCAAGTTTTATTTTCTCCCTAACCCGAACCATTCACACACTGTGGCCAATTTGATATGAATTCCATCTGTTAATGTTTATTAATTGCTTCAAACCTTGGTTGTTGATGTTTAGTTTGCATATGTGCAATCAAGATCCTACTGCAACACTTTGGATTTCTATGGTAACATGCCCTGCAGCAAATAGAATGTGATATAAAACAGAGGGGAAATATTTTGTAAATTCACCTGCATCTTTTTCCATTGCCTCACCATATATTGTCAATGTGACTGAAAGATTATGCATGTGACCTGTTTGTCCAAGCAGAATGCCCTTGAATCAATATTTGACAGCCTAAATTTTCCATGCCCCTTCTATTGGTTGGTGTAGGACAATCGTGCTTAAAGCAAGTTTAAAGATGAAAAGCGTAATATTAATCTATACCACCTTGACTGAATACCCAAAATATACAATAGTAGGCAAAAATTATGGTTCTGTATTATATACTAATTGGATAAAAGATTGACCAGAAGTAGATATTTGTAATTGTCTTGGTTGTATTTTGTATTTGGTCTTACAAATTTTTTAAAAAAGTTAATGGTCCATTGGAAATATTTTCAATCTTGTAGCTTTTCTTCCTCTCCCTAATTTTGCTTTTAAGTTGGGGGTCTTCTACTGAAATATCCTCTTTGTCCTATTTGAGTTTCTTCATTACAACTCTTTATTTGGCCTTTCTTTTATTGCTTTTTGACCTATTTCAAATTTGTCTTGTCTTTTTATTTCTGCAGGCTGTCTTTATTCGATCTTTTCAGCACTAACCAATTACCTTAGGACTGTTCATGTCTGCTTCCGAGACTCAATTTGGTCCTGAACTCACTTTTACTTCCTCACTCATTTTTTGTTTTACATCTGACATCCATGGAAATTCTGGTTCAATTTTTTTGTAGTGAATCAAAAAATTAATATTGACACTAGTTTAATCTTTCTTGCGCAGGAAAGGAAATATGGTTCTGTAAAATGAGAGTAATTGATTACCTTGGTATCCTGAAAATATGCATTTCTTGCATTGACAAGGCAAGAGGGATAATTTTATGCAAATAGGAGTCAAATTGAAAATAGACGATATTCTGTTAAAGTCTGGAGGAGAAACAGGAAAACTGAATAAAATTTATTTGCATGCCTGACTCTCAATTCTAAGTTTGTATGAAAAGATATAGAAGACAAAAATTCCTCCTTTTTCTTTCTCTTGTAAGCAATTCGAACTTGCATTTATGTGGCACCTGACCATGCCCTCAGAATGTCTGAAAGAAATTTACAGGTGGATTAATTTAAAAGTATGGTCATTAATCCTATGTAGACATTGTGGCCAATCTGTGCATGGGAATCCCAGCACTAAATGAAGGGTCTAGTTTTTGAAACTGGGTTGCCAGAGTTTCTGCCTCAAAATTCTGAGGGATCTTTTATGTTGTCCTGAGCAGACAATGTTTTTTTAATGGCTGATGATAGGGAGGGGGTAAAGGTCACGATAGCACGCATTCTCTAATTGCACCGAAGTGACAACTCGGATTGCATACTGTAGCCCAGAACAGATTAAAGTGCCAAGACACACTGATTCAGAAGCAAGAATGCTACCAACTGACATCTAAAAGAGGGGAAATAAACTGCTGATGCTTTTGATAGGATTGATATTGAGGTCACAGATATTCTGTTAGAATCGTGCAGGAAAAACGAGCACTGAGTAGTGCATATTTTAGAACTTTGAGCATGTTGAACAAGTAAAATTAAAGAATACTTTTTAAGATGAAACTATTTAAGGTTATGTTAAAATAAGGAGTCGAAGTTCTAAACCAGTCCTAGAACTTTTTTTTCTAAAGGCTTCTATTCGAGTAGGGAGGAATAAGAGGTAGATACTTTGAAGGTTAACAGCATAAAGGAACAGCATCTTGTACACCTTCGCATCCTACCTGGCAGATGAATCTTTTTAGGAAAAAGGACTGAAAAACAAAGATAATTAAGGAAAGTTGCTAGTTTAGTTTATCTTCATCCTTGATATTTCATTTTTTGAATGCAATTTGTTTCTTGTAGTTTCTAACAGAATATCTGTGACCTCAATATCAATCATATCAAAAGCATCAGCAGTTTATTTCCCCTCTTTTAGATGTGTTTGGCAATATTTATTTCAATTTTTGTGATAGTATTGTGGAAATTTCTAAAGAATGCTTCTCACATACCTGTGTGCAAAATGTGTAGTTGTCAGATGGGAAGGCTTGTTTTTCTGAATTAGTTCCACATGGTTGGTTATTTCTGGTTCGATATAGTTAAAGGCTTATTTAATTATGGCTTGATCTTTTTAGAAATGCATTCTTATTAAAAGTCTAGCCTGTATACAAAATTTAAGTAAAGATTAATACTTAATAGTACATTAAAGACACAAAATATGATCAGTACTATCCTCTATGATGACTTATTGAACATTGTGGAGAAAGTGAGGTCTGCAGATGCTGGAGATCAGAGCTGAAAATGTGTTGCTGGAAAAGCGCAGCAGGTCAGGCAGCATCCAGGGAACAGGAGAATTGACGTTTCGGGTATGCCCGAAACGTCAATTCTCCTGTTCCCTGGATGCTGCCTGATCTGCTGCGCTTTTCCAGCAACACATTTTCAGCTATTGAACATTGTACCCCAAATGTCGGCAAATGTTGGTTTCATTTAATTATCTAGCAAATTTTGCATAAGTTATCTCATCTTTGCCTTACTACCATCTTCACAAACTTTAAAAGCTCTTCACGTTTTCTGTTTTTTCCTCACTGTGACTTGTTTCTCTTGTTTACAGTGCATGGGGTTAATCCTATCCACTTTGATGCAAAGTGGTCTGTGATGGGGAAAGTAAAGGAGGAGGAATAGCGGTATTAAGGAGTATATTACAGTGCTAGAGAAGATTTTCTGGATCTACTTGGTTAGAGTTGGAAACAGTCATGTTGTCTAAACACCACAGCATCTAGGAAGGAAGGAGGACTTACTATCTTCAGGGCCTCACCCCACCATGATAGGCACCTCTTGCAGACAATATTCCCTTTGCTGTTTTATAAATTACTATTTATTTCAAAAATTGGAAATCACACTCCTGTACACATGCTTGTACTATATTTTGATTTAGGCAGCATATTATCAGTCATTTGATCTATATATAAGCTTGATTAACCTTTAATTATTTACATGTATGTGATAGGAAGGCTGTTGATTTTCACATCTGCCCACCCTCTATTGTGGGAACTAAGCTCCAATGGATCATAAAGTGGTGGGCTAGCCACACTCTTTTTATATGACATGCCCCTCTGCCCAAAATAAACATTATGGGGGCACACAATATTCAGTTGTGGATTAATTAAAGAAAGCCACCCCAGATTTAAAGGCAAGTCATGTTTATTTAACTTAGTATGTTTTGGCATTGCTGTTGAAGAATGAGCCTTGAGTTGATTTAGTGGGGTATTTGTACAGTGCATCAAAATTATGTTAATTGTCTATAAGAAACGAACATTTCATTTCACTTTACAATGTATTATCCATGAGTAAATTACATCCGGTTCTTGAAGTTTGGGGTACAGTAGAGAGGAAACATTGTGGACATGAATTTGATGGCTTTTGTATTGAATTACATGCTGACTCACTGCATCTGTGTACAGGGAGAACATTTCTTCTTGTGGGGAAGGGCAAAAGGTCATTGATATAACATAGCTATTGATAAAACCAATAGATGATTCAGAAAAAGTGTCTAAATCCAAAAACTACTTCAGCACAATAGCTTAGGCATGGCTGGCCGAATAGTCTCCTCTGTGCTTTAATAGCTTTAAGAATCTAGAGCCATCCCCAAATTTGCTGAAACCCTGGGAATTCCTTCCCAATAATCTTAGACCCAAGGACCTGGAGGTTCTGCAGACTTTCTGGAACCTAGAATGCTCCTGCTGTCCCAGCGCTGCCAAACTCTGTGCTCCATTTCCAATGTCCTCAGATTGCAGAACAGCTGCTGATGGTGATAATACTACATGCCATAACATTTTTCAAATCTGACTATACATGAGCAATCACATAGACATCTTGTGTCAATACCTATATATACCTGAATTTAAATATTTAAATGTGTACATGTTTATGTAAAATTTTAATGAAGCCAGTTTTAATTTTCTTAAATGTCAGGTGATCATAAAACTAAACTGAAAATTGCAGATGTCCTATTTTGGAGGCAACTTGCCAATATCCTTTCTAATGATTTAACAGTCTTGATGTCATGAAGCTTTTCCTTTCTAATGTTTTAGTTGTTTTGTAAACTATGTTGTATAATTTCAAAATGTGCTTTTGTGAAGATAACATTGTGAAAAGATTATTATAGCTGTTCCGCTAAACATTAGGGAGACCTGTCTAGTCAAGTTCCTGATGAGAAAGTATTGATGAGCTCAAATGGCCCCTGAGAAAAATGATGTAACTCATTTAAAAAAAAATTGACCTTTTGAATGAGATGGCCTAACTGCAAATTAGAACATTGTCCATTTATGTCTGAGATGCTGATTATTTTTCTAAGGTATATGGAAACTTGCTCATTCCGGCCGAGAGCCCATTCTGTTTTGATATTCGCCGAATAATAATGTGCGTACATCCAGACTCTCGGACATTTACAACAAAGAAGGATGACTGGCCTATCATTTCCATAACCGTCAACAAAGACAAGGCTAATCCTACTTCCGGTACTTAGCCTATGGCCCAATGTTACAAGAGTAATCAACTACCATTTTAGGCAGTGAATTCCAGACTCTTTCAACAGCTGTCCTCTTTGATTTATGATGATTCGGAGATGCCGGTGTTAGACTGGGGTGTACAAAGTTAAAAATCACACAACACCACGTTATAGTCCAACAGGTTTAATTGGAAGCACACTAGCTTTCGGAGCGACGCTCCTTCATCAGGTGATTGTGGAGGGCTCGATCGTAATACAGAATTTATAGCAAAAATTTGCAGTGTGATGTAACTGAAATTATACATTGAAGAATTGATTGTTAAGCCTTTCATCTGTTAGAATACACACAGTGATAGTTTCACTTCTTTCATGTATAAATCACAAAACCCTTTTTTTTAAAAAAAAGTTGCATTCGCGGGTTAGCTGTTAACAATGGTGATAACTAGACAATATGTTGAAG
>NC_057730.1:52812596-52815219 GCF_004010195.1 Chiloscyllium plagiosum | reverse complement strand
CAGACAGACACACACAGAGACAGACAAAGACCCACATGCACACATACATATATTTTGTGTGGTGAATTTTTTTGGTACTTTCAGAGTTACATTGCACTTTGCTCAAAAACCACATACATTCATGTAGAACTCCGAGCCCAAAAACTGCATGAATTTATGTAAAACTCTGTTATCTCACTTTTTAGATTGGAATCAATCTAAACATCAGGTCATAGACAGAGAACACAGGGGGCTAACACCTTCAACATATTGTCTAGCTATCACCATTGTTAACGGCTAACCCGCGAATGCAACTTTTTTTTGAAAAAAAAGGGTTTTGTGATTTACACATGAAAGAAGTGAAACTATCACTGTATTCTAACAGATGAAAGGCTTAACAATCAATTCTTCAATGTATAATTTCAGTTACATCACACTGCAAATTTTTGCTATAAATTCTGTATTACGATCGAGCCCTCCACAATCACCTGATGAAGGAGCGTCGCTCCGAAAGCTAGTGTGCTTCCAATTAAACCTGTTTGACTATAACCTGGTGTTGTGAGATTTTTAACTTAGACTTCTATTTCATCATAAATCAGTGTTCACCCTATACCCTACTACTGACCCCTTCTGCAGGGGATAGGGTGAACATGCCATCCTAACTACTCTATCTACGCACACAATCTTTTACACCCCTCTCAGGACCGTTCTTAACATTTGCTGCTACAGGGTGAAACTGCCTTGCAATTCCTGTAATGTGCAGTCCTCACTTTCTCCACATGCTGGAGATCAGTCAAAAAGTGTAGCCCTGGAAAAGCACAGCTGGTCAGGTAGCATCCGAGGAGTGGGGCAGTTGATGTTTCGGGAATGATGAAGAGCTTATGCTCAATGTCGACTCTCCTGCTCAGGTGCTGTCTGACCAGCTGTGCTTTTCCAGCGCCATACTTTTTAATTCCTGTAATATGTGTAGTTCAGCTAGTGTTGTCAGTCCTGCCAGAATGATGCCATTTAGGAATGTTAAACTCATGCTTTATGTAAAATGTCTAGCTGATGAACAATTGCTTGGACCATAGTCAGATTATAATAGAATATTAACATGTCCAGTACATCTGCCCTTAAGTCTCTAACTGTTTAAAACTCAAATATCAATATTGGTTGCGACTATAACAGCTTCAATCAGAGAGCTTGAAAGAACCACCAGTAGCACAAAATTTAACTGGTCTGTGCTACTCTGCTTAGTAGTATTATTTGCAGATTCATTACGCAATACACAAATCTCACCTGAATAAATTTAGAACTCCCAGAAAATGCTGTCCCCAATAAACCATCTTGTTTACACTCCACCCGTAGAACTAGATTCAAATGTTGATGAGACGTAGTGCAATGGGAATTTACTACCAGCATTGTTGCTACATACTATTCTGTTTGTAACAAAAATCCTTGCTCAATCTGCTGTCTTGTTTTTGTTTGAATCCTGAATCAGTGGTGACTGATTACAGGTATTACATCATGCTGTGTGGCTGAATGTTTGTGTATCGCCTTATGTCAAGGCCAGGAACAATTTGAGGCAGAGAATTGGTTGTAATTATTCACATCTATTTTCTCAGTGTGATTGAGAAACTGTATGACATCAAATAGTATTGGTGGCATGATTGCCAGGGTGAAGGATATAGTTGTAGCTATATTTCTTCAAGTTGGAGAATTTATTCTTGGGAAGCAGTTTTGCACAAACTATCATGCACTGTCTGGAGTATCTATAGATTTATCAACACTAGAGGGAAAAACCTATGACAGCTGATCAATTGCTTTAACTTGTGTAACCTAGATCAATGCAGATAATGTAGCATGCCACCATTTGAAGATCAGGTCAGTCATGACCGTGTGCTTCAGCCAAAGCTTCCCAAACTGGTGTTTGGGACCTCAGATGGGGTTGTGAGCTGACATGTTGGGGTCTGGATGTAGGTTTGCTTGCTGAGCTGGAATATTCGTTTTCAGATGTTTTGTCAGCATACTAGGTAACATCATCGTTGAGTCTCCAGTGAAGCTCTGGTGGTACAACCTGCTTTTTATTTGTGTTTGGGGTCTTTCGCTCTGAGGCAGCAATGGGTTCTGGATGTAGGTTTGCTTGCTGAGCTGGAAGGTTAATTTCCAGATGTCACCATACTAGGTAACATCTTCAGTGGGCCTCCGGGCGAAGCACTGTTGATAATTTCTGCTTTCTATTTATATGTTTGGCTTAACAAGTAGGTTAGACCAGGGAAACCCAGTGGATGTGGTCTATCTAGACTTTCAAAAGGCCTTTGATAAGGTGCCACACGGGAGGCTGCTGAGCAAGGTGAGGGCCCATGGTGTTCGAGGTGAGCTGCTGGGATGGATTGAGGATTGGCTGTCTAACAGAAGGCAGAGAGTGGGGATAAAAGGTTCTTTTTCAGAATGGCAGCCGGTGACGAGCGGTGTCCCGCAGGGTTCGGTGCTGGGGCCACAGCTGTTCGCATTATATATTAATGAGTTGGATGAGGGAACCGGGGGCATTCTAGCAAAGTTTGCCGATGATACGAAGTTAGGTGGACAGGCAGGTAATACTGAGGAAGTGGGGAGGCTGCAGAAGAATCTAGACAGTTTGGGAGAGTGGTCCAGGAAATGG
>NC_057730.1:52762658-52812365 GCF_004010195.1 Chiloscyllium plagiosum | reverse complement strand
ATTTCAGAACAGAAATGTGGAGGCATTTCTTCAGCCAGAGAGTGGTGGGCCTGTGGAATTCATTGCCACGGAGTGCAGTGGAAGCCGGGATGCTAAATGTCTTCAAGGCCGAGATTGATAGATTCTTGTTGTCTCGAGGAATTAAGGGCTATGGGGAGAACGCTGGTAAGTGGAGCTGAAATGCGCATCAGCCATGATTGAATGGCGGAGTGGACTTGATGGGCCGAATGGCCTTACTTCCACTCCTATGTCTTATGGTCTTATGGTCTTTCTTTGGGTTGGTGATGTAATTTTTTGTGGGGGGTGGTAAATGGTTTCTTTGGGTTGGTGATGTAATTTTTTGTGGGGGGTGGTAAATGGAGTCTAACTCAATGTGTTTAGATTAGATTACAGTGTGGAAACAGGCCCTTCGGCCCAACAAGTCCACACCGACCCGCCGAAGCGAAACCCACCCATACCCCTACATTTACCCCTTACCTAACACTACGGACAATTTAGTATGGCCAATTCACCTAACCTGCACATCTTTGGACTGTGGGAGGAAACCGGAGCACCCGGAGGAAACCCACGTTTGTTGATAGAGTTCCAGTTGGAATGCCGTGCTTCTAGGAATTCTCGTGAGTGTCTCTGTTTGGCTTGTCCTAGGATGGATGTGGTGTCCTTCCTCATCTGTATGTGAGGATACTAGTCGTTTTGTGGCTAGTTGGTGTTCATGTATCCTGGTGGCTAGTTTTATGTCTGTTTGTCCAATGTAGTGTTTGTTACAATTCTTCCATGGTATTTTGTAAATGATGTTAGTTTTGCTTGTTGTCTGTATAGGGTCTTTCAAGTTCATTAGCTGCTGTTTTAGTGTGTTGGTGGGTTTGTGGGCTACCATGATGCCAAGGGGTCTGAGTAGTCTGGCAGTCATTTCCAAGATGTCTTTGATGTAGGGGAGAGTGGTTAGGGTTTCTGGATGTGTTTTGTCTACTTGTTGGGATTTGTTGCTGAGAAATCAACCTGAGCTCCAAATATTCTCAAAACTTGCAGCAATCGGTTCCAGGGAACTCTGGCCAAATTATTACTGCTGTTCCCTCAATCCGTCGGGTCTCACCGAGCGGTCACAACAATTTTCAAGTTGCAGAACAGGTGTCTCAGCAAGAAAACATTTTTTGTGAAGTGCTGGCTTAGGCTGTAAATTTAATTGCATTTTATGATTTGATGCCCTTCCTAGCCTTAAGAGCGTCCCTGTAGGTCCTCTGTACATGTCTGTTTTTAAGGATTGTGATGGATTCAATTACTTAATCAGAATTGTCTATTTATAGCAGGAATTTCCCCAATTTAGGTGTGCCCTTCATAACTGTAACTTCAAATTGAGGCAAGGCTCTTTTGGGGAAGTGGTAGTGTCCCCACCTCTGGACCAGAACTTAAACGTGAGCGTAAGTCACACCTGTTCTAGAAGCATTTCATAACATCCTGAAATAGGTTGATTTTTAAAAAATGAATGTGAGGCCCAGAGTCTCACTCATAGTGGTAATGTTCCTATCACTGGACCAGGAGACCGGATTTCAAGTCCCACCTGCTCCTGAGATGCTTAGTTAGATCACTGAGCAGACTTAGACAATCTGTTTCTCTACTCCTTCGGGCACTTATACTGCAGTGATGAGCCTGCCACTGGACCAGGAGTCCTGGTTCAAGTCCCATATGTTCCAAAGGTATGCCATATCATGTCATAGGTTGATTAAAAACATTTAAAATTGAGGCCTTACAGCAAGCAATGGTGGGAGAGTGGTGAGCATAGCTACCTACAAGCAGTTGAGCCAGGTTCAATTCATGACTATTGCACTTTTGTGAATAATTGCAAATCTTCTAATTTAAATTCCATTCTTACAGCTGAATTTGAGTGGATGGTCATGTTTTAAGGGGCTTTTGTCATACAATGGTGGTGTCTCTACCTCTGAGGTAGGAGACCTAGATTCAAGTCCCACCTGCTCCAAAGGTGTAACATCCCTGAACAGAATCAATAAAAATATTTAAAATTGCAATCAATTGATTCGGGATGTGATGCCAGAATGCAATGTAATCGGATCCCAGACCAAGTTCTGCCAATCATCTGAGAGTTAGCTCCCCTTCTCAATTAGAAGCATTCTTTTCCCTGGCACATAACAACCCACACTCTAATGAGCACAAAAGTGGAACTGAATTTGAATTCTAAATTTAAATGTGTGTGGGCAGAAGATCCACTAAATAGTTTGTTAAACGCTCATCTGTTTTGACTTTCTAATTATAGGGGTATGGGAAATTACATGGGTTCAAACAATTCCATTATTGCCAATATTGTAACTTGTTAACAAGTGATGGTGTCACGAAGGACAAGAAGTTCCTGTTGTCCATACTTCCTGTAACAGACAGGAAATCTTGTCACAATTGTGACAATTTCGTAGTTGATAGATGCTATTAGTCATTCAAGCATTAGAAAAAAATTAAAACCTTAAACCTCTTTCTTGACAGAGTTCTTCCTTTCCTTGTGTCAGACTTATTTACAATGTGAGTTTCCTGTTCTGTACAATAGCACCAATGAATCGATAAATGTTTTTGTTTCTGTTAATATAGAGACACTGCTAATAGAGGATACTTGAACAAGTGGTCATAGAGTTAGGTTTTATTTCCGGTTCGGAGTTTGTTTGGTGGGGCCGCTTTATTTAAGATCAACATGGAACTGGAGTATGTGGAGAGGTGATTCAAGCTCTCACGGTACTATCTTTCATCTGCTTGCAGTGATTCTCTATGATGGGAATCATAGGGACGTAGCAGGAAGAGCCGGTTATTCACCCCAAGGCTGGGGTCCATTCAACACTATTAGCGAGTTTTGAGAAGATTTGTAGCTCAGTTTGAGGTTTCGGATATTCCTGCTTTCTATTTATATGTTTGGGTTTTTTGGGTTGGTGATGTTATTTCCTGTGGTGAAGTCACTTCCTGTTCCTTTTCTCAGGGAGAGGTAGATGGGGTCTAACTCGATGTGTCTGTTGATAGAGTTCCGGTTGAAATGGCATGCTTCTAGGAATTCTCGTGCAGGTCTTTGCTTGGCTTGTCCTGGGATGGATGTGTTGACCCAGTCGAAGTGGCGTCCTTCCTCATCTGTATGTGAGGATACTAGTGAGAGAGGGTCATGTCGTTTTGTGGCTAGTTGATGTTCATGTATCCTGGTGGCTAGTTTTCTGCCTGTTTGTCCAATGTAGTGTTTGTTACAGTCCTTGCACGGTATTTTGTAAATGACGTTAGTTTTGCTTATTGTCTGTATAGGGTCTTTCAAGTTCATTAGCTGCTATTTTAATGTGTTGGTGGGTTTGTGGGCTACCATGATGCCAAGGGGCCTGAGTAGTCTGGCAGTCATTTCTGAGATGACTCTGAAATGACTGCCAGACTACTCAGACCCCTTGACATCATGGTATATCACAAATCCATCAACACACTGAAACAGCAGCTAATGAACTTGAAAGACCCTATACAGACAATAAGCAAAACTAACGTCATTTACAAAATACCGTGCAAGGACTGTAACAAACACTACATTGGACAAACAGGCAGAAAACTAGCCACCAGGATACATAAACATCAATTAGCCACAAAACGACATGACCCTCTCTCACTAGTATCCTCACATACAGATGAGGAAGGATACCACTTTGACTGGGACCACACATCCATCCTAGGACAAGCCAAACAAAGACACTCACGAGAATTCCTAGAAGCATTCCAACTGGAACTCTATCAACAGACACATCAAGTTAGACCCCATCTACCACCCCCTGAGAAAAGGAACAGGAAGTGACTTCACCGCAGGTAATAAGATCACCACAGGAAATGACATCACCAACCCAAACACAAATAGAAAGCAGGAATTTTCAGCATTGCTTCGCCTGAGGCCCACTGAAGATGTTAACTAGTAGGATGATGAAACGTCTAGAAACGAACCTTCCAGCTCAACGAGCAAGCCTACATCCTGGTTGATTTGAACACTTTAGTACCTTTTACCTACCTCATCCCCTTAACCCTATACACTGCTGGTAATCAGAAATCTATCAAACTGTACCTTAAACATGTTCAAAGACTGAGCTTCCACAGACTGAGGTAGGGAAGTGCAAAGGTTCACACATCCCTGAATGAAAATATTGCTGCTTGTCTCAAGCCTAAGTGTCATCCACGTTAACTTTAAATTGGTTCTAGACTGCCCAACTCGAGGAAAAATCCTAACTGCATTTATCTTATCTATTCCTTTATGTATTTTTAGGTTTCAATTAAATCCTCTCTCTCCTGAGATTCTAGAGCATACAGGCCAAGCTTGCCCAATCTATTTTCATAGGAAGGTTCTACTATCCTGGGAAGAAGTCTGGCAAGCCTTCATTGCACTTCCTCTATGGAAATAGTCTCTTATCTCAGAAAGATATTAAATCAATAACAATTTTTAATGTCCATGGCTGAAAGAAAACCAAGATAAAGGAAATAAATACAGAAAATGATGCAAATACTCCAGTTCAGGCAGCTTATGTGGAGAGAGAAACTGTTGGTGTCCCAGATAAGTCAATGTTTCTCAAACCACTGGTGGGACTAGGTTTGACTCGGTGGAACCCCAAAAACTGATTTGTTTGTTGATGAAATGCAATCACTTGCTTTTTGATGACTCAAACATTATCTCCTCATTTGGTTGATAATTTTACAATAAAACTTATTCTTAGCAAACTTGTGATTTTTAATGTCCCCAAATTCTTCCGTTAATGGTTAGTATAATACTAAAATGGATTTAGCTGTAAAAATACTCTTTGGAAAAGTGATATTATGTTACTATGGTGGAGGCAGAGTTTTTGTGTCAAAGTTGAGAACCACGTGCCATTTTCCTTTCTCTCCATTCCAATTAAAAATGTTAACAACATTTATATCATGCCTTCAATGTATAAGAGTGTCTCATGGTCAGCCACAATTATAACTTAAGTAGGTTCTGAGCCAAAGCACGTTGGAAAAATGAATTCTGCCTGGGCTAAATTGTTAAGAATATTAATGGCAGATTTTTTTGACTATACTAATAATGGTACCTTCCCTGCTAGGTCTCCTGCAGACATACATTAAATGCAAGTTGACCTTCCCTGACCTGCTGGATTTAGTGTTCTAGTGTGGAGCATCACTGGTAAGACTTTTGATTGGCCATATAGACGAATTGGAAATCTGTCAGAGGTTGCAGTAAACTGTAATAACTTTGCCAGGTAAAACGAGTCTTCATGATCATGAGGTTTTGTAGGTACCCTGAAGGAACGTCAAACATGTGCAATTAGACTGTCATAATATGCATGTTGAGAAGTGTTTGTGCGTGTGTGTGTGAGAGAGAAAATGTAAGGTCTGTTTGGTTTGAAATCTCCCAATTCAGAGCGATTCACTGCTAAGAATTAGTGAAACTTGATTGTCAACTTTGAAATCAGACTTCAACCTTTCCTATTGCATTGACCTGACCTTGATGTTCCAGTTCATTAATCATTCTGTAGGTTCTGGGCTTTATGCCTGAATTTAATTGTTGCCTTAAGGAAAGCAAATCAAATTTTGAGATCCTCAATTAAACCAATATGTCTTTTTTCAAAAAAACAGGTTTAGAACCGTAAGTTTTACAGTCAAATACAGGTAACCATGGAACCAAACACGCAGATTGTCTGAAGTTCACTGATTAGTCATTATTGTAGATGCTGGAAATCTGAAAATTTAAAAAAAAACTGCTGGAAGCATTCAGCAGGCTAAGCCATCTGTGGAAAAAATATACAAGTTAGCATTTCAAGCATAAGGACTTCTTATTTGAATAGGAAAGCATTACAAGTGAATAATATTTAAAAAGTATAAAAGCAAATTACTGCGGATGGTGGAATCTGAAACCAAGAGAGAAAATGCTGGAAGCTTTGACAAAGGGTCAGTTAGACTCAAAACTTCAGCTCTTTTCTCTCCTTACATATGCTGCCAGAGCTGCTGAGATTTTCCAGCATTTTCTCTTTTGGTTTCAGTATTTAAAAAGGATACTGAGTAGGGTAAGGCGATTGACCTTGACATCCAGGTAGCATTTGACACCGTATTGCCTCAGTGAACCCTAGCAAAATTCGAATCAATGGGCGGTGCTGTTAGTTGTGACAGTGCTAGTGAGAGGGGTGTACTTTCAAGCAGTTTGGAGTTGTACCTGGCACAAACAAAAATAATATAGTTGTTGAAGGTCCATCATCACAGCTCAAGCATGTCATTGCAGGGGTTCCTCATAGCAATGTCCTAAGCCCAGCGTTAACTATTATCAGGAGATGTTCACTGTGCAATGTTCAACATTATTTGCATGACTTGGCTTCTGAAGCAACCAGTGTTCATATGCAACAAGACCAGGTAACATCCGGGCTTTAGCTGATAAATAGCAAGTAACATTTGTGCCACTTAATTGCCCGATGAAGGGCTTTTGCCCAAAATGTCGATTTTCCTGCTCTGATCTTGCCTGAACTACTGTGCTTTTCCAGCACCACCCTAGTCCAGAATCTGGCTTCCAGCATCTGCAGTCATTGTTTTTACCCACTTAATTGCTAGCCAGTGACCATCTCTAACAAGGGAATCTAACATTCATTTTGACATTCAATGGTATTGCCATTGTCGAAACCTTCCAATTCCAACACTGATCAGAAACTGAACTGGGCAAGCCTTTAAATACAGTGGCTCAAGATGATGTTAGGGGCTGGGAATTATGTGGTGAATAATGTGCCACCTATTTCCCTAAAGCCTGTCCACAATCTACAAGGCATAAATCAGAAGTGTGATGTAGTGCTGTCAACTTGTCTGATTGAGTGCAGCTCCAGCAACACTCCAACTTGACATCATGTATGGCAAAGGACCCCTTTTGACTGGCGCCTCATGACCTCAAGCATTCATTACTTTGTCACAATTGTACATTAGTGTTTAATGAGTGCCATCTACAAGTTATGCCAGAACAACTCACCAAGGTTTTTTCAGTAACACCTTCCAAACCCATGATCTCCACTTGTCCTGAAAGATGTGGGCAGTATATGCATTGGAAGCACCACCACCTTCAAGTTCTCCAAGTAATACAACAACACTTATTTGGAACTGTTTTGCCGTTACTACATTGTTCCTGTGTCAAAGCCTGAAACGTCACGGTAAATGTCCCAGCACCTCAAGGACTGTAAAAATTCAGGAAGGAAACTTGCCATCCCATTCTCCAGGCCAGTATAGATTGGCAATAAATGTCAGCCTTGGCCACACCCCAAGAACACATTAAATCAACTGTGATGCAGGCTGATGTTAGATGTCCAAGTAGATGGTCTTGGTGCTACAGAGAGTGTAGGAGTTCATTTTGGAACTAATTAGGATGCTATGGTGGTCAAAATTCAGCCTCAGAGGGTAGAGTTGTGTTGTTGATCATAGCCAAGACTACAGACAAATTAAGAATGATGTGGAGGAATACTTATTAATAGTTAATCAGAGCCGCATAGGTCATGTGTGACTTTGAGTTTCGATATTTGGCAATAGTAGAACCCTGATTGGAGGGCTTCAAATGTGGAGTTGTGGGAAAGACTGTCACAGATTTACAAAATAAAAGCAGAGGTTTAAAAAGATTCAGAGTTTAACCAGCCTTTTTGGGAATTAATTGAAAAAGCAGCAGAGAACAGGTTTTGGGCATTACAGACATAATATTTTTGGATTTTCAAAAGCCTTTTAGTACATGTGGAATCAGTTCAATAGCAAAATGAATAACAGCTGAATACAGAACAAATCTTGACACTCATAAGAATGTTAGAAGCGGGGACAATCAATGGTTTCAAAATATAATTGGAATGCTACCGGAGGGAAATTAACTTGGAGAGTTGTGGGGATCATGTTTGGCATTGGAACAAACAAGATTGCTCTTAAGCCAATATGAATTTACTAGGCTGATTGACTTTGTCCTGTAGTGATTCCATGACTGAAAGGTTGGTACCAGGTTCCTGCAATCTCTTGCCATTCTGTTGAAGAAATTATATAATGCCTGAAATTTGCAATAGTGTATATTCAAATATTTATGAAACGTTTATTGTTCAATGAAGTTAATTTGTGCATTTTAAATGCATAATAAACTGAATATTACCAGGAGTAATTGCTAAAGTTGGGAAAATTTCAGAATCAAATAGTATTCATGTTTGGTCAATTCACTCAGCAAACTAATCTCTTATTTGAATAACTAATTGTTTTGGGCAACAGAATAACATGAATGTTTGAAACTCACTTGTCTAATGATGGTTTGTCCATTTTACTACTCAAAAGTGTTTTGTACCTGAGCATATTTACACACAAATCATTGAAGGTGGCAGGATGGGTCCTAAGCAGGAGGTAAGTAAATAAAATTAGCTTGTATGGGCTTGGGGGAAATATACAGTATGGACTGAAAATTAGTTAAAAGAAAGCAAAGTTGGAATAAACTGATTATTGTCAGTATGGTGGGTTGCTGCTAGAGTGGTACAGCAAGATTAAGTTTCGGTTTACAACTATTCACTTTATGTATATACACATACATACATAATTTGAATGTGGAGACTAACAATATTTTCACATTCACTGATGACACAACTCTGTGGAAACAAGTTGTACGGAGGTTGAAAGGAATCTTCAACAGGATGTGGACAGACTAATTGAATGGGCTAGACAGGACAGGTGGATGAGATTGTAAATAAGTGTGATGTTATTCACTTTGGTTGAAAAAAGGGTATTTATTAAGAGGTTGGGAAAAGTGGGTATTCAATAGGGTCTGCATGTCCTTATCCATGAGTCATTTTAAAAACAGGCATGTAGGTGTAACAAAAAATTACATAAAGTATGACATTGATTTCAAGGGAATTTGAGTTCTGAGGTAAAGGTGTCTTAGTGCAGTTTTATAGAATCTTAGTGAGACCTCCCTGGAGTAAATGTTTTGGGCTTTTTAATCTAAGGAAGCATATAATTGCCATTGAGGGAGTGTGACAGTCACCAGATTAATTGCTGGAATGATGAGATTGTCTTATTGGGAAGAATCTGTGGTAGCTGTATTTGTATTCTCTAGGGCTTTAAAAAAATAAAAGGTGATCTAATTGAAAATTTAATAAATTGTTGCAGGCATGACAAGATAGGCTGTTTTCGCCCTCGCTGGTGATTCTAGAATATGGGGACAATCTCAGGATTAGGGGCAGGGTGTCTTAAAAAGACTAAGATGAGGAATTTCTTTTCTCCAAGAGTGAATCTTTGAAATTCTCTACCCCAGAGCACTTAATCAGTGAGCAGGTTCAAGACAAATTGATAAGTCCAGTTTAGTGAGTGGTTAGAATCTGGGTTGCACAGCCTGATTATGTGGTGGAGTCAGTTCCAAGTAAGAGATTTGAGGAAATAGTCATTTGAAAAGGTTGAATACTTAGGGATATGGGGAAATGGTGTGGGAGCAGCATTCAGTGAATTACTCTGAGGGCTTGCACAAACACAGTGTGCTGAATAGCTGCATTCTGTGCTGTAACCATTTTATAGTGGAGTATGAATTATCAGTCCCTGTTTATATGCAAAGGGCATTTTGATTTATAGGTTAAAGGTGCTATATGGATACAGGTTGTTGCTGTGACTGTATATTTTTCTGTGTATATAAAAGCTATTTCAAAATTTTCCTCACTTAAATTAGTTGAAACTTTTATTCCATTTTGTACTTTAGCACATCAGCAAAACCTTGCTAAAATAGCAACTGAGGTCCATGGAACTTGGTATACCAATGTTGTCTGCTTAAAATTAGTTCATAATTTACCAGGTGGATGTTGAGACTAGAGGGGAATCATTGCTGGCTCTTTCAGAATCAACTAAAGAATGACGCTGAAGAATACAAGTTCTTTGGTCAGACCATTCAGATGAATAAAGTCTACTTTATAGGAATTACCAGTAGAAAGACAAGCAGAAAATGAACATTAAATACTGTGACATCCATTATTTTGAAGAACTGAATAATGCCTTAAACGTGAGGTTTCTGGATGGATAATACAAAAGTGAAAATCTTGCTAACCCAGCAAATTGGGCTGCAAAAATGAAAACTGATTTCTACATTTTGGTATCTTTGAACTCAAGTGGTTGTTTGAGCAATGCAAACTAAAATCATCCAGTTGCTCCAATGTCACCTCCTGAATTAAACAAAAGTAAAAACAAATCTGAGCTCTCACCTTCCAAAGTTCCAAGTAGCTTTGTGTAAGTGACTAGCACATCTCATCTTGGTTTGGAATTGCAAAATGTTCCTACTTCATCTGCCATTCAGAATTCTGCAAAGCATTTGTCAGATAGATGCTAAGTAATTTAAAATGAAAAAAATCAAAATGCTGTGGGTATTTGTTTCAATATCTGTTTACATTGCACTATGTTGCAACCTAATCTCTATATGCTTATGCCTGTTACAAACACATGTTGAACTGAAAGGTTGGAGACAACTTTCATGGTATCATTCATCTACCATTGAGTCTGGACTCATTTTAAGTTTTAGAATGAATTCCAGTTGTATTCACTGTTCTGTGGTCAACAATGGCTGGGACAGCATTTATTGCCCATCCCTAGGTGTTCTCAAGGTACTAGTGAGCTGCTTGACTTCAGATTCATCATTTTGAGCAAAACATATTCAAAATTTGGATTATTGCTTTACCAAGTGTTTGGTAAAGTTCATACAAAAGGATAAATGTATCTTACAATCTAAAAATAATAAAGTCTGGCCCTCTGATTGCTGTAGAAGAAAACCACATTTTCCAAATGGAATTTCAAAATAATTTTAACTGAAACTTCACAAAATGCCTTCTGGAAAGTCTGTAAAGTCTCATCAGTGCACATTTTAAATTATGTAATTTGCATCATGACAATATACATATGCTAGAAAGTGAACTCACCATATCTTAGTCTTTTTCTTCCTTTCATTGAATTCACATTTGTCTGTTTGTGTGGTTTGATCAATTTTTTAGGGAAAACTTTAGGGAATTTTGTGACCTCTGTTTCAAGTTGGATGTTTTGTAAATTCTGCTTTCAAACTTAGCTTCTCAGCATGTCTGTAGTATCTTTAACCAATCATGAAATTAATTTTGAGCATTGTTTTCAGCTGAGGTACAAGTTCCCAGCTCTGAGGATCATTTTGCAAGTTTAGGATCCCACTAAAACACCAGAAATCTCCCACTATTATCTACAAACATTTCTAATTATTTATCACTTGCATAATCCAAATTCCATGTTGGTTTATAAAATATTATTGAATCTTCTGTTAACAAAAATTTATACGTACAAATAGGAAATGAGAAATACTAGTCAACGTGAAAAAATATGTATGCAAGAATGAGAGGAAGTCCTGGCAAGAACTGCATTTGAGTAAAAAGAAATGAATTTTGTGCTGGTTTTGAAATGGAAGTTCAGTTGAGCAGGAAACTTTAATTAGATTTTTTTATTGATTTTGTTGTGGCAGTGCAAGAGGAAGTACTTTGCATTGTTTGAATATTACCATTCCTATTGGAGCTGTAATAGTATGTCATAGTATTTCAAAATATCCAGTTCATACTGAACAGAGGAACTGTAATACTTACCCATTAAAGGCTGTTTCAGTTGTTTCCAAATTTTGGTGAGTACCTCTTGATGCCTTTTGACTTAGTTCTGGGGAACCTCTTCCCGAACTCTGCAATTTGATTACACCATGTAGAAAATTTAGTAACTATATGCCAGTCAGCAAGCCTACATAAAAAAGCTAAATTAAATTTTTCAGATGCCACTGTGCAAAATGCTTAATACTGTATACTGAGTAAAGATTAAGATGACCTCATAGATTCCATTTGGAAATCTATTGCTCTAACTACCACACAGAAGTGAAAGGCCTCCAAATTGACTGTTTTAGAAAGATAATTTAAATAAGCTTATGTATAAATAAATTCACATGTCCTCTTCCTTCACTGTATTGGCGTTTGGGCTCCACTGACGTTTTGCACTGCTGCATTGAGGGTCAAGTCCAGGATAAACATCTGTGCTGTGATCAACTACAACAGTATTATTAAAGTGCTGAAGGTCATCATCATCATCATTTGGGGAAGTGCCATCAACTTCTGATGGAAAAGTATTTCTATTTGTTGTCATTAAGGTTGTTATATTTCCTGCATTTCTAAATACTGGGGAATTACTAATGAACTGGGATGTTGCAAGATTCTATTTTATTGTACCTTCAAGTCTTTGAATAATAAAAATTCTATGTACACAAATTATTTTAAGATCAGATTTTCTTCTTACTGTTGCTAATTTGTTTTGTCAAGTTAAAGGCAAATTCAGAAAGAGGGAAATAAGATTGAGGAAAAAGGGCCATGTGATCTTTCCCTAATGTTCACTTTGTGATTTTCAAAAGCTACTGAGAACACTAATTAAGATTTCATGACAAATCAAATTTATGAAATACTTATTTTTGTTTTTAAATGATTCCTACGATAGTAAGATCTCGAAGGAAATGAAGATGGAACCTAATTTGTCAGTGGGAAAATCTAGCACTGAATTTTTTTTTGCTGCTTTTGAATTAAAATTTTACTGTTTAAAACATTTTGGCAGCAGATTTTAAACACCAGCTAATTATTTGAATGAAAGACAGGAAAGGGAAGTACCTGGAGTCATAGGCTTAGCCATTGCTAAGCAGTGACTGACAGCTACTTAGCTGTAATGGTTTGCTACTTGAAGTAATAAAGCATTTGTAATGAACTTTTTTGGGGGCTGATATTTTATCAGTGTGTTTATTTTACACTTTGAATTTTGCAATTGTTTAGAGAACTATTTTATCAGGAACATGAATAAAACTTGGATTTATATAATATCTTATTGGTCTTTGGACAGTCCAAAGTGCTTTTCAAATAATGGCATATTTTTTGTCTCTGCAATCAAATGTGGCAGCTGCACTGTACACAATGATCCAGAACTTGTAGGAACGACATCTCAATAAGTGAGTGGTATGAATTGGATATTGCTTTTTTTCCTAAACCCCAATTTTCATCTGAAAGTGTTTGCATTGCCAGTGTGGTCAATGCAAATTTATAATGCAGCTTGTCAAAGGCATGTAGAATCTAATGGATGTCATTCCAATGGTCCGTTGCGTTCCAGTTAAGATAGAAAGGTTTGAAAGGTGAAGTGGGTAAAGAGGAGAAAGAAACTCAATGCTGCAAAACATGATGCGCAATTTACTACAAATCAAACAATTGTACTTAAACACTCCCTCTAACATAAAATGTCCTGAGGCATTTCACTGACTTAGAAAGCTAAATTTGATACCGACCACTTAAGGATCAAAGATATAAATTGCGATGAGTGATTCAAAGGAGGGGACGTAAGTAATGCAGTGAGGTTTTTAGGCTTGTGTGCATGAGATTGAGGGTTCCATTGTTCCCTTTCTGCACCACTTATGCTCCTGATATACCAGATAAGCGTAAGCCAAGTCATTAATCAAATCTTCAAGACATGAGTTACCAACCCTAAATAGCTTGATTAATTAATAGCGTATGTCCAGTAATTTCAAAATGCACACGACCACAGTGAGAGGTTTGTTTCTGTTTTGGTGAGGCAGAGGGCAGAGCAAATTATCCTGCAGTTTACAGTTAATCAAATTCTGGCTTCTCTCCCCTTCAATTACTGAACATTTTTATGATCTAACAGTGCTGAACATTGTGTACTCTATTATTAGGTTAGATTCCCTACAATCAGTACACACCGACCCTCCGAAGAGTAACCCACCCAGACCCATTTCCATCTGACTAATGCACCTAACACCTACGGGCAATTCAGCATGGCCAATTCACCTGACCTGCACGTCTTTGGACTGTGGGAGAAAACCGGAGCACCCAGAGGAAACCCACACAGACACAGGGAGAACATGCAAACTCCACACAGTCTGGATCTCCATTATTTTATTTTATTTGCTGAGTTTGCTTGAGGGACTGTTGACCAGGACTCCAGGAGAATTCCTTACCCTTCAACTACTGCCATAGGATCTTTTATGCCCATTTGAACAGGCAAATAGATATTTATCCAAGTACCAGCATATCCCAACAATGCAGCACTTCAGTACTGTACTAAAATTCCAGGTTAGCCTAGCTGTTCAAGTCAGCTGATAACTACTAACTGAACTAACCTTACCAAAGTTCTGTGATGTTTAAAGTATTGCTACTGCTGAAACCCTCAATAATATCCTGGAGATTTCTATTGACCAAAAACTGAATTGGACCAGCCATGATCGAATGCTCTCCACAAGCCTGAATAAGTACAGCTCCCAAAACAGAGGAATTTTGACATCATTCAGGCCAAAGCAGTTGACTGGCATCACCGAGGAGAAAGTGAGGACTGCAGATGCTGGAGATCAGAGCTGAAAATGTGTTGCTGGAAAAGCACAGCAGGTCAGGCAGCATCCAAGGAACAGGAGAATCGACGTTTCGGGCATAAGCCCTTCATGAAATCCTGAAGAAGGGCTTATGCCCGAAACGTCGATTCTCCTGTTCCTTGGATGCTGCCTGACCTGCTGCGCTTTTCCAGCAACACATTTTCAGCACTTCACCCATCACCTTCAGCGTTCACTCTCTACACCACCAATAAAGTGACAGTAGTGTGCACTACTTAGATGCACTGCAGTAAGTCACCAAAACCCCTGTGATAGCATTCTCCAAATGCACACCCTTCAAAACCCAGAATAACTAAGGGAGCAGCTGCCTGGGAACATCACCAACTCCAAGCCTCCATGTGCACTCCAGCATTCATTAGAGACGGGTAATAAATGCTGATTTAGCTAGTGTCAGCATCCCATATGCAATTTTTAAAAATATAAGGCTATCTGGTCCATCGAGTTCTATATCTTAAAATATTATTTAATGGATTATAAATCCATCACTCTCTCTGAAATGAAACCCAAGAAAGAAATTCTTCTTTAGGTTCAGTAAGGGCAATAAAGCAAACCCCAGGCCAGGGCACTTCTTGTCCATCTCTGTTTCTAGTATCCTCCTCCCTCAGGAACTTTCCATGCACTGATTGGAATCCACAGTTATCAAATCGGTGGCGCAGTGGTTAGCACTGCTGCCTCACAGCGCCAGAGACACGGGTTCAATTCCCGCCTCAGGCGACTGACTGTGTGGAGTTTGCACATTCTCCCCGTGTCTGCGTGGGTTTCCTCCCACAGTCCAAAGATGTGCAGGTCAGGTGAATTGGCCATGCTAAATTGCCCGTAGTGTTAGGTAAGGGGTAGATGTAGGGGTATGGGTGGGTTGCGCTTCGGCGGGGCAGTGTGGACTTGTTGGGCCGAAGGGCCTGTTTCCACAGTAATCTAATCTAATCATCCTTTGTTAATTGACTCCAAATGTCAGTACAGTAGCGTGAATGTCTTGAGTTTCATTTGTGTTTGGAGTTACACTCTGATAATAAGAATGAGTGATACCCAGTAATTTGTCAAATAAATGAATATAATATGCGTGCACACTCACACCGCTCTCTGTTCCCTCCCCAATGACTGTTTAGTTGTAGCAATGAATTCTGGAAGCAGTGTGTTCTTGAAATCAGTATGAATTTCTGGCTCCATTCCAGCCTTTGGAGGCTTCTATTGGAGTTTCTCGAAGCATGGTCTGAACAAATAATGAGCTTTCTCTATTGTGCAGATTTAGCAAAATGTTCATGCTCTGCAAAATTCTAGTTGTTTGCCCATCCTTGATGATGTGTCTCAAAAGTATACAGTTCGTTAATCCATCTCTATAAGTTGACCACATCATGTAAAGCTATTCATTGTCCTGGTATGTAGTTAAGGATCATCCGGGTCAATAAACTAAGGACAATTCCTCTTTTTAAACAATGAAAAAGCAAACTTGGCATAAACATCTGGAAGGAGCACTATACAGTCAAAAGAACAGCAAGGTATTTTATCCATGGGAACTGAGCCAAAATCTAATTATAGAAAATATTGCTACTAATTTAGTAATTAATTAATTTTGATATAAAGAGCAGTCACTCTTTGGTTTAGATGTGTATTTACAAAGTAGGACTTCAATTCAGAAATCTGGTGTAAAAGAAAAGAATTGCAGCAATTGGTTATTTCCAACTGCAGAGGTATCGTAACTCTCGCGACAAGAAATACTTCCTCATTCCAACTTGATTCTTTATTAATGCACTTTTATGCTTTGAATTGTTTTTATGAAACTTACATAATTTCTGCAGCATGATGAGTAAAGGAACAACCTTGAATGTACTAACAATTGCCCTTGCTCCCCTGTTCAAATTAAAAATTGTTTAATATTGAATTCTTCTTTGGCTCACTATTCCCTGCTGTTTTATTGCACCTCTAGTTCTCCATCTTGTTGATCCCGATGTTCTGGAGATTTAGATTAGGTCAGGTTATAAGTTTGCTCACTGAGCTAGTAGATTTGTTGTCAGACATTTCATCACCATGCTCGGTAACATTAGTGAGCCTCCAATGAAGTGCTGGTGTTCTGTCCAGTTTGCTATTTATATCTTGGTCTGTTGTAGTGGGTGATATCACTTCTGGTTCTTTTTCTGAGAGGTTGGTAAATGGGGTCCAAATCAATGTGTTTGTTAATAGAGTTCTGGTTTGAATGCCAGGTCTCTGGCAATTCCCGTGTGTGTCTTTGTTTACCCCTGTATCAGGATGGATGTATCCCAGTCAAACTGGTGTCCCTCTTCATCTGTGTGTGTATAGATTCCTACACAACAGACCTAAACAAGAAGACTCAATACGCCCAGAGACTCTAGCCACCTGCCATACATTAAAGACATCTTGGAGATGATGATCAGACAACTCTGGCCCCTAGGCATCATGGTAATCCAGAAACCTATCACCACACTGAAATAGCTCCTGATGAATTTAAAGGGCCCTGTACCAACAACCAGCAAAACAAACATCATACACAAAATACCCTGCAAGGTCCGAAACAAACAATCTGGAAACTAACACCAGGATAAATGAGCTACCAAAAGACATGACCAACTGTCACTAGGATCCATAAACACCGACGAGGGACACCAGTTCAACTGGGGCAATATATCCATCCTGGGACAGGCTAAACAAAGACACGCAAGGGAATTCCTAGAGCCCTGGCTTCAAACCGGAACTCCATTAATAACCATATAGATTTGGACTCCATTTACCAACCACTTAGAACCAGAAGTGATATCACCCACCACAACAGACCAAGACAAAAAATAGCATGCGGGACAGAACACCAGTGCTTCATTGGAGACTCACTGATGTTACCTAGCACGGTGATGAAATGTCTGAGAACAAATCTAGCCACTCAGCGAGCAAACTTACAACCTGAGCTAATCTTCTCCAATCGCATTTAGATTAGATGTAGATAATCAAGTTGGAACTAACTGCACTAAACTATATCACTAAATATACTTAAACCTCTCTCTGTTGTTCAGTAGCCCCCTCACTCTCTTGCCACAATTTAGGGTGAACCATTTTCTGAGATGGCACTAAGATGGTTATGATCACTGTGTGCATGTTACAGCCTGTCTGTCTGTCTTCATTGATGCTGCAAGTCAAGTTATACTTTTGAGAAAAAAAAATCATGAATGTGGACATTTCTGTTTAAAAAAGAGGTACACTGCTTGCTTTTTGTCTTACTACACTCCTTGAATTTCAGAAACTGCTTTATACATATAAGCCATGTTTCTGAGAAGTTAATTATGTCCAATTTAGGAACAGTTACTTCTGTCTGTCTTGGCTCAGTAGTGTGACTCTTACCTCTGTTAAGCCTCTCTCCAAACTTGACTCCATTTTTTAAGCTGATGCCAAATTAAGGAAGGCTGTACTGTCAGATGTGCTGTCTTTTAGATTTGACATTAAATGGCGATTCCATCTGCCTTCTAAGGTGAACATTAAAGATCGCATTCAGTTACTTGAAGAAGCATCGAATTTGTATTGGATAATGCTTCTGTTTCAGATAACACACTAAAATTTATTTTCTAGTTAGTTATCTCTGTTGCATTCCTATGTATTGCAGCAGTGTCAAGAGTTTGAAAGCACTTTGTAGCGAAGGACTTTGGACAGCCTGATGATGTAAAAAATGTCAGTAAATGCAGATTAGCCTTTAGCTTAACAATAACAATTATATCAGAGCTGGAAGGTCAAGGAGTCAAATCCTGTTCTAGACAATTCCAATGAAAGGAAGCCAAAGCTGTTATTCTTGCTACTTGGTTGATGTGTATGCTCATTTCTGGTGGATGTGGTAGTCTCACTTCACCTTCCATCTCCAAGATATGTGCAAGAACGTAAGCCATAATTTAGGATAAACCATTTTCTGAGATGGCACTAAGATAGTTATGATCACTGTATGCATGCTACAGTCTCAGTCTTTAATGATGCTGCAAGTCCATTTATACTTTTGAGGAAAAAAAATTGTGGACATTTCTGACAAGGATAGCACTCGTCTATTCCTAATTGTCCTCACAAAAACGGAAGCCTTTTTGAACCATTATAGTCCATTTGGTATTGTACACCCACAGTATTGAAGATAGTTTTAAGATTTTGACAAAGTGACATTGAAGGAATTGTAATATAGTTCCAAGTCAGGATGGTGTACAGAGGGATTCCTAGAGTGGGGACCCAATTGGAGTCGCAACCTGAAATTTTGGGTTTGGTTCTCCCCCTCAGACGACTTTAATGAATATTATCTTCCCATCCCCCACTACCACTCCTCCCACGCCACACTCACTGATGGGCCTTGAAGTGGGGTCCCAAAGGCTGGGGGGAGGGTGGGGGGGGAGAAATAGTTTGGAAGGGAGCATATGTGTGGTAGTATTCTTATGCAGCCAATGTGGTGGAGAGTGACACTGATAATGCTCTCAAGTAATACTGAATCAGCAATAATTTGTCCATTAATGCTTGCTTCGCTTTGTGCCAGAGCTACATTCCCCCAACCTTATTACAACTTTGGTTCAGACATAGACAAAATATTAAGTGATAATGACTGCCCCAACATTGAACGTGACAACAAGGGCCCCCAGTAAATTTGACAACAATTAGAATGAAAAGTGGAAAGCTTACCAGCAATTGGGGTCATACCTAACAGAAATGCTACCATGGTCCGAGACCATTCATTGCAAGGTTCGTGAAGGTTTGTAGCTCAGGTTGAGGTTTAGGGTGTAGGTTTGCTCGCTGAGCTGTAGGTTTGATATCCAGACGTTTCATTACCTGGCTAGGTAACGTCATCAGTGGCGACCTCCAAGTGAAGCGAAGCTGGCTTTCTATTTATATCTTTCTCCTGGATGGTGTTCCTGGGGTTTGTGGTGAAGTCATTTCCTGTTCGTTTTCTGAGGGGTTGATAGATGGCATCTAGATCTATGTGCTTGTTTATGGCGTTGTGGTTGGAGTGCCAGGCCTCTAGGAATTCTCTGGCATGTCTTTGCTTAGCCTGTCCCAGGATAGATGTGTTGTCCCAGTCGAATTGGTTTTGTCCATGGGTTGTACTGGGTCTTTTAAGTTTGTTAGTTTTTGTTTGAGAGTGTTGGTGGGTTTGTGTGCTACTAGGATTCAGAGGGGTCTCAGTAGCCTGGCTGTCATTTCTGAAACTTCTTTGATATATGGTAAGGTGGTTAGGGTTTCTGGCTGTGTTTTGTCTGCTTGTCGTGGCTTGTTCTTGAGGAATCTGCGCACTGTGTTTTTTGAGTATCCGTGCTTGAATACGTTGTATAGGTGGTTCTCTGTTTTCCGAAGTTCGTCTGTGCTGCAGTGTGTGGTGGCTTGTTGGAATAGTGTTCTGATACAGCTTCGTTTGTGTGTGTTGGGATGGTTGCTGGTGTAGTTAAGTATTTAGTCAGTGTTTGTCGGTTTTCTGTATACGCAGGTTTGTAGTTCGCCGTTGTCCTTTCTTTCGTCTGTGATGTCCAGGAATGCGAGTTTGTTGTCGGTTTCTTCCTCCTTGATGAACTTTATGCCTGTGAGGGTGTTGTTGATGATGATAAATGTCCCTTCTTTCTTGTTTTGTTTTGTGATCACAAAGGTGTCATCTACATAGCGGACCCAGATTTTTGGTTTGATGGTTGGTTGGTTGGTCAGAAATGACAGCCAGACTACTAAGACCCCTCTGAATCCTAGTAGCACACAAACCCACCAACACACTCAAACAAAAACTAACAAACTTAAAAGACCCAGTCCAACCCATGGACAAAACCAACGTCATCTACAAAATTCCATGCAAGGACTACCACAAACACTACGTAGGACAAACAGGAAGAAAGTTAGCCACCAGGATACATGAATACCAGCTAGCCACAAAAAGACACTGCCCTCTCTCCCTCGTAGCCCTACACACCAATGAAAAAAACCCCACCAATTCGACTGGGACAACACATCTATCCTGGGACAGGCTAAGCAAAGACGTGCCATAGAATTCCTAGAGGCCTGGCACTCCAACCATGACGCCAAAAACAAACACATAGATCTAGATACCGTCTATCAATCCCTCAGAAAACGAACAGGAAATGACATCACCACAAACCCCAGGAACCCCATCCAGGAGAAAGATATAAATGGAAAGCAGGAGACAACAGCTTCGCTTCACTTGGAGGTCGCCACTGATGATGTTAACCACTGTGCTAACCACTGTGCCACCGTGGGCGGCACTACTGCCTCACAGCGCCTGAGACCCGGGTTCAATTCCCGCCTCAGGCGACTGACTGTGTGGAGTTTGCACGTTCTCCCCGTGTCTGCGTGGGTTTCCTCCGGGTGCTCCGGTTTCCTCCCACAGTCCAAAGATGTGCAGGGTCAGGTGAATTGGCCATGCTAAATTGCCCGTAGTGTTAGGTAAGGGGTAAATGTAGGGGTATGGGTGGGTTTCGCTTCGGCGGGTCGGTGTGGACTTGTTGGGCCGAAGGGCCTGTTTCCACACTGTAATGTAATCTAATCTAATCTAATCTACCTAGCCAGGTAATGAAACGTCTGGATATCAAACCTGCAGCTCAGCGAGCAAACCTACACCCTAGACCATTCATCTCAGCCCCAGAACATTGTTACAAGAGTTCCTCTGGTCAGTAAGGCTCCTCAAATAATGAAGCAATCATTGCCTTCATGAAGCAAAAGCAGTAGTATTTGCTTTGAGCTAATAGATAAGTGGCAAGCAATATTTGTGTTCTTCAAATGCCAGGGGTAATGAAATTTCCAACGAGAGGATCTAACCATCACCCCATTACATTCAACAGCATTGCTATCATTAAATCCCCTACTATCACCATTCTGTTGGTCATCATTAACTAGAAGCATAATTGGCATGACATACTTTAATAATTCTGATACATACTCTGGCTATGATTATGGGTCAGAGGCTGGGAATTCTGTGTCAAGTAATTCACCTCCTGACTCTCCAAATCCTGTTCATTTTCTACATAGTACAAGTCAGGAAGGTAATGGAATACTTCCCACTTGTCTGGATGAATGCAGCTCCAACAGCATTCCAAAACTTGAAACGATCCAGGACAAAGCAGCCCACTGAATTGACAATACAATCTTCTCCTTCATTCACTTCCTCCATCACTGATAGGCAGGTGTGCCTCATACAGGATGCACAGGAACAAATTGCCAAGCCTCTTTCAACAGCACATTCCAAACTCATGATCACTGACATCTAGAAGGACAAAGATGGCAGATGTATAGGAACATTAACATTCCAAGTTCCACTCCAAGTTGCACACATTCCTGACGTGGAACTGTATTACCTCTGATTCTTCGCCGTCACTGAGTCAAACTCCTGGTACATCCTTCCTAACAGCATTGTGGATTTATTCTAAATGCTGCCCGTGACTATGTTAACATTCCTTTAATTAATATTCTTTTAAAAAGTCTTTCTATATTTTGGTGCAGTCTTCCATATTATTTAAATACCATAAGCTCCAATTTCAAAGACCATTCAGTTTGCATATATGGTGATTCCAGCTAAGTATAATTTACCTTTTTTTGCCAACCTAAGGAGCTTCCATTAACTTACGTCCCATTTTCTGCTTTGAAGCCATCTTTCAATCTATTATGATTTCTCCTGAATGCAGACACCATGGTCTTTACATTAATCTGTTGTATTCCAAGTTGGTATAGATTTGAAATACCATGTTTTACCACTTCCACCACATTACTCTCCTCTGCTTTTCATTGCTGCAAAGAATTTAACAAAGGTGATTAAGAGAGACTGGTTGTTCTTGATAATTATATTTCATTCTATTCTCCATCTCTGGATGACCACATCTTCTTCTAATTAATCAAATTGACCTCTGCAGATTTTAATAAAAATTACAGACCGAGCTGTAGATTTATATCAGAAATCATTCATAGACGTCTAATTTTTATTTTTCTTGGGGTTGGAGGTGGTGTTGGGTGGAAGGAAAGAAATGTTATGAAATACTGGTGTGGATACTTTGCTGTAGTCAGTTGGCAGTTACACCTTGAAAATAATTAGTTCTTTGATTCAACATGATTTAATGTTTCAGTAGAGTAATCACATAAAATGACGATGAAGTCCAGCCATATTGTTTTTGCTGTACCATGTGAGCTACTGATACTAATTGTTACTGATACAAATACAGCAAATTTGGCTTCATTGTCCCAAATGAAAGTGACCATGGTTGCTGTCCAATAGCTGTTGATATTTCTCCTTCTACAAAACAGAATGATTTACCAGTATTCACTACTGGCATAAAGAGTGGACTCTAGAGATATGTATGGGAGGATTACAGAAAATCGAGGAATTGTAGCAGAAACTGGAGACAAAATGTTCATGAGAAGGGGGCAATTGCAGGAAATCTTGGAATAAAAATAATCTATTGTCTCTGGAAATGCTGACTCATTTGAATTAAATCACATTTTCTTGGGTTTAAATTTATCGACTGGTTTCTGAGAGATTCTGCAATTAAAAGCAAGATACTGTACAAGAGAAACAAAAATAGATTGTGCCAACAAATTTTGCTTTCTTAACCAGTATTACAGTACTCCAAATTTACTTTTAATTAGGCAATGTTAAAGATACCTATTTAAGCATAGAGTGTTTGTTTCTTTTAAGAGCTCCATGTGATCCTAAATTTCTCGAGACTTATAACACTAAGGTGTACAATGGATATTTGATTCATAAAAATATTACCAAGTTCTTTATAACAAAGGTAAACAACAGCTATTTGAATAAAATGGAAATTAGTCATGTCTTAACAGTGAAATTTTATTGGATTTAAACTTTTCAATAAGCACAAATCAGAGCTTTAGATTCAGCATGAGAGTTTGTGCAGTCCCTTAAAATTGGAACATTTTTCCCTTTTATCAGAAGAGTAACCATAATTTGATTGTCCAATAAAGAAGGGTATGCTAGCAAGATGTAAGCGTCTCCTTCCCCTTCTCTTTTAATTAGGGACTGTCAGAGCACAGATTTAAGCAAAGGTTGTTGCCTCTAATTCTTCATGCCTTTCAAAAGCAGTACGGAAGTGACAATAAGTGGATAGCAGGTTGTTTTTTTCTTTGCAGCATGCTTCTATTGAAGAATTATGAATATAACCTATTTGTGTGTTTTCAATTTACATGGCAGCTCCATGTAAAGATTTTATTGGAAGATTTATATGGAACATATTATTTACCTGATCTTCCTCTTGTTTTATTTGAAAATACTTGTCTACAGAGCATCATTCAACTCTGCGTGTTCTGCTTTGAACATTTATTTATCATTTTAATGGCAATTCTGTAGAACTTCAGTAAACTTGGAAAATGGATCTATGCACAGCAAACTCTTAGGAAACATCTAAGGCTTTCATGTGTTTTTATTTATTCACTCACAGGATGTCAGCAACAAACTGTAGGCCAGTATTTATTGACCACCCCTTGCTGCCCTTGAGAAAGGGGTGGCGAACTGTTTTCTTGTGTATCGGCTGCCCTTGCCTTCTAGATGATGATGGCTGAGGGTTTGGAAGATGCTGTCTAAACCTTGGTGATTTTTTGCAGTTAATTTTGTAAATAGTAAGCACTATAGCTACCTAATATCTGTGGTGGAGAGTGCATGTTTGCTAATCAAGTGAGGTGCTTTACCGTAGATGGTTTTAAGCTTTCAGAGTGTTGTTGAAGCTGCACTTATCCAGTCAAGTGGAGTGTATTCCATCACACTGACTTGTGTGTTGTAGATGTTGGGTAGGCTTTGTGAAGATGTTACTCACTGCAGTATTCCAAATCTCTGACCTGCTCTTTTAGCCACAGTACTAAGATGAATAGTCCAGTTTCTGGACAGTGGTAATCTCTAGGATATTTGTAATTATACTAATTTGTCTGTGAACACTGGTTTGTGACCATTGTACAATGAGACTCTATTTAATTTTTGATTAAACTAATGAATTACATTGACTTTTTGTCCCTAAAATCATTGAAAACATTTAGCAATTCGGCATGGCGGGTTGGACCGAAGGGTCTGTTTCCATGCTGTACATCTCTATGACTCTGTGTAATTTTGGTGTGATTTATAATTTTTTGCATTCAATCCTAAACCTATGCAAATACGTAGTGTTAACGCAGGATTCACATGTCAAAATAGGAGTCGGGGTTTGCACTAAAGTTACCCAGGCTATAAAATAGGATTAAGATCCCTGTTACCTACAAAATGTATGATGTAAAGAGTGATTTGATTCTTGACTAACAAGGGAGTCAAAGGTATCAGGGGCAGACAGGAAAGTGGAATTGATGCCGCAACTCGGATCAATCATAATCTTATCAAAGGTGGAATAAGTTTGATGGGCTATGTGGCCTACTCCTTCCAATGTTTGTATGAAGCATATTTATGCCACTGGTTTGATTTGATTTATTTATTGTCACATGTATCGTGTTGGAAAATACAGAGAAAAGTGGTTTGCAGTGTTGCCACTCTCCAGCGCCATCTTAAAACAAAAAACAAAACCAAAACATCGATTATAAAAGTAGAAAAAAATGAAGAAAGAAAGAAAAAGTGTTCAACTTTACAGTTCGTTTCGTTAAGTGCTCAGCCATGGGCCGTGGGCCTGATGGTTAGACAAGAGTCCCTTTTGCCATGCCGCTGTTGTTGCAACAAAAGTCTACTGTTCGGTGCCATCTCGCCTCCACTGATGCTCTCTCCACTATAAATCTTCACTGAACCTCACCAATGCAGATGCCACCGGGTACTGCACCAGCCTTAACTTGACTCCGTTGCCACCATGAGTTCGTCTTGAGCCCATCTTGCCGATGCTGCCGCTGATGCTGCAGGGTCTCGTACTGGGCCTGAACCCACCTCTGCCGTCATGAGTTCACGCTGCTGGGCCTACTCGCCACCACCGATGCTGTCGCTGCGACCGAGCTCTTCAGCAAGAGGTATGTAAAGAAAACTAGAAAAGAGGAAGAAAAAAGGAAAAGTGGATGAAGCCCTACTCCACTGTCATCTGATGCTATTTTATTGTCTTTTGCAGTAACAATATGAACCCAAATATGTTTTCCCAAGATTAAACAGTTGCATATATTACCTTTTACAGCATTCTGTTAGGCTACACTTTCACCTAAGAATCTTTGCAAAAGTGTAGTCACTCGAAAAGGGAACATGACAGTTTAAATGCAGCAAGGTTCCATGAGCATTTATTGGGATAATTGAACAAACTGTTCTGTTTTGAGTGATGTTGGGAGAAAGGTCAGATGTAGGAAGAGATTCTTCACTCTTCACTAATGCAGTAGAGTGTGATCAGAATAGTGTGGTTCCTGTTTTAAGTAGTTAGGACCAAGTTAGAGTGAGTCAACTGATCCTCTCTTTGTCTCAGTTTTCATAATTGAGTTTTGAGGTTATAACAGAGTTTGAAAGGATAAGGTTGTGCTCGTTGACTATGTACTTTGTGTAGCTCACTGTAAATAAACTCAAACAGATTCCTACACAGAATAAGTAAAGAGTTAATTTTGTTAACAAAATTCATTCAGGTAAAAATACTGAAAACTATCAAAAGATAAAAATATGGATTAGATTAGATTACTTAGTGTGGAAACAGGCCCTTCGGCCCAACAAGTCCACATCGACCCTCCGAAGAGCGACCCACCCAAACCCATTTCCCTACATTTACCTCTTCACCTAACACCTTATGGGCGGCACAGTGGTTAGCACTGCTGCTTCACAGCGCCAGAGACCCGGGTTCAATACCCGCCTCAGGCGACTGACTGTGCGGAGTTTGCACATTCTCCCTGTGTCTGCGTGGGTTTCCTCCGGGTGCTCCGGTTTCCTCCCACAGTCCAAAGATGTGCAGGTCAGGTAAATTGGCCATGCTAAATTGCCCGTAGTGTTAGGTAAGGGGTAAATGTAGGGGCATGGGTGGGTTGCGCTTCGGTGGGGCAGTGTGGACTTGTTGGGCCGAAGGGCCTGTTTCCACACTGTAAGTAATCTAATCTAATCTAATCTAATCTAAACTACAGGCAATTTAGCATGGCCAATTCACCTAACCTGCACATTTTTGGACTGTGGGAGGAAACCGGAGCACCCGGAGGAAACCCACGCAGACTGGGGGAGGATGTGCAAGCTCCACACAGACAGTTGCCTGAGGCAGGAATTAAACCTGGGTCTCTGGCGCTGTGAGGCAGCAGTGCTAACCACTGTGCCAGATGACATGGAGTCAGTAATGCAAAAATAACAGATACAGGGTTGAAAAGGATAGGTTGATAAAAGTTAAGGTTTATAAGCAAAAGATTTACACCATCACATGTTCCTTGATTGAACTGTTGTTTGGTTTATATTAGGTTGTTCTCATGGTGACAGTGCTGCTAGAACTCTAGGAATCTCTGCAGCAGGTATGTTTCCAGCAGCTTACAGCTTTTGAGAGATTTCAGAGAGGAGGAGGGATGTGGCTATTGCTCCTTTTGTTCTTGTATGAATCTCTTGTGATGTTTCAAGGTGGTTCTGAAATAGAACAACTTCCTATGTGGCAATGAAAGTGGCTGTTGTCATGTGACAGGCTTACAAACTGCAAAGCCATACTCCCAAATAGGATGGTGAGGTCATCCCATGAAGCAGTTGGATGGTCCCCCAGCTGACTTTTTGTTCCTTAACGAGATCGATTCATTTACAGTGAAGGTGTCAGTGGAGTTGTGTTTATTCCTGTCTAGCAAGCAGAATCAATATTAGAATACTGTAATTGTTCTTAGAGTAATCCTTGACATTAACAAAGCTGGAAGTCCCCAACTTAGTTTAGATATGTCATAATCCACTTGGGAAGCTTGAAATTGAAAAAAATGTCTAAATAGCCATCTTTTATAATCCACAGTATTCATTTAAAAGATGTTTTACACGTGAAATCAGCTGACAAAATTAGAAGATTAATGTTTAATATTGTGTTGCTTCGTAAAGTATTTAAAAATATTAAAATTTTGACTTTTTTTGAAAAAAATAACATCTGTTAACTAAGTATGAAAGTTCTTAGCAGAAAGCCAAAGGCAGGACTAGAACAGCCCAAAAACTGAAATTGAGTATCCCACAATCCTGGAGGTCAGGTTTTTAGACTGGCACTATAATACTGTAATAATACTTAGACAACTATTACACTTCCGGAGAGGTATTCCCTATTAATTTTAAAACCCCACAACATGTTTTTGAATTATGTCACACTTCATAGAAATTTATTCTTAATAGTGCATAAAGCCCAGTGCTGTCCTGTTTTAATAGAATCTTATCTTATTGTTTCATTATCTTCCTGTGAAGTCCTTTTGAGCATGATCTAGTAGCAAGGTTTCCTATAGTGATTCCTTGATTATTAACTTTTCACAATTCTTGTTCCCTTGACCATAAGCTCCAGCCTCAGCAGTCCATTGTTTAGTGATTAACCCAAAAGCATCATCTCCATCTGTCTGTACATCCACTCTTGTTTTTTGATCTTCACCCCCATATCCTTTCGTCTCATTGCTGCCCAGACTCTCAAGGCCAATGAAACCAGTTGCCTTCTCTTTTCTGTCAAGAATTGCACCTGTTTGAATAAGTTTCAATTTGAGTTTCTGTCAACATAACAAGCAGACCACACAGATTTGTCTCCAGTTGGATTTAGTGTGTAGTAAAATGAACTCCTCTCCAGGCAGATCCCATGTGAGGTATTGTCCCTTTCTCCAAATGACTCGTTGACTTATAATATGTGATTGTTTAAAGTCAGTGTAAGAAGATTTTACATAAATGAGTAATACACTTGGAAATGAAATATCTTGTGCCTCTCCTGATGTTCCAAGATACTGTGACATCTATAGCAATATATAGGTTTGTGTTTGATCAAATTTGGTATCTTAATATGTAGTTTGTGTTTTAAAATTAACTGAATTGAGGCGGGTACATTAACAACATTTAAAAGGCATTTGGAAAAAACATGGATAGGACAGTATTTGAAGGATGTTGGCCAAGTGTAGGGAAATGGGGTTAGCGTAGGTGGACGTTTTGTCAGCATGGACCAGTTTGGGCCAAAGGGTCTGTCTCCGTGCTGTAGGACTCTGACTCTATGAATGAGTCATAACCACAAGCTTTGTATTAATGACAGGAAACCATCCCAGACAGTTTTCATCCTATTTGTTTAAGAAAGAGGCATTTTAGGTCAGTAGGTCAACTTGACAGAAGCGAAGTCTTATAGTGAGGAATTTTCAAGACTCTTCTGTAAATATGGTGAGAGTGTCCAAGCAAAACGAGTCATCTTTTGTTACAACTCATTCACCCACACCTCTTGACTGAAAACATTTTCACCAGCAAGACTGAAAATAATTCAGTAGTTTATTTTTTTTCTCCAAATATTTCATCTTCAGCAGCTTCATTGGAGATCATTTTAAGTTTTTTGGTGGTTGTATAATATTGTCTATCATTCTGACTACCCATTAATATTTTTCTTGATTTTCAAAGGGAAAATCGAGAAAACAGTGGGAGGCCTAACAACAGATACATGTCATTTTACACTATCTCCCCAGTAAAAATTGTCCATAGTGACTGGGCTTCTAGTTAAAATTGGCTATTTCCAATTAATCTTCCAGACCATTGATACTTGGTGCTTTGCTTTTCATGAGCAGACAGATAGAGATCAAATTATGTTCTTTTTTTAAAATAAAGCATAAGATAATCAATTTCAATCAACTGCCATATTTAAATTATTGCTGTCAGGCTTGCAAAAATGTAAGATTTATGAAACAAAATATTATGAAATACATATCGAGAAAAGGCCACGTAGTTTGAGGACTATTTATCCATGAATAATCTAGCCTGTGACAGATCAACTAAACTCATTCAATTTTTTTAATGGTAAACAAGTGTTTTTATTTGATAATTAATAATTAAGCAAAATCTCAGGCTATTAATACTATTTCATCTAATTCTAATCCAGTCTGACATAAAGATAAAATGAGAGAGTGGTCAGACCAAGGGAATTTTAGGTTAATATTAAATCCAAAAAAAGAATGCAAATTGGCCAAAAGAAACAACAGATCAGAGGACTGGAACCAGTTTAATTCCAACGAATGGAAACAGAGTCAGATTATGAGGGAGAAAATAGAGTTTGAGAATAACTTGGCAGGGGACATAGAAACTGGTTATAAAAGCTTCCAATAAGTACATGAAGAGAAAAAGATTAGTAAAGATGAATATAGGTCCCCTACATTTCGAAATGGGAATTTATAATAGGGAACAAAGAGATGGCAGACCAGTTAAGTACATTAATCTGTTAGCGAGTTTTGAGAAGACTTGTAGCTCAGGTTGAGGTCTGGATGTAGGTTTGTTGGCTGAGCTGGAAAGTTCATTTTTAAACGTTTGGTCACCATACTAGGTAACACCTTCAGTGAGCCTCCAAATGAAGCACTGGTGGTGTAGCCCACTTTTTACTTGTATGTTTGAGTTTCCAAGAGTTGGTGCTGTAATTTCCTGTGGTGATGTCATTTCCTGTTTTTTTCTCATGGGGTGGTAAATGGGATCCAAGTCAGTGTGTTTGATAGAGTTCCGGTTGGAATGTCAAGCTTCTAGGAATTCTTGTGTGTGTTTCTGTTTGGCTTGTGCTAGGATGGATGTGTTGTCCCAGTCATAGTCATAGAGATGTACAGCATGGAAACAGACCCTTCAATCCAACCCGTCCATGCCGACCAGATATCGAAACCCCAATCTAGTCCCACCTGCCAGCATCCGGCCCATATCCTTCCAAACCCTTCCTATTCATATACCCATCCAAATGCTTTTTAAATGTTGCAATTGTACCAGCCTCCACCACTTCCTCTGGTAGCTCATTCCATACATGTACCACTCTCTGCGTGAAAAGGTTGCCCCTTAGGTCTTTTTTATATCTTTCCCCTTTCACCCTAAACCTATGCCCTCTAGTTCTAGACTCCCTGACCCCAGGGAAAAGACTTTGCCTATTTACCCTATCCATGCCCCTCATAATTTTGTAAACCTCTATAAGGTCACCACTCAGCCTCCGACCCTCCAGGGAAAACAGCCCCAGCCTGTTCAGCCTCTTCCTATAGCTCAAATCCTCCAACCCTGACGACATCCTTGTAAATCTTTTCTGAATCCTTTCAAGTTTCACAACATCCTTCCGATAGGAAGGAGACCAGAATTGCATGCAATATTCCAACAGTGGCCTAACCAATGTCCTGTACAGCCACAACATGATCTTCCAACTCCTGTACTCAATACTCTGATCAATAAAGGAATGCTTACTAAATGCTGCCTTCACTATCCTATCTACCTGTGACTCCACATTCAAGGAGCTATGGTGTCCTGTCTCATCTGTATGTGAGGATACTTGTGAGAGTGGGTCATATGGTTTTGCGGTCAGCTGATGTTCATGTATCCTGGTGTCTAGTTTTCTGCCTGTTTGTCCAATATAGTGCTTGTTACAGTTCTTGCAAGGTATTTTGTAAATGATTTATAAATGACATTCCAACCGGAGCTCTATCAACAAACACATTAACTTGGATCCCATTTACCACCCCCTGAGAAAAAGAACAGGAAATGATGTCACCACAGGATATGATGTCACAACAGGAAATTACATCACCAACCCTAGGAAAATCAAATGTATAAATAGAAAGCGGACTACACCACCAGTGCTTCATTTGGAGGCACACTGAAGATGTTACCTAGTATGGTGATGAAACATCTGAAAACGAACCTTCCAGCTCAGCAAGAAAACCTACATCCAGAACATTGATCTGTCTTCACAAAGGAAGATACAAATAACACCTGGAAATATGGGAGAACACAAGGTCTAATGAGAAGGAGGAATTAAAATAGTATTTCTAGGGAAATGGTGTTAGTTTCCCTAACAGATATAATAGAGAAGTACATGGAAGATGGTGATAGAATGGGTCAGAATCAGCTTTATGAAAGGGCTGTTGTACTTGACAAATCTGAAATATTTTGAGGATGCAACTAGTTGAGTGGACAAAGGGAAGCCGGTGAATGTGGTTTTCTTAGATTTTCAGAAGGCCTTCGATAAGATTCCACATAAGAAATTAGCATGCAAAATGAAAGCACATGGGATTGGAGGTCGTGCATGGAAATGGATTGAGAACTGGTTGGCAGACACGAAACAAAGATCAAAATGAACAGGTCTTTTTCTGAGAGGCAGGCAGGCAGTGACTAATGGGGTACTGCAGGGATCAGTAATTTAGTTGGGGAAACTAAGCGTCAGTCTATATGTCCTTGCTCTCTCTGATCTGCCTGTACTGCTCAGAAGCAAAGCTTTTCACTGTATGTAGGTACATGTGACAGTAATCAAATCAAATCAAACCAAACATTTCCAAGTCTACAGATGACACAAGGCTGGGTGGTAGGGTATGTAATGAGGAGGATGTCGAAGCTTCAATATGATTTGAAAATGTTCCTCATGGTAGACTATCTAGCAAGATTAGATCACGTAGAATACAGGGAGAACTAGCCATTTGGATATAGAACTGGCTCGAAGGTAGAAGATAGAACATGGCAGTGGAGGGTTGCTTTTCAGACTGGAGGCCTGTGACCAGGTGTGCCACAAGGATGGAGACAGTGCATTGAGTATAGGAGTTGGGAGGTCCTGTCCACTGCTTTTTGTCATTTATATAAATGATTTGGATGTGAACATGAGGTATAGTTAGGTTTTTAGATGACACCAAAATTGGAGGTGGAGTGGACAGCAAAGAAGGTTACTTCAGAGTACAACGGGATCTTGATCAGATGGGCCAATGGGCTGAGGAATGGCAGATGGATTTTAATTTAGATAAATGTGAGGTGCTGCATTTTGGAAAAGCAAATCAGAGCAAGACTTATACACTTAATGGTAAGTTCCTGGGGAGTGTTGCTGAACAAAGAGACCTTGGAGTGCAGGTTCATAACTCCTTGAAAGTGGAGTCTCTGGTAGAAAGGACAGTGAAGATGATATTTGGTATGCTTTTATTGGTCAGTGCATTGAGTATAGGAGTTGGGAGGTCATGTTGCGGTTGTACAGGACATTGGTTAGGCCACTTTTGGAATATTGTTTGCAATTCTGGTCTCTTTCCTGTCAGAAGGATGTTGTGAAACTTGAAAGGGTTCAGAAAAGATTTACAAAGATGTTGTCAGCGTTGGAAGGGTTTAGCTAAAAGGAGAGGCTGAATAAGCTGGGGTGATGTTTCCCTGGAGCATAAGAGGCTGAGGGGTGACTTTATAAAAGTTTTTAAAATCTTGAGGGCCATGTATAGGGTAAATAAACAAGGTATTTTCCCCGTGATAGAGGAGTCCAAAACTAGAGGGCATTAGTTTAGGTGAGGGGAAAGAGATAAAAGGGACCTAAGGGGCAATGTTTTCACAGAGGATGGTGTGTGTATGGAATGAGCTACCAGAAGTGGTGGAGCAGTCTTGATGTGCCAAATGGCCAGTTCTGCTCCCATATCTTAGAGGAAACTATTGAGGCCACAATGTTGAAAATTTTCAAGAAATGGTATGGTTCTCTGAGCTAACGAGATCTAGGAATATGGGGAGAAAACAGGAACAGGTTTTCTGAGTTGGATGATCATTTTTGAATGTTAGAACAGGCTGAAAGGGCCAAATGACTGACTCCAGCTCCTATTTTTATAAATAATTTAACTCTGGTCAGTTATGTCCTGCAAGATACAACACTGGTGTTCAGAGAAATGTAAGAATCACTGTAAAATCTTATTCTATAAGCTACAAATTTGAGCACATACATTGTTTCCAAATGTAAACCTAATGAGAAATTTGTGCATTGTTAAAGGTGCCATCAGTCTGATAAAGTGCTTAAGTGAATGTGAAAGAACTGTGGTACATGACTGTAAAAGTATGGTTGATGGCTCTTCCTTAACCAATACTGTCAAAAAGAATATTACCTGATCATCCATTCATTTGCCAATTGTGAGATCTTCCCTGTGGCAATAGTATTAGTTATAAAATATGGATGGCTGCATTTCACAAGTAATTCATTGACTATGAAAGCCTTTGGGACATCCTAAAGATGTGAGAAAACATCATATACATTTTTGTTCTTTAACCATGTGTTCTGTAAGAATGGTGCAAGATAATCGCATCTGTGAAATTGGTTAAACATGATGTCAAATCTATTGCAATTCTAGCAGTGGAATTATATCAACAAGATTGTCTTTTATCTTATTTTTAAATCTATTGCTAGCACAAATTTGAGCGCTGGCACCAAAATGTTTCCCCATTGTTTCACTGTATTTAGAATCATCATAGAATCCCTACAGTGTGGAAACAGGCCATTTGGCCCAAACATTTCACACCGACCGTCTAAAGAGTAATCCACCCAAAGTCATTCCTCTACTCTATTATCCTCTATTTACCACTAACTAATGCACCTAATCTACAATCCCTGAACATTATGGGCAATTTAGCATGACCAATTCACCTAACCCGCACATCTTTGGATTGTGGGAGGAAACTGGAGCAGCTGGAGGAAACCCATGCAGACATGGGGAGAATATGCAAACTCCACACAGTCGCCCGAGGCTGGAATTGAACCTGGGTCCCTGGCTCTGTGAAGCAACAGTGCTAACTACTGAGCCACCATGTCCACCCCATTTAGATGCCCCATGTCCATTCACATGCTACAGCTAAGTATCTGGAGAATACTAGGTTGATGTAAATAGCAATGGAAGGATTTCCTTTATGGCATAATGGCTAAGCTTGTCATAATTTGATTCTATATTTTAAAAAAAATTCAATAGTCAGAGTTATACAGCATAGAAACAGGCCCTTTGGCCTGCCACGTCTATGCCTACCTACACGTACCAAACTATAGTAATCCCATTTAGCTGTACTTGGTTCATAGACTACTATGACCTGGCATTTTAAGTGCTTGTCCATATCCTTTTTAAAGGTTGTGAGAGTACCTGAATTCATTATCTTCTCAGGCAAAGCATTCCACACTCCTGTCACCCACTGGGTGAAAAGTGTTTTCCTCATATCCTCTTTCAGCTACGTACTCCTTACCTGAAACATATGCCCTCTGACTTTAGACATGTCTGCCATGGGGAAAAGATTCCCACGATCTACACTATCTATACCTCTCAATTTTCGATACCTCAATCAGATCTCTCCTCAGCCGCCTTTGCAGTAGGGAAAACAATTCCAGCCTAACCAGTCTCACCTAATAAGTGCGATTTTACATCTCAGGCAATATCTCAGGTGCAACCATGTCCTTCCGATAGTATAGTGACCAGAACTGCACACAGTATTCCATCTGTGTCCTAACCAATGCTCTATAAATTAGCAACAAGACTTCCCTGTTCCTTATTCCATGTGTTTGATAATGAGCACAAAAGGATCCTGTAATCTTCCTTCACCCTAACCATCTATGCTGACACCTTCAGAGATCTATAGACATGTCCACCAAGGTCCCTTTGTACCTAGGAACTCCTTTGCACCTAGAACTATCAGACTGCATAGCCTGAGACCATCTTCCTCACTATCAATGCTACCAGTTTTTACGTCATCTGCAAACTTACTAATTATACCTTCTACATTCACATCCACTTTGTTAATATACATAACAGCTTAGCAGCAATTCCTGTGGTACACTGCTGGTCACAGGCTTCTAATCACAAAAACAGCCCTTCCTATCACTCTGCCTCCTATTTGCAGGCCAATGTTGGATTCAGTTTGCCAACTTGTCTTTGGTCCCATGGTTTCTTACATTTTGGACCAGCCTTTCATGTCGGACCTGGTCAAAGGTATTGTTGAAGCCCATATAAATTACATCAATTGTATTTCCCTCATCAATATATTTAGCCATCTTTTCAAAAAACTCAATTAAATCAGTCAGCCATGATGCCCTAGAGTCATACAGCATGGAAACAGACCCTTCGTCCAACCGGTACATGCCGAACATAATCCCAAACAAACTAGTCCTACCTGCCTGCTCCTGGCCCATATCCCTCCGAGCCTTTCCTATTCAATTATCTACCAAATGTGTTTTAAACATTGTAATTGCATCCACATCCACCACTTTCTCAGGAAGTTAATTCCATACATGAACCACCCACGTCCTTCCAACAAATCTTGCTGGCTGTCCTTGATCAATCCCTGCCTTTCCAAGTGTTGATTTAATCCTGTCCCTCAGAATTTTTTTTTCTAATACTTTCCCTACCACTGATGTCACACTAACTGCTCTGTAATTACCTGGCCCATTTGTATTGCCCTTCAAGAACAAAAAAAAACACACAAGCTATTTTCCAGTTCTTTACACTTCACTTCTGGACAGCGAAGAATTACATATCTCTGCCAGGACACCATCAATCTCCTACCTTGTCTCCAATGAGATAATTCTGATCAGGCCCTGGAGATTGATACACCTTTTACGCCTGTTAAACATCTTATACCATCTCCTTATTAATTATAACATGTTCAAGAACCTCATCATCACAAGTGAAATCTTCAGCAACAATGTCTTTCTCCTTTGTGAATACAGATGAGAAATATTTAGTTAAGACCTCACCCCATATCCTCTGGCACTATGCACAGTTTGCTGTCTTGGTCTCTAATAAGCCCAACTCTTTCCCTGGTAATCCTCTTGCTCTTAATATAAAATGCCTTGGGGTTTTCCTTAATCATATCAGTCAAAGATATTTTGTAGCCCCTCTTTACCTTACTAATTTATTATTTTAAGCACATCCCCCTCCCAACATACTCTATACATCTGAAGGGCGTCCCTTGCTTTTAATGCTCTGTAACTAATAATGCTTTAATTTTCTTTATCAAGTTTTCAATATCCCTTGTCTTCTAGGTTCTCTGGACTTGCTACCCTTGCCCTTCACTCCTAGAGGAACACACTAGCCCTGAACACTCACTAAACTACTTTTAATGGACAACCACTTTAGGAATGTAGACTTACCTGTAAGTAACTGCTCCCAGTCTATATTTGCACGATCCTATCTAATGATTTTGAAATTAGTCTTTCCCCAATTTAGACACTCAACCTCTGCACTATTCTTATCGCTTTCCATAATGACATTGAAACAGTGTGTTATGGCCACTATCCCCAAAATGCTCACCCACTGACAGTTCATCCATTTGACCAGCTTCATTTCCCAGGATCAGGTCTAGTACTGCCCTTTCTCTAGTTGGACTATATACGTACTGGCACAAAAAGTTCTTCTGGATGCACTTTAAATTGAGGTGCTGTGTTTTGGAAAGGCAAATCAAGGCAGGATATGTGTACTGCATGGTAAGGTCCTGGGGAGTGCTGCTGAGCAAAGACCTTGGAGCACAGGTTCATAGTTCCTTGAAAGTGGAGTCCCAAGTAAATAGGATAGTGAAGAAGGCATTTGGTATGCTTGCCTTTATTGGCCAGTGCATTCAGTATAGGAGTTGGGAGGTCATGTTGCAGCTGTATAGGACATTGATTAGGCCACTATTGGAATACTGCATGCAATTCTGATCTCCATACTGTAGGAAGGATGTTTGAAACTTGAAAGGGTTTATTTAAAAGGCATTTGGATGGGTATATGAATAGGTAGGGTTTAGATGGATATGGGCCAAATGCTGGCAAATGTGACTAGATTAATTTAGGATATTTGGTTGGCATGGACAAATTGGACTGAAGGGTCTGTTTCTGTGCTGTGTATCTCTCTGACTCTAAAAATTCCACCCTGTCTAATCCTTTCACACTAAGGTGATCCCAGTTAATGTTAGAAAAGTTGATTCCTCTTCCATCTCTCTGATTTGCTTACATAAAACTGCAGATGCTGGAATCCAGAGTGGACAGGCAGGAGGCTGGAAGAACACAGCAAGCCAGGTGGCATCAGGAGGTGGAGAAGTTAACATTTTAGGTATAACCCTTCTTCAGGACTGGAGGTGGGTGTAGAGGAGCTGCAGATAAAAGGAGGGAGGAGGATTTTAGGAGGGGAGATGGGCAGAATGGTGAGGTAGTGATAACTGAACACAGATGGTGGATACAAACTGGTTGGTCAATGGGAGGAATGAATCCGCTTTGTAGCTGGAAGTGTTTACTAAGCTGAGGTTTTATGGGCTGGAGAGAGACAGATGGCAAAAGCCCAGAAGCAGATCCAGTTGAAAGAGAAAAAAAATCTATGCTACCTAAAGGCAATTTAGTTTTGGCAGTCTCCATGCTATCTGAGCTCAAGAAAACAGGGCTGAAAAAAACTCTGAGCTTTTCTTCAAGTTCAGTAAGGAATAGTAAATTATCCTGGAGGGTGGAGGGGTATTGAATGTGCAGAAATTTGCTGAATGGAAAGCCTTGTCATCTCATCAGTTTAGGAAGAAATTAAAGAGTAAAGGAAGGCTCTCAAGCCAGATTTTGCTCTGGGATCTGACTTGTCTGGTATCACCACATCTGCTGGGATCATAACATATCCTTAATCAATACAACTTTAAAAAAAAGAGTTGAAATAACATTTTTATAATGGTTGTGATGTTTGTAAAACCTAGAAGAGCATTCCTTATTTTGAGGTACAGTTTCTTCAACTTACATCTGCCATTTAAAACATCTGGGATCCAACCAGGGCCACTATGCTTAAGAGTGTGTTGTTGTATTTGGTTTGCATTGCACTTGGGATAGCCTGTTAAATGTATACCTCACAATAATATAATTTTAAAAGCCACACCAAGCCTTCAAAAGTGCTGGAACAGCCTAAAGATAAAGTCAAGAATTCAAAGTTACTTTTGAAATTTGATGTATGTAATAACAGCATGTATTAACCATCTTGCATAAACATCTTATAAACCTTAATATTTATAGGGGTATGCTAACTGAAGATTTTTTTGAAGTACATTTGTAAGAGCTAAACTAAATTATCCAGTGCAGTTTGCCAAAGTTTTAAAAACATCCTTCAGACCATAACCTCAGTTGATATGTTGGCTCTAACCACAGGAAAATGACATGATTTCCTTTTTAGTGGTGAACATGAATGCTGAAGCAGCTGCACTGACTCAACAGAAGAAACAATAAGCTGTACTCATGCGCATCAATATGAACCAGTTCATCTCTTGTTTCATTAATTTTGTGTGTGATTTAATAAAATAAATTCTTGTAAATTTTGTCTAGTTTAAAGTTTTATTCTAAGATTTCAACATTCTCCAATTTCAGCATTCTACAGTTGCCAACTGGAAGAATAGAGGAAAAATTGCCTTCATTGGTGCCTTTCACATCATCATATCCCAAAGTGATTGTCTAAAAATGTAACATTTTTAAAAATACTGTCAATGTCTTATAGGTAGCTACAGCAACCAAGTTGTGCATTACAAGGTCTCTCAAATACTAGAGGAATGAACAAATTTTAAGTATTTTTCCCCAAACTTGTACACTCTTCTTCCACTCTGCCTCACAACATTGTACAACCTAAAATGCCACGACCTCCACGGGTGAAGCAAGGTGGCTGGACCCAAATTGACTCCAGCTGGAACAAGGATTGAACCCCATGCTATTGGTAGCAAGTTGATCCACACTGCCCATCAGCCAACTGGGTGAGCAAGGAGTTTGCATTGCAGTAGCAACTTATTCTTATCTGTCCGTTGTAGCCTAGAACTATAGATAATAATGGTTGAGCCTCCAATTCCTTTTCACCATATGACTGACCAGCAATCACTCCCATTCTTAATGCCTGTCATTGGTGTATGTTGAAAGGATTTACAAGTTGTCGCTCCAAGTACTGGGTATCAATGTTGTAGTCATTACGGAGACTCAGATATCATAGGGACAGGAATGGTTGTTGGATGTTCTGAGGTTTAGATGCTTCAAAAGGAATAGGGAGGGAGGTAAGAGGATGATGAGTGGCATTCTAACTGGGGATAGTATAACAGCTGCAGAAAGGGAGGTCATTGAGGAGGGTTTGTCTACTGAGTCATTATGGGTGGAAGTCAGAAACGGGAAGGAACAATCATTTTATTAGCAGTTTTCTATAGACACCCCAATAGGAGATTGGGAGGCAGATTTAGAAATGTGCAGAAGTAATAGGGTTGTTGTCATGGGTGACTTCAACTTCCCTAATATTGATTGGAACCTCCAAAGAGATTGCTGCATCTTTGGTGGTGATCTTTGCGTCTTCATGTCCACTGGTGTAGTACCAGATGATTGGAGGTTGGCAAATATTTTTCCCTTGTTCAAGAAAAGGAATAGGGATAGCCCTGGGAATTACAGACCAGTCAGTCTTACGTCAATGGGCAAATTATTGGAGAGGATTCTGAGAGACAGGATTTATGATTATTTGGAAAAGCAGAGCTTGATTAGAGATAATCAACATGACTTAGTGAGGGGCAGGTCATGCCGCATTATTGAATGCTTTGAGGATGTGACAAAACACATTGATGATAGAGCAGTGGATGTTGTGTATATGGTTTTCAGCAAGACTTTGATAAGATTCCCCATGGTAGGCTCATTCAGAAAGTAAGGCGGCATGGGATACAGGGAAATTTGACTGTCTAGATAGAGAATTAGTTGGCCCATGGATTTCGGAGGATGGTAGTAGATGGAAAGTACTGAGCCTGAAGCTCGGTGATCAGTGGTGTTCTGCAGGGATCTGTTTTGGCACCTCTGCTGTTTGTAATTTTTATAAATGACTTGGATGAGGAAGTGGAAGAGTGGGTTAGTAAGTTTGCTGATGACATGAATATTGTTAGACTTAAAGGTGGTGTGGACGGCTGTTGTAGGTTGCAACGGGTCATTCACAGGATGCAGAGCTGTACAGAGAAGTGGCAGATGGAGATCAACTTGGAAAAGGTCAAATTTGAATGCAGGTTACAAGGTTAAAGGCAGGGTTCTTGGCAGTGTGGAGGAACAGTGGGATCTTGGGGTCCATATCCAAAGATCCCATAAATTTGCCACCCAAGTTGATAGGGTTGTTAAGAAAGCATATGGCATGTTGGCTTTCATTAACAGGGGAATTGAGTTTTAGAGCCGTGAGGTTATGCGGCTGCTCTATAAAGCCCTGGTTAGACCACACTTGGAATATTGTGTTCAGTTCTGGTCACCTCATTATCGGAAGGATGTGAAAGTTGTAGAGAGGGTTCAGAGGAGATTTAGCAGGATGCTGCCTGAACTGGAGGGCATGTCTTATGAAGAAAGGTTGAGGGAGCTAGGGCTTTTCTCAATGGAATGAAGAAGGATGAGAGATGACTTGATAAAGGTGTACAAGATGATGAGGGGCATGGAGTAGATAGCCAGAAATGTTTTCCCAGGGCAGAAATGCCTATCACGAGAGCACAATTTTAAGGTAATTGGAGGAAGGTTTAGGGGAGATGTCAGAGGTGGGTTCTTTTACACAGTGTGGTGACTGCGTGGAATGCACTGCCAGCACTGGCGGTAGAGTCAGATGCATTAGACACATTTAAGCAACTTTTGGATAGGCACGTGGAAGTTAGAACAATGAAGGGTATGTAGGTTAGTTTGTTTTTAGAGTAGGATAAAAGGTTGGCACAACATAGAGGGCCAAAGGGCCTCTACTGTTCTATATTCTGTGTTTTTGGCTGCATTCTGAGTGCATTTTCCTTGGCCGTTATTAAAGTGCAACTTCAGCTTAAAGCTTCTGGGCTGTGCGGTAGGGACGCGGGCTGTGCACCAGAAGACTCATGTTTGTACATTGTACCTTAGTAAAGATACTTAATCTATAGTTTTCAATGTTATAAAAGTTTATTTGAGCAGTAAAAACATCTGTGGGTCTGAAGTACACATCTCTGTCTATATTTAGTTTTTTTTGAGTAAATCTGCTGTAGGGATGGAAATTGGTAGGGATGGAAATTACCCATGAAAAGTACTGTTTTGTAAAACATCACGTTTTCACTCTGAGGTCCTACTGTAATGAAGGGTCATTGTTTTATTTTAATTTGGGAAGTCAGATTCTAAAGTGGGTGAAATGGATTTTAGTTTTCAGGTTTGTGAAAGTATAACTTTTTTTAAGAAAGGTTAGACAGTAATTTTTGAACTGTGGGTTTAAAATAGCATTTCCAAGATATCATGTGATAATTACTCAGGTGTTTGCATGGTGGCTCAGTGGTTAGCACTGCTGCCTCTCAGCACCAAGGACTCTGGTTCGATTCTAGGCTTGGGCGACTGTGTGGAGTTTGCACATTCTCCCCGTGTCTGTGTGGGTTTGTTCCGGTTTCCTCCCACAGTCCAAAGATTTGTAGGTTAGGTGAATTGGCCATGCTAAATTGGCCATAGTGTTAAGGGATGTGTAGGTGCATTAGTCAGGGCCAATGTAGAGTAATTGGGTAGGGGAATGGGTCTGAATAGGTTATTCTTTTGGAGGTTCGGCGTGGACTTGTTGGGCCAAATGGCTTGTTTCCACACTGTAGGGATTCTATGAACTTCTATGAAACCAGAGTGACTGCGCACAAGAGTTTGTTCAGAAATAAATTGTTAGTAGCAGTGTCTAAGCAATCAAAGCTGAAGACCAGTCTTGAGTTACTTAGAAGTCAGTGAGAAGAAATCTGAAGCAGAAAGCTTTTGAGGTGTCAGCAGGGAAAATGCCCGACAAAGTTGTTGAAAACATGAATATAACAAACCCAGAATAACTAATAAGTGAATTGAGTTACTGGTTTGATTTCAGGCTCTTCTCAACTAAAGCTAACAGTGTCAAATTAATGTACAACAGCAATTTGCAAAAAAAGAATGATTACAGCTGTGCCAGGCAAGCAAGAGGCTTTAGTGTGGAGATAGGGGTTACTCTTCACTGAGCATTCAGTGTCTGTAAAATTATTGCTGGGATAAAAGGGATGAATCATTCTTTCTTATGTTTGTGAAGAGATCTTTCAAATACTTTTTGTATGGTGGAATTTAGTTTGTGTTTTTCTTTTGCATGATAAACCTTTGTTCCTTGTTTAAAAATACATTGGCAGCCTCTCGTGAAAATATATAGTGACTGATCTTCATGGTAAACCGCAAGAAAAATTAAACTTTTCATCTATCAAGCCAAGTTTCGTTCTGGGGTCTGATTTGTCCAACTACTATCCAGAGCTCGGATCATACTACTACTTATGAAAGACAGGTTATTGGTAAGATTGTAATGATTTCAAAGTTTAAACAGAAATCACGTGATTGCTAAAACAACTTTATGATGCACTTTAAAAGATGCATATGACTACAAGGACAGATAATAAAAAAAACTATTAGTTTATCAGAAAATGAAACATTTTGTGATTGTGTTTTAAAGATCAAAAAAATGTGGAGAAGCTGGTTTTGCTCCAGCCAGAAATGATCACACTGAGTTTTTGTCTTATGAAGTCTTAAAAGTTTCAAAACCCAAGTTATTTTCAGCTAAGAGTCATTACAAACATTGACTAATTTTTCTTTTCTAAGCCATACATTGAAACATAGACAGCCAACTGTCGTATATATAGTGAAAAGTGAATTTCCATGGACCTGGCCTCTGTTCGCTTCCCAAATTCTGCAAAATTTAAAATTCAACCTTAGTGTCACCTAATACTCTGTCGTTCTTAGTCATCACCCAGTTTTGCAGAATTGCTAAAGTGCATAAGGGGGCCCATTCAACCAATTGTGTCTGAAACTCCAAAAATATCTGAATGCATGTGCCCAAGCGTTGCAAATTGTTACTATTGCTTAAATATATTCTGTAATCTTGTGTTGAGCTGAACAAATGAGTAAAAGTTCCTGGATTTGGTTCCTAATTGACTTATTCCATTCCTGCTCTGACTGGAATGTTATATTAGTCTATAGTGAAGGGCTCCTGCTCACACCCAGCAGCTTGTTTGGAGAAGACTTTATGGTCCTAGTCTAACAGATTCAACATTTGCTATCTAAGTTAACGTATGAAGCAGCTCATTTGGACGAAATAGCAGTCAGAGGACTGCTATTACAAAAGGAGCTGCATACAGATAAATCCCTTCACCCTGTGGAGAAGAGAAGAAAAGCCTGCAGTTTTGGGGGGTGAATGGTCCTTAAATTCAGAAAGAAATAGTTTATGTAATTGTCTCCCTGAATGATATGCTATGCAAATAGGTATCTAACTGACTTTTTCAGCTGATTTCCCCTGACAAAGAAGCAACGCTCCGAAAGCTTGAGTTCAAATAAACTTGTTGGACTATAACCTGGTGTCATACGACTTCTGATTTTGTCCACCCCAGTCCAACACCAACACCTCCACGTCATGAAGTTTTCAGTGACACTAGAATGTGAATCCATTTACTAACTTTACGAGTCAGTTCTTGGTGTCAGGTTTATGATTCCTTATACTCTTAAGTCTTTAGTTAAATTGAATCGGTCATGTGTTATAGCTACCGTGATGCTCGCCATTATTTTTTGCTTTTTAAAAAAAAAGAAAAACTAGGGAAATAAGGTTATTATCTTATATTTCTCATTCCTGTTGTTGTGCTTTCTAATATTTCCAATAGTGGATGGGCAATGATTTTGGCTGCATTCATATCACTTGATCTCTCCTGGCCTCGTGTCTCCTCTTCCATCCTTTATTTCTCCAGTAATATGCTCATTCTTGTCCACTTTACTTCCACTCTTCCTGATATTTGTTGGTTGAACCATTGCATTCTGGTTCCTTGAAACTCATTGCCTTTCCTCCCTTCACCCACTTTCTACATCCCATATCACCTTGTTTCCACGTTTCAACATTTCACACGACTGTGATGCCATCTGCTTCTAATTGTAATCATTTTTAATTATTCTCAAGACAACTTGTTTGTAGTCAAGAACTTCACCACAGTAACTGACACCATTTTGTGAAATTTAAATGGATAAGCGACTTCCTCCAACTCTTGGGGAAGATGATGGTCATATCACTAGAAATCCAGTGTTGTGGGGATGAGCTCAAATCCTACTATGGCAACTGGATGAAATTTAATTTGAATAAATTTGGAATTGCAATTAATGTCATTGGTGACTCTGAAACTACCGATGATTGTTGTAAGAAAACATTTTAAATAAAACTCATGGTGTGGGGGTAACATAGAAAATTGACGAGCTATTAGGAAATCAACAGTCTGCATAAATGTATATTTCTTTCTGGTTGGCAAGATGCAATGAATGTTGTATCATAGGGATCGGTTTGGACCTCCGTTTTACAATTTATGTAAGTGACTTGGATGAAGAAATTGAATAATGATTTTCTAAATTTACACATGACACAAACATAGGATGGAAAGTAAATTATAAAGAGGACATCTGGAAGATGTAAAGATATATGGATATGTTGAGCGTGGGCAAAGTTTTGGCAGATGGATAATAATGTCAAAATGTGAAATTGTCCATTTTGACAAGAAGATTGTAAAAGAAGTATTTTATCTAATGGTGAGAGACTGCAGAGCTCTAAGATGTAGGGGGATCTGAATAACCTAGTGCACAAATTACACATGGCCAGACTGCAGTTATAACAAGTAATTAGGAAAGCTAATAAAATGTTAACTATGAGGGGAATTTAATACAAAAGGACATTATGCTTCATTTATGTACATTTTAGTTTCATTATTTAAGGAAGAATGTAATTGCATTGGACATAGTCTAGATTGAGTGGTGCTGGAAAAGCACAGCAGTTCAGGCAGCATCCGAGGAGCAGTAAAATTGACGTTTCATCAGGGCAAAAGCCCTTCATCAGGATTACTCCTCGGATGCTGCCTGAACTTCTGTGCTTTTCCAGCACCACTCTAATCTAGATTCTGGTTTCCAGCATCTGCAGTCATTGTGTTTGCCTAGTTTTTACCTTGCATTGGACCTAGTTCAGCGTTTACTAAACCCATAACTAGAACTGTTGGGTTGTCTTGTGAATAAAGATTGGAAGGCTCAACTTATATCCCATTGGTATTTAACAGAGTAAGAGGCAATTTCGGTGAAGCATAAGAACCCAAAGGACAGAATGCATGTGACAAGAATGTTTCCTCTTGACAGAATCTATAATTGTTGTTTTAAAGTAAGGAGTTGCTCATTTTAAGGTAAAGGGAAGGAAAATGTTTTTCTCATAAGGGGCTCATGAGTCGTTTGAAGTTTCTTCCTTTAAAACACTTCCTTAGTAAGCGTGAAATATGGTATAAATCTGCAATTGCAAAGCAACAGTAACTGAATCATGGCAACATTCATCTTTAAGGCAGAGGTAGATAGTTGCTTGATAAGCAAAGCAATGAAAGGTTTTAGGGAATAGACAGAAATGTGGAGTAGTTAAATCAGCCATGATTTTATTGAATGGCAGGAGAAGGCTTGAGGTACCTACTAGTGGCCTATAGCTGCTCCTAATTCTTCATATGTTTGTATTTTGGTCTCCGTTTTCCTTTAGGGAAGGAAATTTGCTGATCATATCTGGTCTGGCCAACATGTGAATGTAGACCTATGGCAATTTGCTTTGATTTATTATTGTTACATGCACTGTAACAATAGAGAGAGTGCAAAGTATTGTTTTATGAGCTAACAAGATAAATCATACCTTACATAGATCGGGGTAATAACAGAATGTAGTGTTACAGAGAAGGTGCGGAGAAAGATCAATTCTGTTTTATGAGAGGACTGTGCAAAAAATTGATAACAGCAGGGAAGAAGTTCTTAAATCTGTTGGTATATGTTTTGAAACTTTTGTCCCTTCTGCCCCATGTACGAGTGTGAAAGAGAGTATGACCAGGGTGGAAAGGGTCTTTGATAATGTTGACTGCTTTCCCAAGGCAATGAGAAATGTAGACAGAATCAATGGGAGGGAGGCTGGTTTTCAAGGGCTGCATTCACAACTCTAATTTATTATGGTGTTGGGGAGAGCAGTTGGCATACCAAGTTATGATGCATCCAGATGGGATGTTTTCTATGGTGCATCTATAAAAATTGGTAAGAGCCATTGTAGACGTGCCAAATTTCCTTCAACTGTAATATCGAAATGGATAGACCAGGATAGATTGGTGATAATTACTCCTCGGAACTTGAAGCTCATGACCACCTCCACCTCAGCGCCATTGGTACAGATGGGGGTTTGTCCTCCACTCTGCTTTCTGAAGTCAACTACCACTCCTTCATTTTGTTGCCATTGAGGGAGAGATTGTTGTCTTTACACCATGCCACTATGCTGTCTATCTCCTCCCTGTACTCTGTCTCATCTTTGTTTGAGGTTCAACCCACTACAGAGGTTTCATGAACAAATTTGTAAATGGAGTTAGAGTTGAACTTGGCAGGCAGTCGTGTGTATAAGGAGTATATTAAGGGACTGAGTATATCGTGTTGAGAATAATTGTGGAGGAGGTGTTATTGACCTATCCTTACTGATTGTAATCTGCAAGTCTGGAAGTCAAAGATCCAATTGCCAAGGGCGAAGCAGAGTCCAAGATCTCAGTTTTGAGATGGGTTTTGCTGGAAATTATGGTGTTCACGGCGAAGCTAAAGTGAATAAATAGAAGTGTGATGGAGGTGTGGTTTGTAATACAGATGTTCCAGGGATGAGTGCAGGGCCCGGGAGATGGTGACTGCCATTGACCTATTGTGACAGTAGGCGAATTGTAGTGGGACAAGGCAATCTGGGAGGCTGGAGTTGATGCGTACCACGACTAACCTTTCGAAGTGCTTCATAATGATGGATGTCAAGATCACTGGGTGGTAGTCATAAAGGCATGTTGCCCGATTTTTCTTTGGCTCTGATGGATGATGGTGGCCTTGTTGAAGCAGGTAGGAACCTCACATCATGGTAAGGAGGAGTTAAAGTTGTCAGGAAATACTCCCTTTAGCTGGTCAACACAGGATCTCAGTCCATGGCTGGGGACTCCATATAGGCCAGATGCTTTCTGTGCATTCACCCTGAAGGCTGATCTGATGTCTGTGGCGGTGACTGTCAGGGCAGATGACATCATTTCACTGACCTTCCATTCAAAATGAGCATAGTACATTGAACTCATTGAGGAGGGATGCATTTTTGTCAGCGGTTCTTCTGTTGGACTTCACTTTATATCCCATTATTTCATGTAAGCCTTGCCACAGTTGATGTGTGTGGTTAGTCTTGTATTCGCTCTTGGTGTCCCTGAAGGCTTTGCGAAGATCGTACCTAGATTTCCGGTATAGGTCAGGACCACCTGACTTGAACGCCTCAGACTTGGACATCAGTCGGGAGTGGATCTTACAGTTCGTTTATGGTTTTTGGTCAGGGAACATTCAGATTAACTTCTTTGGGACACAGTCCTCTAAACACTTAGTGATGAATTCTGTCACAGTGATGGCATACTCGTTTAGGTTGGCTGCTGAGTTCTTGAATACAGACTAGTTCACTGATTCCAAGCACTCATGTTGGAGCTCGGCCATTACCTCAGACCAGCACTGTATGATTCCCTGTACAGATTCTCTCGCTTCAGTTTCTAATTGTAAGCTGGGAGAAGAAGCACGTCGTGATCTGCAGGTGGGGATTGAAGTCGTAGCCATCTTTGGTTGTGTTGCAATGGTCTAGGTCTCTGGTAGAATTGGTGATGTGTAAATGGTATCTTGATAGCACACTCTTTTAGATTGGTCTGGTTGATTAACGCTGGCTATGATGAACGATGCCTCAAAGTATTCTGTCTCTAGGTAGACTGTTGCAGTGCATATTTCATCAAGTGCACTCTTCACTTCCACATGGGGTGGGATGTAAACTGCTATTAGGATACTAGAAGTAAACTCCTGTGGCAGATCGTAGGGACAGTTCTTCACCGTTAGATGTTCTAGTTCTGGAAGCAGTAACTTGCCAGGGTCAACGCATCTGACCACGAAGAGGTGTTGATCAGGAGGCAGCTCCTCTGTCCGATGTGATTGTGATTGACTCTTAACTACCCTGTAAAGTGGACAAGCAAGCCTATCAGTTCAAGGGCAATAAAGGATGAACAGCAAACACTGACTTTGTCAGCAACATCTGTATCCCACAAAAGAATAAATTTTCAAGCAAAACCGCAGATGGTCAAAACAGCAATCCTGCAAGAAATTTAAATGGTTCTTTTTAAAAATTGATGCAAATCACCTGCCTGACAAATGTTTTGGGCCCTTAAATAGTAGGTTATGACCATAGAAACCGCTACTTCATAAACTGTTATATGAAACTACACTTTGTAAATATAAATTTTTGTAGATGTTTTCATTGTATTTATCTGGCAAATTGACATGCATGTTATATAATTGGATTACATCTGCAGAAATTAGTAAGCATTAGTTAAATGTTTTCAGAATGTATGGTTGAATGCAATACAAATAATTGACATTGTGTGCATGCCATTTAAAATCTCTATCCATTTGTTTGGCTTCTTTTCTCCAATTCCAGATCCCCTATACTATCTGTAAGCTCAAAGAAACCTACAGTAATTAGATAAGCCACCTTGCTGCTCAGCACCACCCTCATGACCTGTCCCACATGTCCATCTTCCTTCCCACCTATCCACTCCACCCTCCCCTCTGACCTATCACCATTACCTCCCACCTCCATCTATCTATTGTACTCTCAGCTACCTCCACCTCACCAGCCCCAACCCCTTCCTATTTATCTCACCACCCCCGAGGCTCCCAACCTCATTCCTGATGAAGGGGTTTTGCCCGAAACACACTTTCCTGCTCCTCTGATGCTGCCTGACCTGTGCTTTTCCAGCGCCACATTCTCAATTCCAAATAATGTGCTGTGTCTCTCACCACAGCTACAGTATTTTTCTGTCTTTGTCAGTGCCATGCATGTACATAAGTAATAATGAACGAAGCTCTATTTGTTGTGCTTTGTAATGACCTGCACAAATTAAATGAAACAGAAATATCATGGTTGGGAATAATGCATAGCTCTCAACCTGGTAACTGAGTGAATGTTGCCAGATTCAGTTACTGTTACTTTGCAACCGAAGATACTTATCATGTCAGATACCTCAGTGGTGACTGACTCAACACTGACATCTTCCATGAACCCACTGACTCCCACAGCTACCTGGACTACACCTCCTCCCACCCTGCCTCCTATAAAAACGCTATCCCTTATTCCCAATACCTCTGCCTCTGCTGCATCTGCTCCCAGGAGGACCAGTTCCACCATAGAATACACCAGATGGCCTCCTCCTTTAAAGATGGCAATTTCCCCTCCCATGTGGTTGATGATACCTTCCAGTGCATCTCATCCACTTCCCGCACCTCCGCCCTTGGACCACCCCTTCAACCGCAACAAGGACAGAACCCCCCCACCTCCCCGGTCCTCACCTTCCACCCCACCAACCTCCGTATCATGCTCCGCCATTCCCGCCACCCACAAATGGACCCCACTACCAGAGATATATTTCTCTCCCCCCCCCTATCTGCTTTCCCGAAAGACCATTCCCT
>NC_057730.1:52758136-52762216 GCF_004010195.1 Chiloscyllium plagiosum | reverse complement strand
TCCACTTATCTCACCACCCTCTCGGCTCTCAGCCTCATTCCTGATGATGGGCTTTTGCCAGGAAAGTTGATTCTCTTGCTCTTCAGATGCTGCCTGACTTGCTGTGCTTTTCCAGCACCACACTCTCGACTCTGATCTCCAGTATCTGCGGTCCTCACTTTCATTTATCATGTCATGTTAGCCATAATGTGTGTTTTTACCCACAAAAAAAAAGTTTTGATTTTGCTGCTGAAGAGCAGATGAAGCTGATTTATATTATCTTCTGGTGTAGAGTGCAAGTTTTATTTTATTTTCACTGATATTTGACCAGATATGTCAGTCTGTATCTCCTGAATGGAAATTCAAGTTCGCTACCAGGAAGTTGTATGAGAAACTGTGGTTTTCATCATTTGCAATATATTTTCCCATAAAGTATGTGAGATGAAATCTGAACTATAAATCATGTGGATGTATAATATTCATCTGGTTTTGGTTACTGTTCTGTCTTGTTTAAAAGCAAATTATGCTCGTCACTGTCCTTTTGAAAGCAAATAAGGCAGGTATGTATGCATGTGATTTTATAGAAAGTGGAAATGCATTTTTGTGTGAATTATTTAATTTTTTAAAATTACTCGATGCCTGTTCTGAGGTTGGATGCACAAAGCCAGGAGAAATACATCAACATTACCTTTAAAAATTGCCACCTGCATTTCTGATTTTCAATCCGGGTGGGAGCTAGGGTATATGAATACATAGACTTTAGAGGGATATGAATCAAATGCTGGCAAATGGGACTAGATTAATTTAGGATATCTGGTTGGTGTGGGCGAGTTGGACTGGAGGGTCTGTTTCTGTGCTGTATTTCTCTGACTCTTTAAAAAAAAATTCCACCCTGTTTAATCCTTCCACACTAAGGTGATCCTAGTTAATGTTAGCAAAGTTGATTCCTCTCATCTGTGATTTGCTTACATAGCTGCTTCTCTATCTCCCACTGACTGAGGGGAGGCCTGTAGTGTAATCCCAGCAAAGCGATTGCCCCTTTTTTTATTTCTAAGCTCTACCCAGATAGCCTCATTTGAAGAGCCTTCTAAGATATGCTCCCTCATTACTGCAATCATGGTCAGCTTTTATCTCCTCTCTATTTCTCCTTAAATCTTTGTGCCACCCTATGCTGATCTACATCTCAGGCCCTATGCCAGCCTAAGCCTCCAATCATCCCCATGGCTCAATAGCCCCTACACCAATGTCTTGGTATCGTTCTGCAGGGATATCTCCAAAAACGTACCCTGGCAATTCAAAATAAATGCACACACAACAGACCTGCTCTTGCTTTGACCTCATTTAAAAGCCTAACCTCTGGAAACTATGTACTGTACCAGCAAACTGTGGACTGTCCCCAGTCCCATCTTTACAAAAATAATCAATGCTGGATTCAGGAATGGACCTGGGGATGCTGTACCTACTGGCATTTTCGCCACTGGAATCGTTCCCCATTGTACTGAAAATCGTTGCCGCCATGTCTGAATGGGAATTAGCTTTTTAGCTATGAAGTGTACTCTTTTTATTTTTGAAGATTCGGTCTTATCTCATAGCAGTCAATCTTATCAGACTCTGTTAGAGGTAAGACCTAGTTAAAGGATTGTGGTGTGTTTATTCAGAATAAAACCTGTCTGTTTTATGGAAGTGGAACAAGATCTTGTCAATATCCAGGCTTGAGCTTACAAGTAGCAAGTAACATTTGCATCGCATACATGCCAGGCTGTGACCATCACGAATAAGAGACAATCTAACCACCACCCTTTCTCATTCAATGGTGTTACCATCACTGAATTCCCGCACGAGCAACATCCTGGGGGTTATTATTGTCCAGAAACTCAACTGAACTCAACACATAAACACTGGCTAAAATAGCAGGTCAGAAGCTAGGAATACTGCTGCAAGTAACTTGCCTCCTGACTCCCCAAAGCCTGTTCACCTATCTACAAGGCGTAAGGCAGGAGTGTGATGGAATACTCCCCACTTACCTGGGTGGGGGCAGCCCCAACAACACTCAAGAAGCTTGACACCATCTGGGACAAAGCAGCCCACTTGATTGGTGCCACACCCACAATCATCCACTCCCTCCACCACAGACGCTCAGTAGCAGCAGTGTGTACTATGTACAAGATGCACTGCAACAATTCACCAAAGATCCTCACACAGCACCTTCCAAACCTACAACCACTTCCATCTAGAAGGACAAGAGCAGCAGATACATGGGAACACCACCATATAAAAGTTCCCCTCCAAGCCACTCACCATCCTGACTTGGAAATTTATTGCTGTTACTTCACTGTCACGGAGTCAAAATCCTGGTGTTCCCTCCTATTAACGTTGTGGGGCAACCCACAGCAGGTGGTCTGCAGCGGTTCAAGAATGTAGCTCATCACCCAGAGGGCAGTTAAGAGTCAATCACATTTAGGTCAGACCAGGTTAGGATGGCAGTTCCTTCCCTAAAGGGCAATAGTGATGCAGATATAAAGGTTTATAAAATCATGAAGGGCATGGATAGGATAAATGAACAAAGTCTTTTCCCTGGGGTGGGGGAAATTCAGAACTAGAGGGCATAGGTTTAGGGTGAGAGGGGGAAAAATATGAAAGGGACCTAAGTGGCAATGTTTTTACGCAGAGGGTGGTGTGTGTATGGAATGAGCTGCCAGAGGAAGTGGTGGAGACTGGTACAATTGCAGCATTTGAAAGGCATCTGGATAGGTAAATGAATAGGAAGGGTTGAGAGGAATATGGCCCAAGTGCTGGCAAAATGGGACTAGATTAGGTTAGGATATCTGGTTGGCATGGACGAGTTAGACCGAAGGGGCTGTTTCCATGCTTTGCTTCTCTATGACATTATCACAGTCACTCATCAGAAGTCTCTTAATTCCAGATTTTTTATTGAATCTAGATTCCATCATCTGCCGTGGTGGGATTCTAAACCAGGTCCTCGGAACATCACCTGGGTTTCTGGATTAAAAGTTCATTAATAATACCAATAAGCCAAAACCTTCCCAAACAAACATCCCCTCAATTTTTACCTTGTGGATCAAAGGAAATCTGAGGTATGATATTAGGAAAATATTTAGGAATCCCTGTGGTGGCGACCACAATGTAATTGAAAAGGGAATTCAATAAACATTTTTGAAAGGTCGATAAATGGCTGCAGAAAAGAGCTTTTTGACTAGCTATTTTGTTTGTGGAGCTAACAGCAACTCTGGGCTGTATTGTTGAATAGCTGTTTTCCTGTGCTGCAATATCTCCAGTGAACTTCAGACAAGATCCAAAGACTATTTTGGCTTGCAAAAATCTTTCTTTGAACTTCAATCTTGCGTTCACGGCTATTAGCAATTTTTGGCCGAATTGTTTCTTTCATCTTATTTTTAAAGGATGAAAGTAATATTTAATCTGGAACAGGTGGAAGCAGCAATTACAGCATGTGTTTGACATTTGTCCTAATTGCAAAGATGCAAATACAGTATTTCTCTTGTTTACAAATTGTGCTAGCCTGAGGAAAGAATGTTGAATTTCACTGCAAATTTTGAATTCGTGTCAACGCCAGTCTGAAATTTAGGGAGATATTGCTAGATTTATGCTCAGTGAAGATCAGAAAATAGGCAGAGTGGACTGCTTAGCTGTAAAGGAACTCATCTGATTCCTTGATACTTTATACGTACCAGGATTTATTGGGCTCTGTTTGTGGGAAGTGGCAGTAGGATGGGTGCCTAGTGGCCAGGAAGCGCACAAATATCGGCAATGTGGATATTCATCCAGCTTTAATGACGGAGCCTCATTTGTACATTGGCTTCCGATTGGAAATTGGGACAACAAATTGATGGGCTTGGTGATGATTCTTCTCCTCTCTCTACCTTCTAGGCCCAATTCAATAGAGTCATAGAGATGTACAGCATGGAAATAGACTCTTCGGTCCAACCTGTCCATGCCGACCGGATATCCCAACCCAATCTAGTCCCACCTGCCAGCACCTGGCCCATATCCCTCCAAATCCTTCCTATTCATATACCCATCCAACTGCCTCTTAAATGTTGTAATTGTACCAGCCTCCACCAC
>NC_057730.1:52740095-52757391 GCF_004010195.1 Chiloscyllium plagiosum | reverse complement strand
AAAACTCACTCAAGTTTGTGAGACATGATTTCCCACGCACAAAGCCATGTTGACTATCCCTAATCAGTCCTTGCCTTTCCAAATACATGTACATCCTGTCCCTCAGGATTCCCTCTAACAACTTGCCCACCACCAAGGTCAGGCTCACCGGTCTATAGTTCCTTGGCTTTTCTTTACCGCCCTTCTTAAGCAGTGGCACCACGTTTGCCAACCTCCAGTCTTCCGGCACCTCGCCTGTGACTATCGATGATACAAATATCTCAGCAAGAGGCCCAGCAATTACTTCTCTAGCTTCCCACAGAGTTCTCTGGTACACCTGATCAGGTCATGGGGATTTATCCAATGGTTAAATAAAATACGGACATTCCATGTTGAGACTTATATGGAAAAACAATCCATTCAGCAAATGGGGGACCGAAATTTTGAATTTTGTTTCTGCGAGATAGGATGAAAATTGAAAAAATAATATCCGGTCAATGTTTATTCAGTATGATGGACTGCACCCGGGTGATGGCATTTTAGCTCATCTCAATATTCTGCATACATAGTATTCTTGAACTGTATCGTTACAGAGAGGTGCCAAATGAAAGGACATGTTGATATCATAGGGAGGAAGCATTATTTAACCAACTAGTATACCTTTGCATGTGGCTGTTTTCACAGTATCCTGGGGGGAGAAATAGAATCCCTACAGTGTAACGAGACCATTTGGCCCATCAAGTCTGCACTCACCTTAAGAGCATCTTATCCACCCACCTCTATCCCATTACATCACTCTGCATGGGGTTTTACTATGGCTAACCCAGCTAACGTGCACATTCCTGGACACTATGGGGCAATACTCCCAACCTGCACAGTTTTGGAGAAAATTATATTCTCACAGGCACTTGGATGGAGGCAATAGTTTTGCAGGTGGATTCAAACAAGAAAGGGAAAAAATGCTTTTAATTTTTAAGAAAATGATTAAAGTGCATGCTCAATGATGTCTATTGCTTAAAAAAACCCAAAAAGGCAATATGAGTGGTGTTTACCAGTAATGGGATGCTATCATCAAGCCAGAAATATGTTCTTCCCATCACACAAATGAGTAATGTGGTATATGAACCAGTATGTGTTACACTAATGTCCTTTATAGACTAGTTGTGGGGAAAATGCTGGAATCCATTACAAAAGATTTAATTGCAGAGCACTTGGAAAACCATAACAGGATCAGTCAGAGTCAACTTGGAATTACAAATGGGAAATAATGTTTAATAAATCCACTCCATTAGAATTTTGAGAATAGTAGAGTTGATCAGGGGGATCCAGTAGATGTTGTTTATTTGGATTCACAATCTATATTAATGAATAAGATGAAGAAACTAAATGTAATCTTGCCAAGTTTGCAGGCAAATCAAAGCTGTATGGTAGTGAGCTTGAGGAGGGTGCAGCGATGCCTTCCATGTGATTTGAACAAATTAAGTGGGCAAATACATGGCAGATGAAATATAATATGGACAAATATGAGGTTGTCCATTTTGATAACAAAAATGTAGATTGGAAAAAGGAGTGGTGAAACGAGACCTGGGTGTCCTAGTACACCTGGTAACAATGGAGATGCAACTTGAGTAGGAGGCAAATGAACGTTAGCCTTTGCAGTGAGAGGATTCAAGTACAGGAGCAGGGAAATCTTGTTGCAGTTGTACCTGGCATGTACAGTTTTGGTCTCTTTACCTGAGGAAGAGCTATGGAAGGAGTGCAACGAAGGTTTACCAGTTTGATCCCTGTGATAGCATTTGACATCAGGATTGACATATGAAGAGGGACTAGATCAGTTTGGACTGTATGCACTCGAATTTAGAATAAGGGAGGAATCTTCTAGAAAACTGTAAAATTCTAACAGAACTTGACAAGTTAAATGTAGAAAAGATATTCCCCAATGTCTCGGGAATTTAGAACCAGGGTCGCAGTTTAAGAATATAGGGTAGGCCATTTAACACTGAGATGAAAGAGCCTGGAATTCTGTTATAGAAAGCAGTTGAGGCCAAAAGCTTGAATGTTTTCAAGGAGTAGATCTTTGTTAGTTCTTAGGGTTTCGAATCAAAGGGTTTGGGAGAAAGCAAAAGAACAGAACTGAGCTGGATGATCAAATATGGTCATGTTAAATAGTGGAGTAGGCTTAAAGAGCCAAATGACCTGTTCCTGCTGCTATTTTATATTTCTATGGTTACATCCATCTGAGAGGGAAATGTAACCTGGATTTAGCAGCTCACCTGAAAATTAGCTCTTTTGAAGTTGCAGAACTCCCTTAGTACTGGTGAAGTGTCAGGCCGGATTATGTATTCAAGTCTCGAGTCGAATATGAACCTATAACTGCCAGACTCGATGAGAATAAACATAGCCAATACTAACCTGTAGGACCACCACTGACCAATGATAACAGATGCATTGCAAAATTAAATTAATTATTCAACTATCATTCCCCAGTCTGAATTTTTATTGAAAGTGCATCTGTCATGATAACAAATAGAATTAGTATTAAAATGTATGATTTTCAAAGCATTTACTGTTCTTGAAATTGAGTGTATACAAATCATCATTGTATGATGAATTGAGGGGGTGGTGATGGCCTAGTGGTATTATCGCCAGAATATAGACATGCAAATAACGTTCATGGGGCCTGATGGTGGAATTTGAATTCAATAAGTATCTGGAATTAACAATTTAATGATGACCATGAAATCAGTCAATTATTTGGAAAACCCATCTCGTTCATCAATACCCTTTAAAGAAGGAAACTGCCATCCTTACCTGGTCTGGCCTACATGCGATTCCAGATGCACAGCAATGTGGTAGACTCAACTGCCTTCTGGGTAATAAATGCTAGCCTTGTCAACATGCCCACATCCCTTGAATGATGATAAAAAGAAATTCTGTTTATCACCAACCTCAATGATTTGGGTCATTTGAGCTAAAATTAGTTAACTTCTGTACAAAAAAGGTTAAACTAATCTGAACTCTTGTCTTCTGCTTGCAGCTAATTGCTTGATCTCACTATGTTTTAACAATGGCTGATATTTCAACACATAAACATTGACCTACAGACAAGGTTGTATGATACAACGTGGACTCTGCTTGAGGTAAGCTTATTTTAAACTACCAGTCTTTTGAATGATGTGTATAGGTGAAGCAACTCTACTTTTCTTTGATTAATGCTTTCAGAATACTGATGCAAGCAAGCATTGGGTTGTAGACCACCTAATGGTGATTATTATTATGATCAAATAAAACTGTTCTACATCTGTATAGGAGTAAATAAATGTTTTACCTGATGTGACATTGAGTTCCATAGAACAGGAAAATCCTAGAATATTCCATGATCTGCGCTGAATAAATTGATATATGTGGTGGCAATGATGGGAAAATTATAGATTTCCTTGGAGTCACTGAGTTGCAGGAACACAAAAACCAATCAGTGCTGCTTCTGATTGCTGTGGTGATTGTTGCTGGAAGTGTACATGAAGATGGGGTCAGACTCTATTGTGATGCCATCACTGATGCCATGGGCTACATAAAGGGGAAATTTAATGGAGAGAAAGTAATAAATATTAAAATTGAGAACATTTGCTGTTCCAATAATTTCTTCCATACAGTAACTTCTGTGTTTCCAAATGTCCCTAAACTTGAGTTGGATGATCAAAAGTGGGTTTTCTAAATCTGCCACTAGTTATGAATTCCACAATGCTACATCCTGTATAAAGCGCTTTATCTTTGTTTCTCTTTGCCTCTATTCTAGCCGTATTACATTTAGTCTTGTATTATGGCTTTACATTTTAACTGTTGTTCTATTCCTATGTTTTCTACTGGTCTAATCATTCTTACTGGATCGAAATAAGTTCACCAATCAGTCTTACCCTTCTCTCCTAATGCGTCTTAACATTGGTTGGTCATGTTTTTGGTTAGCTATTAATAGAGCATGTTGCATGAGAATTGCAGGTAAGGGGCAAGAGAACTTTTGGACGGGAAACCTTCAGATGTTATGTAAATTAGTAACAACCTCGAGAATAAAACGTTTTTTTAGTATTATTCCTCAAGATTGCTGTTGTTCATATTCAAATCACTTTCCACCAGTTTCTCCTTGGGGAAACTAAAATTACCTATGAGATGCCTTCTACAAAACTGCTGACTGTCCTTAACTAGTCCATGTGTGTCTGGGTTTCCACCCCAACCCCCACACATACTCTTGAGTTTTAACCATAAAGCATCCAACTCTTGTACTTGATTGCTTCTTCACCTGGGAGTCAGCTTGACTGACTAACATGGTTTCTGGTTGGATGAGAAGGAGACCAGTGCAAGCCACAGAAGGAGCTATGACCAAATTTCAGCTCTGGTTGAGGAAGATTTAGCGAGGGCTTTAAACCCTCAGATGTGAGGGTGAGAACTCCAATTCCACTTTCTAATGGGTAGAAGTTTCAAGGGGAATGGGGAACACTCCTGCACTCTTTGCATGCAAAGGCCTGCGAAATCTAACCGGCTGCAAAAATTGTATTACCATTTTAAATTGGAATTTCTATCTTCTTTAATACATTTAAATTGTAAATTACTAACTGGCCTTCTGAGAGGTTAGCTGCCTAGCCCTTGGCCCCTTCAATAAATCTGGAATTGGGCCGGTCATGGGAGGTCATTTTCAGACATATAAAGCTTTGATGTCTGACCCAATCCCAACTTGCCCTTTTTGGGTGTTGAATATCAGCCCATGAAAATTTTTGTATTACAAATTAATCATCACTTTGCACATTCTGGTCCAAGTCAAGATTGGCAGTATATCTTTTGTTATGGCCATTCCACTGGTGTTCTTATTGACTTTTTTTTAAACACCTTAGGAACTCTGTTGAACTGTTTGCTAAAGTTATCTGCCATTGAATTGACATGGACACTTGAAAGGTTTTTAACCATTTTAAGGATCAAGCATCCTCTAACTAATACAAGAGGTAAGAGCAGAAGTTGCTAGTTGACTCTTTGACAGATTCTGTAATTCAGTTTTCTCATGACTTCCGTCTCCATTCCATGTTATCCATGATCCAAATATCATTTGAGCCGCTAGTAGCTAAAAATCTTGATCCATAACAAATTCTACAGAATTACAACTCTCAAGTAGAAATGTTTCCCTCATCAAAGTTCAAAAAGGTTGTTTCCTTATTCTAAAGTTCCCCATTTTCCATATAATTTGCTGTCTGATTATTGTGTTTGCTTGCGCGACTAATGATGGTTAACCTGTCTTTTATTAATTTAAGGGTTAATAGTTCTCAGACCATTCTGTATTGCCTTAGCCATAATAGTGATCTGTATTCAACATCCGACCCTGTGCACTCTTCTCAAGATAATTCCCTGTACATTAGCCAACTTCTTTCAGATTGCACATCTTTAGTGTTCTAGTTGCTTCTGTAGTGCAGTGGCTGAACAACTGTGTCTGATCTCTTCCATGCTATAGACGTTAACATTTCTGTAAACATAGGAGAAAGAAGAAGCAATGATTAAAGAACATTTTTAAAAAGCTGTCGTTTTCACATCTGCTTTTTTTTTTGGAACCAACACAATGGAAAATATGGCTATTAAACACAAGATTGTTGCAGGTTATGTTTTTGGAATCCTTTTGATTAAATCAACCCATGAAGTTTTGATTATGGAAAGCAAGTAAACATGCATCTAGAAAATAAAGTTAACCTCCCTAGTAAAGTACAACTGTTTAAATCCATATATGAAAATTGAATGATTTTAAATAGTTGTGATTAGGGCTAGCTGTGGAACGTCACCTGATATCATTTATTTTATAATATTTTTGATCTTCTCATTTCAAAACTGTGATGATTTTGTCAGCTATATTTCATTGTTTCTAAAGGAGCTGTGAATATTTTTTAAAATTTTTTTTTGCCAGGCTGTATAGTTTGGAGTTACTTGAAAATAGTAGCCTCTTGAGAATTCTTTGACAGTCAGTTTAAACACAATAAATATATTGGCCGGCCCAGGCTGGAATCTTTAACTTACTCTGCTATGCTCCCAAACTTTGAAAAGGCTCATTGGAAACATTATGTACACTTAGCTATGAGTTTCTTTTAAGACTAGAAGTGCATTTGGCTGTTTTAACTACTTTCAACAAAGGAGGTGTTAAGCAATTTTACAATATTCTGATTATAAGTGTATATGTTGAACAAGTAAGTATTCTTTATTGAACGATTATTCTCCTTCATGACTGTAGCTTTTATTTATTATTTTGAAATGCTACAAGTCATCAAACTTTTCACTTATTAAACCTATATGGTATATCAAATTGACCAGCTTATTAGATGTATGCCTTTGCTAGGTTAGTAATGTTATGTCAATTGTTCAGTGTAAGAGAAACAAACTACTTCACCTTTTAATATTAAGAAATTAAAGCCAGATTTACATGAATTGCTCAAAGGTTTTTTTTTGTATGAGTGTTTATGCTTGTTTTCTGGATGTCCCAAATAGCTCAGCTCTGTGTAAATGCACCTACTAGAAGGACTGTTTACAGGCTTCCTGATGAAGGGCTTATGCCTGAAACGTCGATTCTCCTGCTCCTTGGATGCTGCCTGACCTGCTGTGCTTTTCCAGCACCACACTCTCGACTCTGATCTCCAGCATCTGCAGTCCTCCCTTTGTATTACCTTTTGAACTATTCTGATTACAAAGTGAATAAGAATAACAGCTGGTGACTAGAGTCTGCATTTTTCTCATTTTTGAGATCGTCTTGAAACTTTCCTTGAAGTTTACCCATGAAGCTGCTTGAGATTTGCAGTGTGAGAAATTGCAAGTGATTACCATGTGCTTGTTGCTTCATGGTGAACTCTGAGTTAGTATCTAAGTGATTTTGACAGATTATTGTTCTGCTTTCAAAGTGTCCAAAAATATTCAATTGCTATCATCACCTACTGCATAACTGTAACTTATTCAGTTTTGCATTAAGTATTTATTTACTTACCCTCAAAAACTGTTCAGTGCAAGTGACAAAATAACCACATAGAATGAATTCAGAAAATAAATGTTAAATCTGCCCATAAAGTCACATTTTAACAATGCTTTTCCCTCGTATTTCCTGCCCCTGTTTCTGGGGAGCTTTGAATTGAGGGCTACACTTTCCAATTTGCAATAGTTTGTGTAGCTGGAGCTAAACTGCTTGAAAAGGCTAGGTAAAGCTAAGTACTATATTCTGTTAGGTGCGCCTGCCATTGCTGACTACCTGGTTACAGCTCCTTTTGCAGCTAAAGGCTGCTGTATGTAACCAAGTCTAAAACTGAATTTGGGTGCCCAACTTTCAAATAGGATGTTGTAACTCTGAATTGGGATGCACTTGCCAAGTCTTTCCCTTGTTAGCAAAAGCACCTATTATTCTAGTACTTTGAATGCACTTTACAAATTTTTTATTTGAAAATGCATTTTTGTTTCTAGGTACAGTTGGATTACTGATCGGATATCTGATCCAAGGGGAAAACGTTTTGAAACTAGTGTCTATTAGATATTAAATTGGTAAGTGCCTAATTAAGTTACAGTGTCATACTCTCTAAACTGCTGTGCTCCATTTCCACCACCTTCACCTTCCCTCTTCTTATCCCTTATTTCCACTTCCTGCCTTGGAAAGGGATTGTACTTAAAAAAAAAAACATCAGATCTCTCTTAAGGTACTAGATTGCTTTTCTGCAATGCTGCTATAAAATCAACCTGTAAAAAAACACAGATTTATTCACATCAGGAAATTGTGATTCTTTTGTTTCTAGAACAAGTTGCCCCAACAGAACTAGTGCCTTGTTTCCGTTAACTGATTCCTCTTTAAATATTCATAAAGACGACTTTGCTAGCTAGTAACTAACGACATTTAACTTTACTGAAAGAATTTGCGACTATAAATCCCAGGCTTTGGATTCCACCCATTTTTGGATCATCAATAAAGATCCGCGAGTGCTCCAAAATGACTAATGATGCTTAGTCCTTGTTCTAGGGTAGTGTGAAAAATCATCCTGAGTTATTAACCATACAATAATATCCACATGGCAAATATTAATATAGTTGGATGTAGGTTTGCTGGCTGAACTGGACATTTCGTCACATAACTAGGTAACATTGTCTGTGGGCCTCCGGGCGAAGCACTACTGATGATTTCTGCTTTCTATTTATTTTTGTGTTCCTTTGGGTTGGTGATGTCATTTCCTGTGGTGTTGTCAATTCCTGTTCTTCTTCTTAGGGGGTGTTAGATGGCGTCTAACTCGATGTGTTTGTTGATAGAGTTCTGGTTAGAATGCCATGCTTCTAGGAATCCTCGCGCATGTCTCTGTTTGGCTTGTCCTAGGATGGGTGTGATGTCCCAATTGAAGTGATGTCCTTCCTCATCTGTATGTAAGGATACTAGTGAGAGAGGGTCGTGTCGTTTTGTGGCTAGTTGATGTTCATGTATCCTGGTGGCTAGTTTTCTGCCTGGTATGAAATATCTGCCTGGCAGGATACATGAACATCAACTAGCCACAAAATGACATGACCCTCTCTCACTAGTATCCTTACATATAGATGAGGAAGGACACCACTTCGACTGGGACAACACATCCATCCTAGGACAAGCCAAACAAAGGCACGAGGATTCCTAGAAGCATGGCATTCCAACCGGAACTCTACCAACAAACACATCGAGCTAGACCCAATCTACCACCCCCTGAGAAAAAGAACAGGAAATGACATTGCCATAGGAAATGAGCTGAAAATGTGTTGCTGGAAAAGCGCAGCAGGTCAGGCAGCATCCAGGGAACAGGAGAATCGACGTTTCGGGCATAAGCCCTTTTTCAGGAAGTGACATTGCCATAGGAAATGACGTCACCAACCCAAACATATAAATAGAAAGCAGAAATCATCAGCAGTGCTTCACCCTGAGGCCCACTGAAGATGTTACCTAGTAGGGTGATGGAACGTCTGGAAATGAAGCTTCCAGCTCAGCGAGCAAATCTACATCCAGAACCTCAACCTGAGCTACAAATCTTCTCAAAACTCATTAATATAGCTATATTCATGGAATTCAGCACCCCCCCCCCCTCAAAATAGAGCCTAATAGTTTTGATGTTTGAATTTTCCCATTGTAATTCTGTGCTCCATGGTCCAAATCTATTTTCTCATACATGTGATCAATGTTTGTTTCCATGCAGCATAGAATTATTTCATTTCTCTTGTATGGACTTGTTGGGCCGAAGGGCCTGTTTCCACACTGTAATCTAATCTAAATCTAATCTAAACTGGAGGTGCCTTAATCGTGTTTCAACAATGTACACAATCTTACCAAGCCTGCACACTCTTCGAGTTAAGGTAATCATCATGTGGTAGTTTCATCAAGGGGAACTATTTCCCATCTCATTGACAATATTTCATTTCTCTGCACTAAAGAAATTCTCAATCCAGTCACAACTCGTCACTTTTCAATATCTGTTAACTCTAACTTTATTAAAAAAAAGTCAACTTCTGAAACAAATATTCAGGTTACATAACAGGATTACTTAAATCCTTTTAATGGTATGAGTCCCAAAAATTGCTGAATTTTGCAGGACCAATGATTTTGTCTATCGGCAACAAACTGGGCGGCACGGTGGCACAGTGGTTAGCACTGCTGCCTCACAGCGCCAGAGACCCGGGTTCAATTCCCGCCTCAGGCGACTGACTGTGTGGAGTTTGCACGTTCTCCCCGTGTCTGCGTGGGTTTCCTCCGGGTGCTCCGGTTTCCTCCCACCATCCAAAGATGTGCAGGTCAGGTGAATTGGCCATACTAAATTGCCCGTAGTGTTAGGTAAGGGGTAAATGTAGGGGTATGGGTGGGTTTCGCTTCGGCGGGTCGGTGTGGACTTGTTGGGCCGAAGGGCCTGTTTCCACACTGTAATCTAATCTAAATCTAATCTAAACTGGAGGTGCCTTAATCGTGTTTCAGCAATGTACACAATTTTACCAAGCCTGCACACTCTTCGAGTTAAGATAATCATCAAGGTAGTTTCATCAAGGGGAACTATTTCCCATCTCATTTGCAATATTTCAAAGAAGTAAACATGTTGAACAATACTGCATTTTTCATTATGTTTTCATTATGACACCAGGAAAGGAATTTAGAAAACTTCAACAGGAAAAGCAGAAACACTGCACCAATAGCAGCAAGCAGGATGACTGAATAAACAAATTGTGCTGTTTTTGTTACTGCAAAGTAAACTTATCTTTTTTGCTCAATTATCTGAAGTGTTACTTTGCAATTTCATGTGCTATCCCTTATCACAAAATAAAAATTCAAAGTGATCAAATAAGATTTGTTGCCAACTCAGCTGCTTCAGTCGTTCTCACTTAGTTGCAAATAAATTATGATTTGGAGATGCCAGTGTTGGACTGGGGTGTACAAAGTTAAAAATCACACAACACCAGGTTATAGTCCAACAGGTTTAATTGGAAGCACACTAGCTTTTGGAGCGACGCTCCGTCATCAGGTGATTTTGTAAGACACAGAATTTATAGTAAAAGTTTACAGTGTGATGTAACTGAAATTATACATTTGAAAAATACCTTGATTGTCTGTTGAGTCTTTCATCTGTTCGAATAGCATGATAGTTCACTTTCTTGTGTAAATCACAAAACCTTTTTTTAAAAGTTGCATTCTCAGATAAATTATTTTAACTAGACCTACTTGTTCCTGAATGAAAAGTAACTCTCTTAAAAATAAACTTTTTTTTAAAAGATTATAACTAATGAGTTATAAGATATCCTTATAACTCATTAGGAAGGATTAAAATTGGAAAGATAATGTTTGGATTTTTTTTCCTTCAAATGTTCTATCCTACATTTTAATTTTTTTCCCTCACACAGGCTAAATATACATTGGGCTTTTACAGGATAATTGTGTCTAAACTCTGTTGAAGAGCTTGAACCCAGGGTAATAATGATACCTTGTTTTAATATATTTCTAGTAATTTAATAGAAAAAATAAAATAGGATAACCTCATTAACAATATTAATATTTTGCGAGTTTTGAGAAGATTTGTAGTTCAGGTTGAGGTTCTGGATGTAGGTTTGCTCGCTTCATTTTCACATGTTTCGTCACCATACTAGGTAACATCTTCAGTGAGCCTCCGGATGAAGCACTGCTTATGATATTATCTAGTATGGTGATGAAATGTCTGAAAATGAACCTTCCAGCTCAGTGAGCAAACCTACATCTAATATTAAGAATTTTACACAACCTCATTCATGACTTTAGACAGGTACTCATGGGAGCACTCATCAAGAAGGGAAGGAGGGTGCTATGGAATACTTTTTTAAAAAAAAAAAATTGCAATCCTCCAGTGTCATTCAAAACTGCAATCCTCCAGTGTCATTCAAAACTGCAGCTACCATACCTGACTGACTTTAGCCACTCAACAGTTGATGGGTCTCAATTATTGCCTTTTAAAGTTATACATGAGTACATTTTTATACAAATGGGACCACCATACTATTCACTTGTAATTGTATTGCATTTTTACAAGTAAGTTCTAATTATTTTGCCTGTACAGTAAGAAGATATATGTATGATAGTGGGCAGAGACTTTAGCAATGTGGCCAGCAAAAGAACTACTAATAATCTTTGGAAGACAGTTTCTCATTTCCAGATTCCAAAAAAAAATTACCTAATGGTAACTATCATTTATAGTTGCTTTGTGTTCCTGCTGTTTCCACAAACCATAAACTAATGTTTTAAATATTTTTCAAAGGCAAGTACCAGAACTACATTTAATTCTTACTATGACATCAACAGAACTCTGTAACACACAGATGTCCATAAATATTAAAATCAGTTTTTTCGAATTGTTTAGTTTTCTTCAGTGATGTCTGAAGAAAACTAAACAATTCGAAAAAACTGATTTTAACCATCCATAAGATGTACACATTCCCCTTTACTCTGTTCATTATATTTATTACTCTTTTTATGAGGGTAGTTTTGCTTTAATGAAGAGTAAGACCTTTTAAAGAGAGATGTAACTTTCTATGTTGTACTCCTTTTGAATGAGACATTAAGCATTATCTCCTTCTGGGCCGTAAGTATTTTAGCTGTGGTCCCTTTAGTAAGTGTGTTTATGGAATTTCCATTTAATTAAATTGTTGCTTCTTTTGAGATGTATGGAAAACACAGCAGCGATATGCCTCCTTAGGTTATGTGAGGATCTCATAATCTCATTGATATCTATTTATATTTGTTAATGTGATACTAAGTCCAAGGTATCGCCCAGTCGACAGTTCGTGCACAGTTGGCAGTAGCAATAAAGTAAACCTTAAATAAATGTATTGAACCATTCTATTTTGCTAATCTTTAAGAAAAGCCAAAGTATTCTACAGCTTAGAAGAAATGCATGTGGAAAGATGCAGTGATTATCCTATTGTTTATCTTGTCATTTATATTTCTAGTATTCTAATAGGAAAAAGAAAGTAGGATAGCCACGTTAACATAATCATGGGAATTCACAAAGCAGTTAATTGTATCAGGGTTTATCTTACATATGTTTGAGAATACCATTTCCTGATGGGAGTTCTTTAAGGACTAGAGGTAGCATTTCTTTTGCAATAACTAAATTCTAAATTGAGATTTCTGTTATTAATTGAAAATAGTGTACAAAATAGTGAGCAAGGAACAAGAGTAGGGTATTCGTCCTTTCGAGTCTGCTTCACCATTCAATAAGATCATGACTGATCTGATTTTAACCTCAAATTCTACATTCCTGCATATCCTTTAATCTTTCATCCCCTTGGTAATCAAGAATCTATCCTCTGCTGCCTTGCAAACAATGATAAATTCTGTATCCATTGTCTTTTGAAGAAAGGAATTCCAAAGGCTCTAACCCCCTCATCTCTGTTTTAAATGAGTGACCCCTTCTTTTTAAACAGTGATCCCAAGTTCTACATTGTCCAACAAGAGGAAACACCCTTTCAACATCCACTCAATCAAGTACCCTTAAGATTTTGAACATTTCAATTAAGTCTTCTCTGACTCTTCTAAATGCTAGAGGATACAGCTTCAGCATGTCTAGCCTTTTCACATAAGGCAATCTGCTCACTGCAGAATTGGTTGAGTAAACTTTCTCTGAACTGCCCAATGCATTAACATCTCTCTAACCAGCACTGTACACAGTACTCCAGATGCAGTCTTACGGATGCTATGTATGACTGACACAATTCTCCTATTGCATTCAATTACTTTTGCAATAAACATAATATTCTATTAGTTTTTCTGATGACTTGCTGTACCTGCACACTAACCTTCTGCAATTCATGCAACAGGGCATTCAGATCTCTCTCCATATCAGTGCTCTTAAACCTCTCACCAATTAGCAGCAAATGCTTTCTGCTCAATTCTGAGGATTAAAGCTAAAAATATCCAAGCACCAGGTTATAGTTCAACAGGTTTAATTGGAAGCACTAGCTTTCGGAGCACCACTCCATCAGGTGATTGACCATGTGGTTATCCACCTTATGAAGGACCGGTGCTCCGAAAGCTAGTGCTTCCAATTAAACCTGTTGGACTATAACCTGGTGTTGTGATTTTTAACTTTGTACACCCCAGTTCAACACCAGCATCTCCAAATCATGAGGATTAAAGCGTTCATTACAATCACATTCTGTGTGGATTTGTATATATTAGATTACATTGGCATGATTATTAACCTGGAGGAGAAAGTGAGGTCTGCAGACGCTGGAGATCAAAGCTGAAACTTTATTGCTGGAACAGCACAGCAGGTCAGGCAGCATCTAGGGAACAGAAGATTCGACGTTTCGGGCCTGTCTGAGAAGTTGAAAGCAACAGCTGCCAGAGGTGATATTAAAGTTTTTTTGAGTGGAAGATTAGTGGCTTTATGCATGTGGTAACCTGCAATACAAAGGGTTTATGATAATATGAACATCATCCTTGACCCTAGGCAAGGATAGAAGGACACAATTCTATGGGGCAGTGGTCAGGAAAATCCAGCTTGATGAAGCATGTTTCAAGAGAGAATTACTGTGTTTATTAATTGACCTGTGAACTGATTGTGAATATCTTGCATGCCTCGTTAGGTCATGGCTGTTCAAGAACAATGTTATCTGGAAATGATATTTTGAAGAGAAAAAGCTTGGAGACTGGAGAGTTGACCTGTATGCTGCAGATCCATTTTGTTGGTCGCAACGAAACCGCTTGTTCCCTTGTGCTTTTGATATATGTAATTTAGTACTCCAGGGTTGTTTTGAGGGATTTTAGCCTGTCACTGAGGTACATAGAAGTTAACTGTGTAATAATTGGTATGAAATTAACTTGGAGTTGGAAGGAGAAACAGACTAATTTAAAAGTAGCGGTGCAGAGTGGTTGGCTAAGTAAAGGACTGTAGTAATTGTACACTGTTTCATTTGCAGAAATGGATGTGCCAAAAGTTCTTAAATGAATGTGATTAAAAGCTAACAAAAGTGACTTTGTCAGGGGTTTAATTCTGCTGAATCCATATGCCTCTTTTCTATATCCAAAAATGATTCAAGGAGTGGGAACAGATCCTTTCCATGCTCACCAACACCATGTATGCAACACTGAAGAGGCGGGGCTGGTGGGATGATGCCAGCAGTTAGGAATCATGCCAGTTCTGCCAGCAAAAGGTTCATTTGGAAGTTTAAGTATTTTTGTACCTGGATCAGATTCTGGTGGGAATGGGGCCGAAATAGTTCAAAAGGTGTTTTGCTAAAGGTGATTGATTGCAGGTTGAGCGATCTTGCTATTAGGAAAGCAGAAATTTCAATTTGAAAGTTTAAAAGAAGCTGGATTGGAATCCTCCACAATGAAGAAGACCTGGACAATCTTCCTGGTTAGCATTTGCTGTATTGGATTGATGTTTGAAATTGTCTAAGTACCCACATAAATGAGCCCAATTTTGGGATTTCGGGCAACAACAGGGAAAAGACTGCTGGTTGCATTTCTGGTGGCAGAATGGCACTGTATGAATTTGTGTTCTGAATTGCTTTGATTTTAATTTCACCACGCTTGCAACAAACCAGCCATTTCTGTAATTTTCAGTTAAAATAGAAGTATGCAGCACAATTGTAACAGCATTTTCATTCACATGGCTATAGGGTGAATCTAGAAAATTGGGCCAACTCCGTAGCAGTGCATGTTGCTCTTTGTCAATTAGATACCATGAAATGCCTTGCTTGTTTTTTATTTCTCAAATTTCTTCCCTCTGCAGATGAAGCTGGCATTTACCTGGGTTTTCTTCTACATGTAACAGTGGCCCAAATGATCTTTCTTGCACCCGAGTCCAGATATGTGTTGTGAAACTGCTCAGCCATGGAGCATATCACAAGCAGTCAGAGGCAGTTTTCCTTATTTTCCAACACAGCCACTGAGACCACTCTTAGTCTCCCAGCTGCTGCCTTGGTTAAGAAGGTAACTCAGGAAATGTCAGGTTTGGATTTTGGTCCTTGGTGTCAAAGGGCTAATGCAATGTCTACCTATTGAGCAACTGGAGATCTTCTCTTGTATTTTAAAGTGGTTGCAGCACTTCTATACCGTTCCAGACCAGCAGTCTCTCAAACTGTATAGAGTTATTTCTGTAAAATAACTGCAGCCTATGAAAGCACTCAATGACCTATTATTGACGTCAAATAAGTAGACTACTTTCCAAGTTTGGTAGGCAACATGGCAAGATTCCAAGAACTGGAACGAGAAGGTTTTCTGAACTGTTTCCTCCCTAACTAAAAGGAATGATATAAGTTGGAAATGCTTCAATTGTCCATTCTGTATAGTGCATTGAAGGTACTGGTCAGTTTTGTACTTCTAAAACAACAATTAAATGAAAGATGAGCTTGAATAACTTTTTTTTTTATTTTGCTTTTTGCTCAGTTTTAAAAACAATTACTGATATTTGACAGTGAAATACTTTTCACTTGAATCACTAATGGCAACATCCATTGATCGTAGGCTTGACTATGTTGTTCCAGTTAACATCAAGCAATTCCTGATGTATTAGCGTCACTTTATTATCCCCAGTGTGCTCAACTTTTGGCCTCTCGGACAAGAATAATTGAATTTAACAGTCTGGATGCTTTGTTTGTTGAAGCCATGGTCGTTACTTTCTGTGTTAAACTGTAACTTATTTATTCCTCAAGCAGTACCAAAGCTATTGGGAGAGATATTTCCTAGGTACCTCTGTTTTCCTAGAACCCTAGAAAGTTTATATTCACATTTCAGCTGTGGCTTACTTGATAACACATGCTTCTTGATTAGAAGATCAAGCACTTGAGTTATGTTCCTGACATTTTAAGTACTAAATCTAGATTGGCACACCTAGTGTGGCACTGAGAGAGAGCTACCCTGTTGGGAGTACATGTTTTGGTTGAAATTTTAAACCAGGACTGTGTGTGAAGGAGCACATTTTTGGAAGAGTAGGGATGTTTTCCCAATATTCTGACAAAAGTGTATCCTCAACTACCACAACCAAAACAGGTTGACTGACTGGTCTCTCACACTGCTATTTGTGAAACCTTGCTTGCATAATTGTCTGCCATGCTTCCTACATTACAACAGTGCCTGCATTTCATGAATATTTCATTGGCATTAAGACATTTTAGGGTGTCCTGAGGTCATGAAGGATATTGTGCACATGCAAGGTATTTCTTTTTGAGTTTGTAAGTGATGAGGTGTGACATCTCTGTGCATGTGCAGGATAGACCCAGTGCCGTTGTGTGTGAAGCTGTCATTGAAGTGATTTTACACTTGTTTGGGAATTTAATCAAGTTCGTGCAGTCCTTACTTATAGAACATAGAACATAGAACAGTACAGCACAGAACAGACCCTTCAGTCCACGATGTTGTGCCGACCACTGATCCTCATGTATGCACCCTCAAATTTCTGTGACCATATGTATGTCGAGGAGTCTCTTAAATGTCCCCAATGACCCTGCCTCCACAACTGCTGCTGGCAACGCATTCCATGCTCTCTCAACTCTATGTAAAGAACCCGCCTCTGACATCCCCTCTATACTTTCCTCCAACCAGCTTAAAACTATGACCCCTCGTGTTAGTCATTTCTGCCCTGGGAAATAGTCTCTGGCTATCGACTCTATCTATGCCTCTCATTACCTTGTATACCTCAATTAGGTCCCCTCTCCTCCTCCTTTTCTCCAATGAAGCGAGTCCGAGCTCAGTCAACCTCTCTTCATAAGATAAGCCCTCCAGTCCAGGCAACATCCTGGTCAATCTCCTCTGAACCCTCTCCAAAGCATCCACATCTTTCTTATAATAGGG
>NC_057730.1:52724413-52739819 GCF_004010195.1 Chiloscyllium plagiosum | reverse complement strand
TTTCCTTCTACTACCACTCGTTGTCTTCTGTTGGCCAGCCAGTTGTGTATCCAGACAGCTATGTTCCCCTGTATCCCATTCCTCCTGACCTTCTGAATGAGCCTATCATGGGGAACCTTATCAAATGCCTTGCTAAAGTCCATATACACCACATTCACTGCTCGACCCTCATCAACTTTTCTAGTCACATCCTAAAGAACTCAATAAGGTTTGTGAGGCATGACCTGTCCCTCACAAAGCCGTGTTGACTGCATTTAATCAAGCCATGCTCTTCCAGATGGTCATAAATCCTATCCCTCAGAATCCTTTCTAACACCTTGCAGACGACAGACGTGAGACTTACTGGTCTGTAATTGCCGGGGATTTTCCTATTTCCTTTCTTGAAGAGAGGAATTACATATGCACACAATTGCAAATCAAAATCTCAGGGTTGCACCACACATGTGTATATCCCCACATAGATCTTCACAAGCTACCAGTGCTAACCTACACAACCTCACACTAGTCTTGTGTGTGCAATCCCACATATGGACACACTTCTACAGACACTGCCACTGATTCACATGTGCGCAAACACCACTACATGTTTCTCCACAACTTCCCACTCATGCACATGCACCCCAAACACGGACCCATGCTCGCACACCCCACAGCACCCGAGTGCATCCACATATCTCCTTGCCCTTTTCAAAATCTAATTCCACTGGTTTCTATCCCTGAACACTTCACGACCAAAATATGCTGCCTAGCAACCAATAATAAAACCTACTTGTTCACTGACAGATTTATTTTCTTTAATGCTTCTTGAAAATAATGAAGGCATTATAGAATTGAAATATAGATTTGGTTGAGAACATTTGCTACTCCAGTGCCCACTATCAACACGATTCATGCTAATCACAGACAACCGTATGTGTACAGTATGTGGTGCTATAACCAGCGGTCATTACCGCTGTTGTCAGTTAAAGGCTCTGCAGATAACTTTTAAACTTACCAGCTATTTCAGAAAATTCAGTCAGTAAGCTTTTTTACTTTGATTAAGTATTGTTGACTACTCACCTGAAGAGTTGCATGGTTCAGTACTATGGGGTGTATTGTTTACATTAGAAGCGTAATGAAATATTCCATTATGGTATTACATTCATTCACCAGCCGTTCCTAAGAGTAAAATCTAATCGAATCTTTCCTACTTTGCTGTCTGTCTGAGACCTCTGAAAAGTGTCGTTGACACTCCTGAGCTCCCCTCATCCAGAACCCCAGGTTAAGGTTGAGACCTTCCAAGGGCCAGCAATGATTACGCGGTTGTACAGATGGGTAGTAATGATCTAGAGAAAATTTATGCATCAGCTGATGGTGTGCTCTGCCACCCTGTGTAGATGCTATACCCAAGCTTTTCTCTGTTAATAAGCAGATAAGCATGTATTTAGGGTTCATTGATCAATTGATGTTGTGGATGGAAAGTAGCAGTAAGACTGAGTAGTTCATAAACTCTATCCACAAAGAAATTAGTCTTGGTTTCTGTGTCTCTGATTTGGCTTTGATCTAAATTGACAGTCTCATACTTTGAGTTCTGCTCTTAATTGGGCACCTCTTTTCACTGTGCTCTACTGTCTCTCTTTGCTCTGGCTATGTCGTATTCCCAATTTCCCCTTACTCCCTTAATGTTTTCACTATGCTCTATATTCCTGGTGCTCCTCTATTACAGATTCCTGCCAAGGATAGACAGTCTTTGTAATGAAACAGGTATACTCACCTCATTATTTTCTCTGAGTAAATGCTTGTTTTCTTAAAGGCATTATTAAAATACTGTTTATGTGCAGCACTTTTAAATTATGAATATTATGCAGTTTTATAATTTGGCTGCAGATACCTAATTATGAATCTGTTTGAAAAGACGTTCACCAAAAAAAAAAATCTTTGGAACCATTGTTTTATTGCATTTACTGAAGCTCTTGTAACAGTTTTTATTTCTGGTTTTGGACCAGCATGGCAAGAAATCTCGATCAGAATTAACTATGTGGGCGGTGCGGTGGCTCAGTGGTTAGCACTGCTGCCTCACAGTGCCAGGGATCTATACTTCCTTCCAGCCTTGGGTGATGGTTTGTGTGGAATTTGTTCATTCTCCCCATGTCTGGGTGGGTTTCCTCTGGGTGCTCCAGTTTCTTCCCACAGTTTAGTGATGTAGGCTAGATGAATTGGCCATGCTAAATTGCCCATTGTACCCAGGGCTGTGCATGGGAAATGCAGAGTTACAGGGACAGGGTGGGTCTGGGTGGGATACACTCGGATTGCTCGGTGTGGACTCAATGGGCCGAATGGCCTGCTTCCATACGTAGAGATTCTCACGTTTTTATCAGCAGTCTCTGCTTTTATGTCTCACTGATTTATAATGATTAAATCACATTGTTTACAGTCAGCAAATTAACACCAATGTCAGTTGATCTGTAACCCATTGTGTAAATTTCACTTTTGAGCAAATCAAACCATTGCATTTTGGGAATACTGCCATCCTGATGTTCTTTGTGCTTTACCTGGAATAGGGTTGCTTCTTAAAGTGAGACTGTCAGAAATTGCCCTAAGCGCAATACAGAACTTATACATATATATTTTCTGGTTGCTAATTTACTGCCAGCGTGCTTATGTAGAGATCTGGGTCGTTTTTGTTCAGATTAATTGAATATCGGATATGGTGAAACTGCTGGGCTGATTCACTGATTATCCTACACATAGTCTCTCATATTTCTTTTCATGAAAAGCTTTTGTTAGATTTTTTTTTGTCTGTACAAGTAAGTAATCTGTGTCTCCGGATTGATTTAATCCATACCTGTCTATTCATGTTGACTGGATAACTTTGCAACCATTGAAGTACCTTTGAACTGTAATCCTAAAGTAGGATCATATGGCAGCCCAGTCCCATAGTAACCATGTGATAAATGAACAACAGCTGCTTTCTAGAGTGGTGTTTGAATGATAAACATTGACGATACGCGGGAGAGTTCCCTACTCTTTTTGAAAAAATGTCTCGCAATCCTTTAAGTATAAGAAGGCAGGTTTGAATTCCTATCTGAAGGGCAGTAGCTCTGACAGTACAACAATTCTTTCAGTACAGCACCTAAGTGTCGATCTAGATTTGGTTTTCGAGTCTCAGGATTGGGGTTTGGAATTAACTTCTGATTGTTCCCACAGCCAGAATTAACAGACAAATTAGTCACATTATTGTGGAGCAACTGCACAAACCTTTCAATGCCAAAATCATTGATTCCCTACAGTGCGGAAACAAACTATTCGGCCCATCGTGTCCTGCCCAGACCCCCACACTCCCCTAGTCAAATAATCGTAAACTTCCCATTGTTAATCCACCGAGCCTCACATCCCTAGACAGTGGGCAATTTAGCATGACCAGGAGGAAAGACTGGAGCATCCAGAGGAAACCCACAAGACATGGGGAGAGCATGCAAGTTCCACACACACAGTCAACTGAGAGTGGAATTAAACCCAGGTTCCTGGTGCTGTGAGGCAGCAGTGCTAACCACTGAGCCACCATGCCACCTAAAATAATGATGACCTATTCAGTTTTTTTTTTAAAGTCTTAATATAAAATTATAATAAATTATAGAGCAAGTTAATATAATTAGACGGTACTATTCACTTTTTAAAAAAATCTGAGACTTTCTGCTTTTACTGTGTGCTTTTTATAGAGAGCTAATCAGATTGGGTAGAAATTTTAGGGGTCTGAGCAACGTGGTCTATGATATGTGGCAGAATCGGATATAAAGTTGGGCAAGTTCCATCTCAATATTGGGAACAACTTGTGCATTTTTATGTTTTTCATGAGCAGTGTGGCAAGTTGCCTATTAAGATGGTATATTGCTTGTTAAATGTCTTGTTGATGGCGCATTATCTATTAATATGCAGCTTCCAAACAAGTTGGGAAAACTCGGCATGGAAACAAAAGCACACACCTCTCTGCTTACTGTGACAAAATCAGAGCCTGGAGCATGATCCACAGGCACCAACCAGAACTGGTTTTTCAGCACAAATATTGTTATCTAACATCCTGCAATCCCTCACAATACACTGACATGTTTTCTAAAGGCACAGATTTGCCTTACAGGGCACACTGGCAACTGACATTGAAAGGCTGCACTGAGCACTTCGATTGCAGACACTGGCTTATGGATTTGACCAGGTTTCAGCTACTCTCATGCTCTCTTGGTCCTTGCTCACTTTGGACCTCCCTGCATCTTTGAATATCACTGCCTTTCTACAATTAATGCAGTTATGCAACCAGTTCCCACTGAGGTGACTGTGCCTGAATTGGTGCACAGCAACTTTTTTAAAGATGGCACAAATGCTGGGTGTGCAGGTTTGAGATCCGCAAATTTGTAAACAGGGTTAGAGCTGAATTTGATCTCACAGTCATGAATGTATAGAGAGTATAGCAAGAGACTACGTATTCAGTCTTACAGTGTACTGGTATTAAGGATTATTGTGGAGGAGGCTTGGTCACCTGTCCTTACTAATTACAGTCTGCGTGTCAGGCAGTTGAGTGAAGAGTGGGGAGCAGAATCCTAGGTCAAGGATGTCTATTGAGTTGTGGGTTGATCTGGGAATAGTGTGTTTTAAGATATGGCAGAAATTGAACATGATGAATGCCAGAGAGATGAGGTAGGTTTTAATGAAGAGCTGATTTATTAAGGTAAGATGAGAGAACTTGCCAAGCCTTGCAACAAACAACCCTTCAAAAGGTTAAACACAGCTTGGACTTAGCCAAAAAATGTAAGATTCGTTCCAATAGACATAAATGTGCTTGCTGTACTGGTGATGGGGACTGTAGTTGCATAAATCAGTTCATATAGGCTTTTATTAGCTGAACTGTTCGGGACAAATGGTAACTTAGCTTGAATTCTGTTCATTGCAGTATTGCATGTGTCAGTGCTTCAAACCATTGTACCCAGTGAGATGAGCATAAATATAATGTGTTTGGGGCAGTATGGTAGCTCAGTGGTTAGCACTGCTGCCTCACAGTGCCAGGGACCTCGGCCGATTGTCTGTGTGGAGTTTGCACATTCTCCCCGTGTCTGCATGGATTTCCCCTGGGTACTCCGGTTTCCCCTCACAATCCAAAGATGTGTAGATTAGGTGAATTGACCATGCTAAATTGCACTTTCAGGGTTGTGTCGGTTTGGTGCATTAGTCAATGGGTAAATATAGAGTGGGGGATTGAGTCTGGGTGGGGTACTCCTCAGAGGGTTGGTGTGGACTTGTTGGACCGCGGGGCCTGTTTCCACACTGTAGGGATTCTAATTCTAATCCTGAAGTAAGGATCTCTTGAATAGTTCTAAACTCTGTGCTTTTTTTTTAATCCATTCTTCCCCCAACCATTTCTCTCTCTTCCCTCCACCCCCTCCACCACCACTGCCATTGCCTGACTTTTAAGAGTTTCATTAATATTCCACTTTACATGGAATAATAAATTTAAATAAGATGCCTACTAGTTTCAACTTGATTTATGAAAGCCAGTTTAATTATAAAATTGATTTCTTGGTAAATTGGCATTGAGCCTATGTTTTTGTATTCATTGTATGAGACAGCACATTTTGTCATATATTGTGATTTCTGCATGCTGATCGAGCTGGATCAATCCAAATGTGAGCTACTGGTTATTTAGCCAGTTCCTGAATTTTCCCCATTCATTCATTGATCATGTTTGTGTATCCTGAGGATTTGACGGGTGTTACAGAAATGCAAGTTCTTTCAACCTACCTTTCTTCCCATATATTTACTTACTGCATTTCCAGTGTCAATGTTGAATTGTTATGGAGTCTAGTTTGGGCCACAAAGGATAAAAGCTAAGACTTGTGTCAATAGCACAGATTGTTCTTTTGTGAGAAAATAATCATTAGATGGAAAAGAATAGACTTCTTAAAAAATCAAATTTAAGTATTCATAAAAGTATATAAAAAAAGAGACCAAGTCTAAGGATTTATCTATATGATAAACAAGAATTTTGACATGACATAAAAGCTTTAAACTTTGTCCGGCTGATTGTTTCTTTAAAATTGACAATATTTAGTCTGAGAAATAACATGCCAATTTCTGTTACCCTCTCAGCATTATCTGTGCGCAAGTCAATATGGAACAGCAGGCAGCTCCTACCATCTTATTGAATGTGATGGATCATATACAAGTTTCTGAATTGGAAGATTCAATGTTGCAGAGCCTAATAACCCCAAGCCCTCGAAGTGAAATGGTTGCCCATGAATTCCAAGAGCTGACATTACAGACAAATCCGCACCTTCCACCTTTGAACGAGAGGAAGAATGGTGAGTATTGTAATTGAACTATCTATCTGCAGCTGTCTTTGTTTGGAAGAGGGAAGACGATGCTTCGTTAAGGTTGTCAGGTGAAGTTTACAAATGGTGAAAGTTTTGAGTGATTATTACAGTGGTCAGTATAGCAGGCAGACTCCTGTCTGTTGATGTTGTATAGTTAATAACTGAATTGAAATTTTAGCCAGAGTTACTTTAGTTTGTATGAACTCCACCTCTCTGTAATCCACTAGTCACTTTGCGTTTAAGTTTGGTGTAAACCAGGACCGTATTGGACATGGTAAAGAAAAAGCATTTCACTAGTTAATTTCCTTCCACTGTGATTTTTCTGCTGAACTCTGTCCAGTTCTAGATGCATTGATAATTTTGCAGAAGAGGTATTTGAATCATTCCTAGTATTTGCATATTTGTGCTTTGGAGAATATTTGACGTTTTCAAGTTTTGAATTTTGTTTAGGTCTGTTTAGTTTGGCGAGGTTATAACTAATACGGTATTTTTAAAAAACCCTCTTGTTCTTTTATATTCGGTTTTGTCAAATTCTAATGACATCTGGGAACAATAACTTGATTATGGTTGGTGATTATTTCTGCTGCCAAATTGATAATTCAATTGTAAAGTGTGGTGCCTTGTTCAAAACAGTCAAAAGATTGCATGACTTCATTAAAACAATATATAAAATTACAGCATCCTGATTCCAAGTTAAAAGAAAATGCAGACCTTGATGAACCTTACATTTGCAATGATACATGTCATTGAGTGTAAAGTGCAAAATTGGTCAAATTGAACTGGCCAGAAGCCATAACCTCTTGAAATAAGCAATGTTTCTTTAATATGGGTTCAGATGCCCCTCCAATGTTCTGTCACAAAGATAATCGAAGTATATTTTCATCTGAGTAGTCACAGATGTTACGTTATGCAGAGTTGGAGTTGTTTTCCTTTAAGTAACTGTTGTTTTTATGCAGGACTCCCACTCCATCTGATTATAGTTTTGTGGATTTTTGGCCACTATGTTGCAGATTTGAACACTAGGTATTTAACTTCATCAATCCTTGGCAACTACCAGTGCATTTTGTCTTTCTTTTCCTCAAATTATTGGACAGAGAGAGGTCGTATGATTGAATCCATTAAATAAAATTAAACCTCGAGCATGGGATTAAGTAGCGGTAAAGTCTGTAATACATTATGGACTGGGGGCAACATTAAGCAATTGTCCATGCTTTTGACACTCACATGGTTTTACTTTTCATTGAGATGAGCAGAAAAGTCTGGCATCTATGTAGAAAATTGAGAATGCTTCCATGTAAGGTGAATTTCAGCCTCATGGGTTTGTTAAAGATAGGTTTACATTTTTGTCGAGAATATTCTGATAAATCATTATTGTCAATTTGAAGGAGTACAGAAATTTTAGAGAGCAAATAGTGGGTATTCAATCCAAATATTGTGTACCTGGTGAAGTGAGGCTATGGGTTTAGCCTTTGTTGGAGCACTTTAGTAATAGGTAAAAAGTGGTGGAAGTGTGCATTCAAATATATCTTTGAAGTAGTGAAATACCAAGAGCCTTTATTGCTCACTCTGGTCAGGAAATGGACTAGCTTTAAATAGACAAGGATTATCATCTTGGTATTGTACTTTCCTGCATGATTGTCCAAATACAAAGGATCCACAGGAAATGTGAATCTCACTTGAATCAAGAAATTGTAATGTAAATTGCTATTTAAATTGGGAATATTGTTCGAAAATCAAATCGATTTTACATATTAATATATGATGCACAATTTATTTGCATGATATTTTAAAGTGGTTAAGATTGAGTCTTTGCTTTGCATTAAATGTAATTGAATTGGTTACTTCATTCCATCATCTACAGTTCATATACTTAAAAGAAAACTTGTCACAGTAACATTTATACTGCAACAGAGAGGCTCCATTTTTTCACTGAAATGTTGAAATTGGATAGTATAGGTGGCTCTTTATCTGAGGAGCTGATGATTTGATTTTTTATGATATAGAAATTTACTACTTAAATAGATACTTCCACTTTTAATTCATAATACTGCTCAGAGTTCAGTAAGCTAAAGATTGTTCTTATGCACAATATTATAAAGCATTGAGATGACAATATTACATAAAGAAGAGCCAGATTTTCTACGGTGATAATACAAACCTATTTTTCCCCAAAGGAAGCAATCTTTTTGGCATAATATGTTACCCTGTAAAATATTTTCCATAAATAAGTCATTGTTATCTACCAAGGATAAGTGTACCACTCCATTGCACCTTCAATAATATAAATTCTCAGTTCTATTGTAGTGATTTAGGACATGGCTCATTAAATTAATCTGGGTTTTGAATCCCCAACCAGTTATAACAGAGTAAAATTAGGTTTAGGAAGTTTTTGTTGTTTATATAATCAATATTTATATACTCCACTACAATGTTTGAATAGAAGTTGACTTTCCAAGGATCGGGGAGTCCAAAACCAGAGGACACAGGTTTAATGTAAATGGGGAAAGATTTAGAAAGGACCTGAAGTGTAACGTTTTCATGCAGAGGGTGATGCCTGAGGAAGTTGTGGAGGCTTGTAAAATTACAACATTTAAAAGGCATCTGGATAGGTACAGGAGTAGGAAGGGTTTAGAGGGATGTGGGCCATTGCTGGCAAATAGGACTAGGTCAGATTGGGGTGTCTGTTCAGCACAGACGATTTAGACCAAAGGGTCTGTTAAGACTCCAAATTGAGATTTGGCTTACCGTATCGACTTGTCATCTGTGGTACACTATTCCACAAAGTCATAAGTGTCCCACAATTTGTCCTATATCCTGGAAAAGAAAAACATCATTTATGCAGTTAAGCATCTGTGGCTGGCAGATGAGCCAAATCAAATTAAAATAAACTGCTTGCACAAACTTAATGAGAACTGAAACTTTCCTGAGCTGGGAAAACTATAAAAAGTAATAAAACAATTCCGTGAAATGAAAAAATGCAAATGAAAATATGAAATGAATTTAATATGATATCAAAGCTAAACATAAATGTCTTAAAGTAAGGATTGTGCCTTGGATTTCCCTGTGGCTTCCTTTCACTCACCTGAGCATCCAAGAATGCTGCTGATCGTGCTCCACTCATCAATATCCCTTTGTAATTTTATGCTACCATCTACACTATCTTCAATGTCACCTAACTTACTATCATCAGCAAATTTGGATATATGGCTTTCTATGCTATTATCCACATCATTAATAAATAATGTGAATAACTGAGGCCCTAACACAGATTCTTGTAGGGCACCACTGGTCACATCCTACTAATTTGAGTACCTACCCATTATCCCCACTTTCTGCCACAGCCATTCAACCAGATTCCCATCCATATCAGTAATTTGCCTTCATATCTGTGGGTTTCTACCTTAGTTAACAGTCTCTTATGTGAAACTTTATCAATTGCTTTCTGGAAATCCATGTAATTGATGTCCATAGACATTCTCCTGTCATCTTTGTGAACTCTTCAAAAAAAATCGGTCGAGTTTGTCAGGTATGACCTACCTGTCATGAATCCATACTGGCTGTCCTTGACTAATTGAAATTTTTCAAGGTGGTTCTTAATTACAGGCTCCAACAATTCGCCCACCGTATATTTTAGGCTAACTGATCTGTAATTCCCTGATTTTCCTCTCTCTCAAAAAGCAGAGTGGTATATGCATATTTTAGTCTGTGCATGATTCTGCTATCAACGCAGTTTGTGGCCCAGCACCTGTAAGGCCAGGTTGAGTATTATTCAAAAAGAAATTGGCCTTTTTGTATTTTCATCTAGATACTATTATTGATTTTCCAAGTTAATATAACTCCTTAATACAGTTTACTAGTTGATGTTGGTTTGAGTTTGCAAATATGTTAACTCATAATACTTATAACAAAACTCTTAATTTTTAAGAGTTTGTCTACTGATTTATAAAATGTGGGACATGTTATACCCCACCGTGTGCTCCTTCTCTTGCTCCCTCTCACTCTCCCTTTCCTACCCCCACCTACCTAAACTATTTTTTCCATTATACACACTCAGTATATCTAGAAGTTTATATAATCTAATGAGGTTTTGGTTATGTTAGCTCACTGTACTTGAATTCTCTTCTTCAGTTCCCACTAAACAGTATTCCCTGATGGGCAGGCAAATTTGCCGACAGGCCTCCATCAGTGTAAATCCAATGGAATGACGTACACAAAATTATTTTATTCCCCCTGGTTTTTTCAGAAGTCCTTTAACTTGAGATTGTCAGCTGGCATTAGTAACTTATTCAGAATAATTGGGAGAAAGTGATGCCTGAAGGGTATAGATATGTTGTGCCATGGTATTTCCATGTGGTTGTAGCTAATTATTATTTGTGATGTGATATCACAAGCTAATCAGTGTACTACTTTCTGGCTTAGTGACACTGAGACTACTGCCAATGTAGGAGAGGCCTTATATTGCAAGATTTAGACCAGCTGAATTTTATTCATTATATGTGGCAACCATTCAGTTTGGTTTCAGACTATTTCAATGTAGGCCTGTCATTGTTGTTGCAGTGTACCATTCCAAATTATAAGTCATTTATTCAAATGATCTGACAACTTAATTGTTAACAATCAATTTCTAGTCTCCTGTATTATGTTGTTTAATTCATATTACTACACCATTGATTTGTTTTAAATACAAAAACAGCTGTGATTATTCGGAGTAGACTGCAGTTGTAAGTAAAATTTTGGCATTTTGCTGATGTTGATATTTCTACTGGATTACTTCATCTGTGGGGAAAAACATATTTCAAATTGAGTTTTAAAAATTAATTGCAATTCCCTTGAAAATGAGTAATGCATTAGATTAACTGCAAAAACTTTTTTCCCACAGTTTTCAAGTCTGTTAGAATGTGACATGTACTAAAATGGTGATATATTATAGAAAAGAGATATTGATAATTTGAGTGAGTGGGCAAAAATTTGGCAGATGGATTACAATGTCATACAATCCATTGTAGTAAAAATAATGGAAAAGTTAAATGTTATTTAAATAGTTACTTCTGAATGTTGCTGTACAGAGGGATCCAGATGTCCTCCTACACAAAACAAAAAATGTTAACATGCAGATACAAAAGTAATTAGGACAACAAACTGAATTTTGACCATTATTGCATGGGAAATAGAGTATTAAAGACATCTTACCACTGGCAGGGCATTAGTGAAACCAGTTTAAGTCTCCTTATTTAAAAAGGGAGATACTTGCATTAAGGACAGTTCAGAGAAAGTTCACTGGACTAATTCCTTGGGATGAAGTGGTTATTTTAAGAAGGATTACTTAACAGATGTGATCTATACTCATTGGAGTTTAGAAGAATGAAGCATGATTAAATTGAATCTTAAAAGATTCTGAGGAGGCTAGACAAGGTAGATGATGTGAAAGTATTTTCCATTGTGAGAAAATCTAGAGGTAGGGGACATATTTTCACGTTGAGGGGAGCCTCACCCAATGTATAGATTGGGAAGATTTTTTTTCTGAGTTTGAATCTTTGGGATATTGTGTGCATGAGAGTTGTGGAGACTAGTCATTCAAAATAGTCATTGCTGAATTATCCAGATTTTTGAACTATCGACAAAACGAAATTGAGGCAGGCTCAGGTCAACCATGATCTTGCTGAATGGCTTACTTCTACTTCTATTTCCTGGGTTCTTTGAATGGTATCTAAGTGTTCTAAATAATTTAAGTTCTGTTGAAAAGTAACAAAATAATTCTTATTCCCATTATTTCACAACTACAGGATAGTTTCTGTCCTATTAAGCATGAATTTAATTCATAAGCCACTTCAAAACATGCTCTACACGGCTAGCTGTGACTGAACTTGGTGCAAAACTTAATGATTTTAAAAAATAACAGGCCGCTCATTGATATTAATTGGCTGTATTTTACAGGTTTGAGAATTATTTCTGTATATTAGAATATTTTACTTCGGACACTGCAGTCTGCTTATTTGCGGTGAAGGCAGAAACTGGCAATAGATTGACTGAATCCCTATGGGAAACTGTCAGAAGGGATAAATAACACTGTTAAGAATTCAATTATAATGGAGACCAAATGGGTTATATTGGCAGTAACTCTTTTTATCAGATTATTTATTGCATTGGCATTGACTCATTTTTGATTGATTTCCCATGGAAATAGATGTCAATACTGTTTTTCCTATATTGTTCAGATGCAATTAAATAATTTCCTTGCAATAATCTGATGGAAATATTACGAACAAAAAACAGAAATTGCTGGAAAAGCTGGAAAAAAACAGAAATTGCTGGCAGCATCTGTGGAGAGAAATCAGACATAACATTTCGGGTCATGTGACACTTCCTTTGTTCCGAGGAAGAGTCACTCAACCTGAAACATTGACTCTGATTTCTGTCCAGAGATGCTGCCGGATCTGATGAGCTTTTCGAGCAATTTCTGTTTTTGTTTCTGATTTACAACATCTGCAGTTCTTGCAGTTTTTACAAAGATTATTTAGCAAAAAACAGATTTACTGTATCTTGGATAATAAACCTCTTAAATGATTGTGATTCCAATTTCAAATGTTTAAATCTTATCCAATAACCAGGCTTATTAAGTCTCAACCATGTCCAGTGGTACTTCGGTGTATTTCAAACTCAAAACCTTTGTGTATTCATTTTGTGACCAACCAGGTTTTGCATGATGTAGCTTTTATAGATAGGGGAAGCACCATACTGGCAATTGGAAATCTAATTTACTGAACTTGGTAATTATTCTGAATTTGAAAATTTTGGGCAAAGTTCAACTGCATCCCTCATTGAACACATCTTGTCTATACAAAATATGGAACTCAGCAAGATTGGCTTGCTTTAGCTCACTCCTTAAAGTAAGATTATTCTGGCAACAGAGTTTTATCGACTGCATTTAATGTTACGGGGTTTCTAAAATTGCAAATATGCCAGGAATCTGTGTTTGTGGGAAAAGAAAATCCTGGAGATTAGAAACTAGCAAATGTCACCTTTACTAATTAGGAAAGAAGCAAGAGGGGGTGGGAAAAGAAGCAGGGAACTTAGGGACTTGTCAGCCTTGCATCAGTAATAAGGAAATTGCAAGTTTCTGTCATAAGTGGACACTTGGATTAAAAAAAAAATCAGATTGTGCACAGTCAGCCTGGATTTGTGAATGGAAAGTCATCTTTGAAAAAGTTATTGGAGTTCTTTGAGGATGTTTCTAATAAAATTAATAAAGGAATGTCAATGGATGTAGTGCAATTGACTTTCAGAAGGCTTTTGATAAGGTCCTCACAGATAGTTGGTTAATAAAATGATAGCATATGGCATATGAAGTAATGTACTAGCATGGATTAAGGATTAACGGACAGAAAATGGGTCATTCTTGAATTGGTAGATTGTCTCGTGGGATACTGCAAGGATCAGTACATGAGCCCCAGCTGTTAATAATATGTCAATGATTTGGACCAAGCTGTGTGACATTGTGACTTAGTGGGTCAAAGCGCCTGTCTAGTAAACTCAAAATTCTGAGTTTGAATCTCGGTAAAAGTGATATTGTCCCTGCCCTTGAGCCAGGACACCTCAGTTCAAGTCCCACTTGCTCCAAAGATATGTAATAATAATGTTCATTAATAATATAGTGCACTAATAATGATATAGTTTGGAGGAAGGATCACTGGACCCGTAACGTTAACTCTGATTTCTCCACTGATATTATTGAGTTTTTCCAGCAATTTCTATTTTTGTTTCTGATTTACAGATTCTGCAGTTCTTTCAGTTTTTATGTGTCATAACATCTGTGGTCAGGTTGATGAGAAAATATCTGTAAATCTAACCAATTGTGGTGTTTCCAAAATGACAGATGATACAAAGCAAAGCAGATCTGTGCATTCTGAGAAAGATATAAAATATTTTCAGGATTTGGACAGGTTTAGTAATTGATAAAGAACACGGTAGATGCAATATAACACGGAACAGTGTGAGGTTATCCACGTTGGTAGAAAGAATGGTTGTGCAGAATATTTCATAGATAGTGAAAGGTTGGAGAAAGTAGATGACCAAAATGGACTTGGATGACTTGGTCAATAAGTAATTGAGGGCTAGCGTGTAGGTCCAGCAAGCTATTAGGAAGGCTAGTGGAACATTAGCTTTTATTTCAAAATCATATACGTACAGGCATAGTGAAGATTTGGAGGAGCCAGTATTGGACTGGCGTGGACAAAGTTTAAAAAAAAATCACACAGCACCTGTTGGACTATAACCAGGCATAGTGAAGTCTTTCTTCAGTTTTATAGAGAAGTTTGGTTAGAATACCTTTGTGTGCAGTTCTAGAGTCATAGAGATGTACAGCATGAAAACAGATCCTTCGGTCTAACTCGTCCATGCCGACCAGATATCCCAACCCAATCTAGTCCCACCTGCCAGCACCTGGCCCATATCCCTCCAAACCTTTCCTATTCATATACCCATCCAAATGCCTCTTAAATGTTGCAATTGTACTAGCCTCCACCACAACCTCTGGCAGTTCATTCCATACATGTACCACCCTCTGCATGAAAAAAGTTGCCCCTTAGGTCTCTTTTTATATCTTTCCCCTCTCATCCTCAACTTATGCCCTCTAGTTCTGGACTCCCCGACCCCAGGGAAAAACTTTGTCTATTTATTCTATCCATGCTCCTCATAATTTTGTAAACGTCTATTAGGTCACCCCTCAGCCTCCGACGCTCCAGGGAAAAAAGCCCCAGCCTGTTCAGCCTCTCCCTATAGCTCAAATCCTCCAACCCTGGCAACATCCTTGTAAATATTTTTTAAACACTTTCAAGTTTCACAACATCTTTCCGATAGGAAGGAGACCAGAACTGCATGCAATATTCCAACAGTGGCCTAACCAATATCCTGGACAACCGCAACATGACCTCCCAACTCCTGTACTCAATACGCTGACCAATAAAGGAAAGCATACCAAACGCCGCCTTCACTATCCTATCTACCTGCGACTCCACTTTCAAGGAGCTATGAACCTGCACTCCAAGGTCTCTTTGTTCAGCAACACTCCC
>NC_057730.1:52722931-52724396 GCF_004010195.1 Chiloscyllium plagiosum | reverse complement strand
TCCAGTCTGAAAAACAACCCTCCACCACCATCCTCTGTCTTCTATCTTTGAGCCATTTCTGTATCCAAATGGCTAGTTCTCCCTGTATTCCACGAGATCTAACCTTGCTGATCAGTTTCTCATGGGAAACCTTGTCTAACGCCTTACTGAAGTTCATATAGATCACATCTTCTGCTCTGCCCTCATCAATCTTCTTTGTTACTTCAAAAAACTCAATCAAGTTTGTGAGACATGATTTCCCACGCACAAAGCCATGTTGACTATCCTGAATCAGTTAGGAGAAAGTGAGGACTGCAGATGCTGGAGATCAGAGCTTAAAAATGTGTTGCTGGAAAAGCGCAGCAGGTCAGGCAGCACCAAAGGAGGAGGAGAATCAACGTTTCGGGCATAAGCCCTTCTTCAGGAAGGGTTTATGCCCAAAATGTCGATTCTCCTCCTCCTTTGATGCTGCCTGACCTGCTGCACTTTTCCAGCAACACATTTTTAAGCTCTTATCCCGAATCAGTCCTTGCCTTTCCAAATGCATGTACATCCTGTCCCTCAGGATTCCCTCCAACAACTTGCCCACCACCGAGGGCCCTATTCTCTCCCTTGTTACCCTTTTGTCCTTAATATATTTGTAAAATCCCTTTGAATTCTCCTTAATTCTATTTGCCAAAGCTATCTCATGTCCCCGTTTTGCCCTCCTGATTTCCCTCTTAAGTATACTCCTACTTTCTTTATACTCTTCTAAGGATTCACTCGATCTATCCTGTCTGTACCTGATATATGCTTCCTTCTTTTTCTTAATCAAACCCTCAATTTGTTTAGTCACCCAGCATTCCCTATACCTACTAGCCTTCCCTTTCTCTGTGACAGGAATATACTTTCTCTGGATTCTTGTTATCTCATTTCTGAAGGCTTCCCGTTTTCCAGCCGTCCCTTTACCTGCGAATATCTGCCTCCAATCAGCTTTCGAAAGTTCTTTCCTAATACTGTCAAAATTGGCCTTTCTCCAATTTAGAACTTCAACTTTTAGATCTGGTCTATCCTTTTCCATTACTATTTTAAAACAAATAGAATTATGGTCGCTGGCTCCAAAGTGCTCCACCACTGACACCTCAGTCACTTGCCCTGCCTTATTTCCCAAGAGTAGGTCAAGTTTTGCACCTTCTCTAGAAGGTACTTCCACATACTGAATCAGAAAATTGTCTTGTACACTCTTAACAAATTCCTCTCTACCTAAACCTTTAACACTATATGGCAGTCCCAGTCGATGCTTGGAAAGTTAAAATCCCCTACCATAACTACCCTATTATTCTTACAGATAGCTGAGATCTCCTTACAAGTTTGTTTCTCAATTTCCCTCTGACTATTGGGGAGTCTATAATACAATCCCAATAAGGTGATCATCCCTTTCTTATTTCTCAGTTCCACCCAAATAACTTCCCTGGATGTATTTCCAGGAATATCCTCCCTCAGCACA
>NC_057730.1:52719051-52722922 GCF_004010195.1 Chiloscyllium plagiosum | reverse complement strand
CCTGGAACATTTAAGCTGCCAGTCCTGCCCATCCCTGAGCCATGTTTCTGTAATTGCTATGATATCCCAGTCCCATGTTCCTAACCGTGCCCTGAGTTCATCTGCCTTCCCTGTTAAAATAAATGCAGTTTAATTTATTAGTCCTACCTTGTCCCTGCCTGCCCTGACTGTTGACTCACTTCTGTTCTCAACTGTATCCATCTCAGATCGATCTCTTTCCTCACTATCTCCCTGGGTCCCACCCCCCTACCTTTACTAGTTTAAATCCTCCCAAGCAGTTCTAGCAAATTTCCCTGCCAGTATGTTAGTCCCCTTCCAATTTAGGTGCAATCTGTCCTCCTTGTACAGGTCACTTCTACCCCAAAAGAGATTCTAATGATCCAGAAATGTGAATCCATCTCCCATGCACCAGCTCCTCAGCCATGCATTCATCTGCTCTATCCTCCTATTCTAGTCTCCTCCTCTCAGGAAAGATATTATTGCCCTAGAGGGAGTGCAATGAAGGTTCAACAGAATGGCAAGACTGTGCTACGAAGAGAGATTGGGCAAACTGGGCCAAATACTCGAGAGTATCAAAGTTGTAAACTTGATCTCATTGAATCCTAAGGGACACACAGGGTAGATACAAGTAAGATGATTCCCTTGCTTGGGAGTCTAGGCCCAAGGGAACAATTTAAAAATAATGGGCATGCCATTTGGCACAGAGATAAAAAAGAAAAATGTTTTTTTACTCATAGGGGATGGTGAATTCTTGGAATGTTTTGCCCTGGAGAGCTGTGGGAAGTTCAGTCTTTTGATTGCCAGTACATTTAAAATTTAAAGCTTTTGAGGATGGTGTTAGTTAAAGGTATTGGAATGTTCAATCAGCCTTGTTTGTATAAGATAAGAACTAATTGTGTTGGAAATGATATGTTAACATAGTTAATGAATTGGCTAACTGATAAGAGGCCCCATCTCAGGATGATAACCTGCAACTAAGAGAGTGCCATAGGATCAGTTCTTGGGCCGCAATTATCTACGATGTATAATAATGACCTGGATGAGGCAAGTGAATGTGTGATTGCCAAGTTTATGGATGATACAATAGGCAGGAAGGCAGGTGGTAAGGATGACTGAGTCTGCAGAGGGATATGGACAGGTTCAGCAAGTGGACAAAAACTTGGCAGATTTAGGGTGGCACAGTGGCTCAATGGTTAACACTGCCTCACAGTGCAAGGGACCTAGGTTTGATTTCAGCCTTGGTTGATTGTCTGTGTGTCTCTGCATGGAATTCCTCCGGACGCTCCAGTTTCCTCCCACAGTCCAAAGATGTGCAGGTCAGGTGGATCATAAGGCTGATCCCTGATATGATTGACTATCTTAAGATAAGTTCAGTAGGTTAGACCTGTACTTTTTGTAATTTAGAAGATTAAAGTACAATCATACTGAAACATAAGATTCTTATTGGTATATGTGGAAAAGTATTTTACACTGAGAGAGATTCTAGGACTAGAAAACATAAATGTGAGACCCCTTACTCTGATATTAAGGCAGAAATGGTAACTGAGTATATTCTAGGCTGAGACGGACAGATTTATAATTAGGAATGGAATCAAGGCTTATGAAGAAAAGGCAGAAGTTGAGTATCAGCCGTTATCTCATTGAATGGTATTGCAGAATAGCTTACTTCTGCTTCCGCAGTTATGGTCTTACGATAATGAATGGTGAGGCAGGTTCAGTTGCCAGAATGTTCTTGTTCTGGTCTTAACATTATTCTGTGTGTCCATTTAGTATCATTTTATGTTCATTATTCCATGGGCTTGTGGACGTCACTGTGGGTTTCGATAAGAAAGGAGCATTTTGACATTATGAGAAGGGTTTGATAATAAAGCTTGCTGTGACCTTTCTTTCCTGCAGTGAAAAGTACATCCTGGTCTTGTAAAATCTGAGGCTGAAAATTTAGGCTTACTCTGTGAACCAACCAATTTCTTATTTATTCCATAATAAAGATCAAGATAATTCAAATTATTTTCTAGTCTTAATTGTTTTTAACTAAAGTTTAAACTTTACTGTGTAGTGTACTGTCAGCTTAAATTGTACCTGAATATCAGTAGATGTGTGCTTGGTACTGAAAAGAGATTGAGTGATTATAATTTCAAGGAAAATATTTTGTTTTTATGTTGTCCAGGTTTCAGACTTGCAAACAGCTGAGTGTTCAGGCAGGTGATTGCTGATATCTCTACAGTTTCTGTCAGTAGCAATAAATGAGAAGTCATTTGGGAACACTAAGCATCAACTCAAAATGCCATGCCTGACAGTTGTCTCTTTATGCCTTTCACTTTTCTCAGACCACAACTGACAAACTGGTGAAAATCTACACCTGCTCACAGTGGGAGGTTTGCATCTGGTTATTAGCCAAGGCTGGTATTTCATATCCTCATAGTGCATGATACCAAACGCATTTTCATTAGAAATGTATCTGAATCTAATTTTCAGCTTGGCAAATGATCCCTGCTAATGAAATATAATTTGGCTCTTTAAGTATTTATATGATTAAAGGGCTAATTTTACATTTGATTTTCTTCTGATTGATCTTTGCGTACTAATTTAAATCTCACTTGAAACACATTCCAGAAGCCTTGTCTAACTGAAGAGAATAAACATAAGCCACCAGTCAGTTGGGCATATCATTTGTCTTTCTGATGATCAATTGCATTTTCCAAATTGTGACATTTGGTATTTAAAAAAACCCAAAATATTGAATATGCTCATGCGGTGCATGAACCATTTCTTTGAAACAATTACTTTATTATATTGACCCCTTGCTTTGAATAATCCTGCCAACTGCCAGTGCTATATGATGAATGTAACAAATATAATAATTAAAGTTATAGAATTAATACACAAATTGTGCAGTACCTTACTTGACACAATGTTAAGGTGTACCATAGTTATTGATATTAACACATAGAAAACAAATGTTGTGAAATTTGAATTTTCCAAATGACTAAATCATTTTAATCTCTCTGCAGATGCAGACATGCACAGGGCTACCAACAGAGAAAAGTAGTGATTGTAGGCATCAATTTCATGTTTAACTTTTCGTTTACCTCATTATTGCCGAGGAATTAATATCTATGAGCTGTATTCATGTTTTTCAATAGGCTTGTCTTCACAAGTGTAGAAGGGATGCCTTTGAAGAATAAATATTGCATCTATTTTAAACAGAATTTTAATCAGATGTTCTGAGTACTATTTCTGAAACCAACCTGCAATTGGTCACTGGACAGCCACCTTTAAAAGGAAAAACTGGACCAGAAAGAAGCAGGGGAGGTGTTCAAGTGCCAAGGATGAAGGAGCATGGAAGAACTGACATTGAGTGAAAGACAGTGGAATTATGGGATTGGAAATGGAATTGACAGTGGTGCTAGTACATTTGACTTGTATAATAATTCTGAGTTGAAGTGTCACGGAACAGGAGAAACCTGTGCAATGCTTAGCATTGCTACGGAAGTAAAATGTATCTGTCTGCTGTTCGCATCCACTCAGTTCTAAGCACTATTTAGTGCATTCAAAACCTTCCAAAAATTGTTGTGTCTAAAGGTTCACAGCCCATTCCAAGACACAATTGCATAGTGACATTTCAATGCAATGCTGAGAGGATGTTGCATTTGAGGGGGTGCATGAAACTATAAGCTATTGCTACTGCCATGAAAGATTAACTGCTTACTGAGTAATCTTGTAATGCAGGAAAGAAACCATATTTTGAGATTAGATTAGGTTCCCTACAGTGTGGAAGCAGGCCCTTCTAGGGAGAGAAAAGGGCCCCTTAAAGATCAGCAAGGCAGCCTTTGTGTGGAGCCACAGAAAATGGGGGGGGGGGGGGGGAATA
>NC_057730.1:52681009-52718051 GCF_004010195.1 Chiloscyllium plagiosum | reverse complement strand
TGAGGGGTGACCTTATAGAGGTTTACAAAATTATGAGGGGCATGGATAGGATAAATAGACAAAGTCTTTTCCCTTGGGTCGGGGAGTCCAGAACTAGAGGGCATAGGTTGAGGGTGAGAGGGGAAAGATATAAAAGAGCCCTAAGTACGTGTCGTACGTGTATGGAATGACCTGCCAGAGGATGTGGTGGGGGCTGGTATAATTGCAACATTGAAGAGGCATTTGGATGGGTATATGAATAGGAAGGGTTTGGAGGGATATGGGCCGGGTGCTGGCAGGTGGGACTAGTTTGGGTTGGGATATCTGGTCGGCATGGACGGGTTGGACTGAAGGGTCTGTTTCCGTGCTGTACATCTCTATGACTCTAAGTCCATACCGACCTTCTGAAGAGTAACTCACCTTGACCCACCTCTGACTCATCCACCTAACACTATGGGCAGTTTCGCTTGGCCAATTCACCCTGACCTGCACATCTTTGGGAGGAAACCGGAGCACCTGGAGGAGAACCACACACACACTGGGAGAATGTGCAAACTCCACACAGATGGTCACCCAAGGCTAGAATCAGACCTGCGTCACGCACCCAGTGAGGCAGCAATGTGAACCACTGAGCCACTGTGCCACCCATGGCATTTTCCTGTATCAATGAGTAATTAATTTATGAAACATTTAAAACTCTGAGATGGATGATGATTAAGGCACCATAAACAGTTTGTTTATTTGTGGTATCAAACAAAAAGAAATGCATACATATTTGATAAAACAGATCAGTGGAAAGAAATGATTGAGTGCCAACTTAAACAATTAACACAATCCCTACTTACGTTTTGTTGTTTTAAAATGACTGCATTAGATGCCGATGAAATTAACTGGGGAAACTAGTTCAGAGTTTGACAATGTGGGGGAGTTAAATTAACATCTGCCGTTCAAACGTTAATCTACAGGGAGTCAAACAAATGTGATTTCAGTTGACCTCCTCTCTCAGGGTTGGCTTCAGCAGTTTTTCTGAGTCACTCTTTGAGATGATGTACTTCAGTACTTGGAGTTGGATCAAAAGAATTGCAGAAACAAACACAACTGTCTCCTGCAGCCAAACAAGGATGATATTGAAGTGAATCATTTTTAACGTCTGTTTTTAAACACCCTAATGTTGTAAAATGTTGAGAATAACTGATAAAATGGCATTATTGCACGGGTGGCATGAGAGAGAAAGGGGTGCCAATGCATCCTGCCGGAAGACTGTACTTCGTAAATTTGAAATACTTTCAATGAATTGTTTACTTGAGCAAGAATTAGTTATATCAATTCAATCGTAAATGGGGCGCAAACAGTATGGAAAAATTCCTGGCTGTTTCAACTAGCTTGGTAGGTTTCATCAATAAATACTTAAACAACAATAAAAGATAGAAAAGAGCCCTAAGGGGCACCTTTTTCACGCAGTGGGTGGTACCTGTATGGAATGAGCTGCCAGAGGATGTGGTGGAGGCTGGTACAATTGCAACATGTAAGAGGCATTTGGATGGGTATATGAATAGGAAGGGTTTGGAGGGATATGGGCCAGGTGCTGGCAGGTGGGACTAGATTCGGTTGGGATATCTGATCGGCATGGAAAGGTTTGGACCAAAGGGTCTGTTTCCATGCTATATCTCTATGACTCTATAACTAAAGTCTGCTGATCATATTCTTACTAACAAAATTAGCATTCCTCTTTCTGATATCAAATCTGTGTTCTGTAAGCTCTGCAGAAAATTTCAAGAATTTCCAGTAAAGATGATCATCTAGTTCTGCAGTTTATATCTAACTCTAATATGTGGTCTGTGTATATTCAGAATGGGATTTACTTTATGCACATCGCTTCAAAAATGGAATTGCTATTATATCAACAATATTTGTTTTTTTTTTAAAAACGGCGTTCCAATGGTGAAATGATTAGCATTAGATAGTCCAGCTTATGACTTACCAGCATTCTCACATTGAGTTTTTTACAGTCAATATCTATGATTACCCAATATGCTACCCTGTATTCAACCTTCCACTATGGAAAGTTACAACTACTCTGTTTTGAAGAGTTTTCCTGGTGGATAGTATTGATATTATTGGGGCTGAAAATGTGTTGCTGGAAAAGCACAGCAGGTCAGGCAGCATCCAGGGAACAGGAGAATCGACGTTTCGGGCATAAGCCCTTCTTCGGGAATGAGGAAAGTTTGTCCAGCAGGCTAAGATAAAAGGTAGGGAGGAGGGACTTGGGGGAGGGGCGTCGGAAATGTGATAGGTTTGATATTATTGGGAACAAGCATTTTTTTTCTGTCTAATTATTAAAGATATAGCAAGGATGACTGGAACTGTATCTTATATCAGTGAGATGGAAGTCTTTGCCATTATATTATTCAAAGAAGGGGTAAGGTGGAGGAGGAGTTATTTCCCTGGTGTCCTGGCCAATAATGTTAATGTTACTAGCTAGACACATGTTCTGGTCATGTAACTCCATTGCTGTTTGTGGGGCTCAGCTGTGCAGAGATTGCTTCCTACATTTCAAGAGAGACTAGACTTCAAAAGTAGTTTGTTAGTCATCAAGTGATTGAGAGAGTCTGAGATATTATAAATGCAACATTACTTTCGGCAAGGTTGCTAATTTGAGATGGTGTATTACCTGTAATGAACTTGAAGGAAATATTGGTAAAAATTGTCCATTCTAAGCTTAAGTTGTGTCTCTTCACTAATTTGGGCACACTCTTGACTCTGAAATATCTGTAGTCTGGAGTGCTTTGTACTCCCCATTAGAGATAAATGTGTCATTACAAGAAACTAAAAAGATATGTTAAAAAGTACAGGTATCTGTATTAAACTGGATTTCCACAAATGTAGCATTAATGTCATTACTTTGCCTCATGACAAACCCAATTTATTTTAATTTCATTATATGTTTGAGCATTGCAAAGTTGTGCTCGTCAAAATAGTGTTTCCTGGAAACCTTGTTTTTAAAAACACCTTGAATAGACATTCTCACAGGGCACTGCAAAGAATCTCTGTACAGCTAACCGATACATCATGCTCCCTTTCTGCAGCTATAAAACTTGATTTATATCCACTTCTCTGAAAATACTGCATGCTTCACCAAAAAAGTTTATTCTTCTAAAAGCAGTTAAGTTGCCCATCATAGCATCATTGTAAAAAATAGTGGCTGTCGAGTACTTGTGCTGGAAGAACTTGATTATGAATGTGAACAACTAAAGTTTTTTACATACTGAGGCAAAATATTTGTTCACTTTTATTTAATACAAAGCCAGATAGAAATTGTTAATGGTAGATGTCCTTTTATATTGCTAACAGTTGGGAGGAAAAGAAGCTGTATGCATTGGTTTAAAAATTACCATGATTGCTAATGCTGTTAGTGTGGGAGAAGGCTAAGTGATGAGCAAAAAGCTGCAGTTTTTTTTAATGTGCAAAGGCCACCATCCTAGTATTAGTTTCCCTGACAACAGGTAGTACAAATCTAGAAAATTTACTTTGCTAGAAAAGTTATTTTGCATCTGTGTAACATCTGAATATGTGTAACAGTAGTTCCAATCATTCATTTTTAGTTTTTCCTTTGCTTGCTTCCTGAAATTTTTGTACTTTTCACAACATGCTTAAATCTAGTTTCTATTAAAAAAAATTAAAAATTAAATTAAAAAAGAGAAGCATTTCATCTAAATGGCGAGAGGTTGCAGAACTCTGAGATGCAGAGAGATCTAGGTATCCTAGTGCATAAATCATAGAAGGTTAGCATGCAATTACAGCAAGTAATCAGGAGAGCTAATAAATGTAACGTTATGTTTTATTGTGGAAAGAATTAAATGCAAGAATAGGGAGCCTGTGCTTTGTCACCTGCCATATAGGGCATGATGAGACTGCATCTGGAGTACTGGTGTTCAGTACTGGTTTCCATGCTTACAGAAAGACATTAATGCATTAGAAGCTGTACTAAATTAGACCCTGGGATGAGCAGATTTCCTTATGAGAAAAGGTTAGTTGGGATAGTCCTATATCATTTAGAGTTTACAAGTTACTTAATTGCAACAAATAAGAACCTGAGTGGATGTGAAAAAGATGTTTCCTCTTGTGAAAGAATCTAGAACTAGGTGTCATGGTTTAAAAATAAGGGGTCCCCCATTTAAGCAAGAGGGGAAAAAAATTCCCTGAGGGTTGAGGGTCTTTGGAATTCCCTTCTTCAAAAGACAGTGGATACAAAATCTATAAATATGTTAAAGTAGAGTACATAGATTCTTGATTATAAAGGGGATGAAAGTTGATCGGGGCTATGCAGGCAAGTAGAGTTGAGTTTTAAATCGGATAAGCCATGATCTATTTGAATAGCAGAATAGGCTTGAAGGGCAAGTAGCCTATTCTTGTTGTGAGGAATGATCAAACTGGATCATTTATATTCATCAAATGTTCTCCAGTTTATTTTTTCTCTGCTGAAAATCAGCATTAAGGTAATATGCTACTTCTCATCTAGAGCTAAAATACAAGCTGCTTGCACTTAAGTGGACAGCAGTTTTGCTAGGATTGGTTCCTGCTACAGATTTGCCAGCAGCAAATGTGGATTGCAGTGTTTCAAAAAGTTAGCTCACCAAGTCCTTCTCAAGTCTAACTAGGAATGGGCAATACATGCTGGCCCAGCCTACAGCATTCACATCCCATGAATGTACTAAAATAAAAAATTGGTTGTAGAATGAGGACTGAATTGTTGCCTCATCTCAGCTCGTGCACTTCTTGCTTTCAAGATAGGAGCAGAGCCTCCCAAAATGAACATTACCTAATTTGCGTTGCTGATGAGTAATTGTCTTTCTGCTGTAACTTATGGATGGGAGCTAAAATTGAATGTGAAAGTAACTTTTAAATCATTTGGGCTTACTGTGAATAACTTTAGAGTCAAAGGTCCAATTGCTTTTATCAAGGTTATCCTACATTTGTCCTCCATCATCATCTAAAATAGTGTAAACCAGGGTATTATGAAGATGTGGGTGTACTGTAAAGAGTTAAAAGCTAGCAAAAACTACCTGACGGCACTAAGTGTTCTGAAAAAAATATAATGTCACATTTGGTCGAACAACTTGATTAGCTGGTTGCTTTGGAGAAAAAAACAAATTCAAATTTGACCAATCAGTTTAAATTATACCCGAAAGTACCCACCTCCAATCAAGTTTGAATTGAGTATATTGGTTTTTAGGATTGTCAATGACACAATCCGATGCTTTGGGGTAGACCCAATAGAACAGTTGAGGGGAGACCCGCCAAGCTACCAGCATGTAAAGTCGAGAGTGTGGTGCTGGAAAGCAAGCAGGTCTGGCAGCATCTGAGGAGCAGGAAAATTGACATTTTGGGCAAAAGCCCTTCATCAGGAATGAGGCTGGGAGCCTTTGGGGGTGGGGAGAAAAATGGGAGGAGGTGGGGTTGTGGGTAAGATAGCTGAGAATGCAGATGGAGGTGAGGGTAATGGTGATAGGTCAGAGGGGAGGGTGGAACGGATAGGTGGAAAGGAAGATGAACAGATGGGACGGATCATGAGGACGGTGCTGAGCTGGAAGGTTGAACTGGGATAAGGTAAGGAGAAGGGAAATGAGGAAACTGGTGAAATCCACATTGATGTCATGGGGTTGGAGGGTGCCGAGGTGGAAGATGACGCATTCTTCCTCCAGGTGTCGGGTGGTAAAGGAGTGGTGATGGAGGAGGCCCAGGACCTGCATGTCTTCAGCAGACTGCCTGAAAAATAGTTCTCTCAAAAGTACCTTTATCAATCAGTAACCTATGAAGCAGAATCCACAAGAAGAAGAAAAGAAGACTGGAATATCAAGGCGAACCGAAAGCTGTCTGGCTTTGAGATAAGTTTTGTTTTGTAAATCTTAATTGGGAGCTTTATCGGACTAGTATTGTAGAAGGAGAAGGTAAAAGATGGGTTAGAGGAAGGAGTTGTAAATAGTTGTTAATCATTCTCTGTTATACTCTAAAGAATAAAGTTGTTATTTTTACTTTAACTAGTTATTGGCCTGTCAAACTTTTACAGATTGCTGCACGGGATAAATCTTTTCTGTGTTGCTGGGTTAAAATAAGTAAGAGGGTCTACCCCATGTCTTAACAAGGGATGTAATAAAGTATTGTCTTGTGAATAAACTGGAAATTCGTTCCTTTTACATATATTTTTTTAAATCTCCCCAAAGGTGGGCTAAGCAATTGTGATGTGACAAAGTGATAAAAATTGCGATGCCTGTTGATTTTGTAATCAGTGAGCATGTTATGTTTAGAATCACTGGAGAATTTGGTTTGCCATTCATTAATATCAGGGTAGATCTGATTGTGGCTTGTGAAGTCCACTCCACTCCACCAATAACACTTGGTTCCCTTGTCAATCGAATATCTGTGTGTCAACTTTGTTTAACGAACCAGCTTCCACTACTTTCTGGGCAAAATGTTTGAGGTAAATTACCCTCTTAAAGAAGAACTCCAACGTAAATGAAATTCTTTCTTTTAAAGTATGTTCCCTCATTCCAGATTTCCAATGAAGGGAAGCATCCTATCAGCATCCACCAACCAAGCCCCCTCAGCATCTTATATGTTTCATTTCTCATTCTTCTGAACCCCACTGATTATGGACCCAACCTTCTCAATATTGTATCATTTTCAGATAATTCCTTAGTGCAAGAATGCTGTAATTAGCCATTGTACAGTTTAGCTTTTATTTGAAGCGGTTGAAATTCTAGCCCATGTTATATTTGTTGTTGCCACCTTCCAGGGGTTTTTCTCTCAAACAATAAGCAGGACTTTTTTTCCAAATAAACAGTGTACCAAATCCAGGAAAACTGAATACAACACCATAATCACCTTGTTCATGGTTGACTAGACTGTAGAGATTCACTGTAGAGATTTTTCTACAGTGCAAAAGGCCTATACATGTTGCCGAACCATTATCTGTTCGTCTGATGCCTAAGTAACAGGCCAGATGTCAGTAATAAAATTGAGCAGAGACTGGAGGAAACAGCGGATAGTCTGCCAACATAACTTGATATCTATAAAGCTATCACCTTTGCCATCAATGTTGCCTTTAAACTATGCAGTCAACTAGCGATCTAGAAGTTCTTGATTAGGCTGCTGTCAAGTCTGCCCTTTGAAGTTACCATGTTTGGCCCCACAAAAATTTAAAGGGCCTGTGTAACAAAAGAAATTGTCCACACACTAGAAAAGAATATTTGATAGTTTGTTACTTTTCCACCCTGCTACGTGGATCGAAGTTGTGGATGTTATCATATTATTATCATAGTATTCTACAGTACAGAAGAAGCCCTTCAATCCATTCAGTCAATATTGCCAAAAATATACTACCTACATCATTTCCCTCTTTCATGCACAAGGCCCACAGCCTTGATTGTTATGACATTTCAAGTGCTCATCCAAGTACTTTTTAAAGGTTGTGAGGTTTACTGTCATCAAATTTAATGACTTTGCCACAGACTGAAGCAATGGTTATCGTTGGTATCAAGTGACAGGACAGAGTACCCAATACTGATGCAAAAAAAGACAAAAACAAGAAGCAAGACCACAATCAAAAAGATCCACTTGCATTAGTCTGAACAGGCCATTTGCACGCCTGATTATTGAATTCCCATTGTCATTTTCTGTAGTCAGATACAGTATGAATGCCCTGACAGAAGTTGACAGATGAAATGTGATGAAAATGCATCAAAGATGACCTTAAAAATCTTGTAATATTAATATCCTATGCCAGGGAAGACAGTCACTGACAGACCAAAACGCTGTCATATCTGTCAGATGGGTTTGAATATACTTGAGGTTGCAAGTTGCCAGATTTGACTGCCAAACATCTGGCACATAAAGCTCATATCACCTTTCAGTGTGATATGTGGAACCTCAGAAATAGGTCTGGAGGGTTGGGGATGTGCTTCTTCTCCCTTCAGGACACTTCCAACATCTGAGAAGATATTTAAATGTGAGAGGAGATGGTCACAATCTGTTAAGTGACCGTTTCAAAGCCAACTCCCAACCATCTAAACTACCTATTGACTTATACCATTTTTTAAACTTACCTGACTGCGCCATGCTTTAAAATATGAGGAAATTATTTTGGAAAATTGCCATTGTATTCGAATTTTTAAAGTTATATGTTCTATTCAATCAAATATTTTTAAAATCAGATCATTGGGTACAGTGATATTTTTGACAGAATTCCAAAGATGTGTTGCAAACATTCTGGAATAAATGTAGATATGCTTTCCTTGTAAGTAGCGAGAAAGGTCTCTAGTTAAATTGTTTTTAGACAACTTGAAGACCTACTGAAAATAAATTTACAGAATCACACCGTAGTAAACTACATTTTTTAATGTATCGATGAATTTAGGCAGACCTAATTTATTAAAGGGGCAGAAGTGATAAGTATTTTTAATGCAGTTGTACTGTGTGAGAAGTTCTTTTCTAAGAAATCTAATGTAAGATCACTACAAAATGATTAAATTGGGTAAACGATCATGCATGGTCATTCTTGGGAATCATTTGTGTTTCTTTTATAAACCTTTCTAATCACTTCTGTATATGATGTGTAAATCATATCTAACCCCTCTGTTCATATTCTAAATAATATGAAGAACCAAGTGAATGATTTTTTTTTTGTGGTTCATGGTCACAGTTCATAAGTCGTTAACTTGTATGATGGTGTTGTAACCAGAAAATGAAAGTATTTGGGTACAAGTCTTGCTCAATTTTTTTTAACAAGGAAAATATATCAGGTGTTGTTTATTTTGTGTGGATTTTTTTTTAAATTAAGAAATCTAGTCTGGAACTAGCAGCATGTACTATCTACAAGATGCACTGCAGCAACTCGCCAAGGTTCTTTGGACATATCTAGAAGGACAAGGGCAGCATATGCACAGGAATGCATTAAAATACAAGTTCCCCATATGCCATACGCAAATCTGTCCTTATGGCCACTCGCCAAAATCCTGAAACTCCCCTCAAATGAGAAGTGGCCCTACGCCATACATACTGTAGCGGCTGCTGAATGTGGCTCATCACCCACTGCTCAAGGGCATTGGAGGTGGACAGTGAATGCTAATATCTCCTCTTCGCATTTAGCAGGTTGAGTAAGTTGCCAAACCATTTGGAAATGGCATAGCAGAGTCAATGGGCTTAATGGTCTTTTTCTGTACTTGTGTCTTATGCTCTTAAGGGCCAGTCAAGTATGTATTGGAATAGGTGTATCTAGAGAATAGAGGTATCAATAATTTGAGCTGGGGCAAAAGTAGGGTGATATCATGGCAGTGGAAATCGGTCATTTTGGTAATGATACTGATAGAAGGTTGGCAATCACCTCAGTATCTAATGTGACATTAAGATTGTGAACAGACTGACCTAACCTCAAAAAAGGCAACTGAAAGTAGTCCATTCTAACTTCCAATGGATTTATTTCAATTTTCCCACTCTCTTCTAAATATCTTCATGATCTTGTCCCATGCTACCACTGCGTTCATTTCAACCTCCTCACCCTCCCTCACCCTTTATTTCCACTTGTATACTATCATCTGTTCCAACAAAGACTTAGTGTGCATCACTCCTTACCCTTACTGTTCACCATGGTTGAACTATTGTGCCCCAAAATGCTGAAAAGCATTTTGCCTTGCCTTATCTCTGTCTACTCGTAGAAATCTCATTACAATAAATATGGTAAGATACTTCAAACAGATTTAGGAGAACTTTGTTACTGAATAATGATGCTGTTTAGATTGTGACAACATTATGGATTACAGTAATAAAATATTAAGCTGTGAAATGTTTCTTAATTTTCTCAATGACCTTCCTGCTGATTTCCTGGGGATGAAGTTGGCAGTTTCTGCGTCTCACTGCTGCATAACTACAAGTGCAACAAAACCTAATTGCCAATCCATCCTTCAGATTGCACTCAACACCATGCTGCCAGTTTTGTCAATACTAGTTGCAGTCTCTAAACTAAGAAGTGCCAATGTCCATTTTAAATTACAGGATTTAATTAAATTTCAGTTTACTTTGTCAAATTGGTTACTTTTTGGTCCAATGACTGGTTTAAATCTCAATGAACGAATCAGTTTTACAATTCTCACGTCATTGACCATGGGGTCTTCACTTCAGTGATGGTGATTTAAGACTTAATTTACAAGAGAATAAATGTTTTACTACCTCATGCTCTGAACATAAGCTCTTCTGTATTTTTAAGCATGTTTACAATCTGCCCCACATTTTTTGGTTCATAAATCTCACTCCTAATCTTTTGGCAATATTGACAGCTTTCAGAGCTGTTTATTTTTTATATATAGACTGGATTCCTTTTCCCGCCTGCCTGCTTCAGGAGAAATCATCCAGGAATAAGAAATACGTTGCACACAATCGTGGTATCTTCTCAAAATGCTGTGGGTGAGCTAATGATGCAAGGCAGGCTGATCTTTGCTTGTTTTAATAACAAGAATGTTGATTACACTTGGGGTAAAGATAATGATTGTAATATGGTTCTGAAATGTGTTAAATATAAAACATTTTGAATTACATTTCAGTCTTTTTGTAAAGGTACTTTTCATTAGATGTATTCTTTTAAGAATAAAAGGCAATAATACATGCCATTTCCTATTCTCAAGAAATAAGTTGATGCAGGGTTGTTTTGTAGAAATAATTGTCTCCAGTTACAGAGAAAACTTCTGTGCAAATAAATACTTTTAAGTGATTAGAAATATTGTCTATATTTAATGTGACCAGAATCAGTATTGAAACAATGCACATTGTTTCTACCTGAATGTGACAGTCAGTGAAACTAGCTTTATTAGAAATTATAAAGTAAATCTTAGCATTTGTAAAATCATGTTGAATTCTCAGAAAAACCTTCCTTTTCTTTCTTTGCACATTAATGTTGCACTTAGTGAGAAAAATACTAGTGGGTCTAATTTATAGATAGTAAGTGCAGAATGCACACAATTGGAAATAGACATCTGTGCAAGGCATTTCAATCATGAAACAGTGTACAGCTCTGTCAAAACATGACAATGGACCCACAATTCATCTGCATTCCTATTAAACCTATTCATTTGGAGTGAAGAATGCAAATTTCTCAAATAGAAGTATGTCAAAAATAATCTGAATTGAACAACTGTAACTTAACTGGAGATATATATCTATAACTAAAATCATAACTATATAAACGAATAAGTCTGATTTACATCTAGTCATTTGAGAGCAAAAGATGTTATCGTCTTGGCTGATGAATCACCATTAGTTAGATTTACATGCTGCAGTTACTTTTGTATTCTGTTTTATAGTGCAAAGTCTTCACATCACATATTTTTTATTTAATTGATAGAAGTGTTTGGGAAAGTACCACTGCTATGGACAGGTAATTAATCACTTCCCACTGCTGAATAGTTCATCAACAAGTTAAATTCAAACCTTTTTACACATGGTCACGATTTCATAGATTCCTGCATGAGACTTATGATCTCATCTATCCAAATTCCATTTCCCACGACATTGGAAAACTGAGAGAAGGCCATACCTGTGCTATTCTGCAATCTAGAAGAACTTCCTTCCTTTCTTTCTTTCTTTCTTTCTTAGAGAAAGAAATGCATCATTCAAGCTTTCTAGATTGCATTATGTATCTAAAATGTACTTGAGCATTTTCTTTTTAACCATATTGTGTTTTAATGTGTGACAATGCCTCAGGTCTGTAGTCTGTGGTTGAATATCTACCAGTTTAATTGTTGTGCTAAGTTATTGCCTTCCCAAGTGAGAATCAGACTATAATTACAGAAGTAATAATAGTCTTGATAATATAGCTTTTTCATTTAATGTAGGTCTGAGATTGTTTGAAGGATGAAAGCACAATTTTTCTTGTTCCAGCACGTTGCTGCCTACTCCAGAGACATATTATTTTTCTATCTTTGCTAAATGTTGCATGTTTACATTTTTATCTTTTCAGTTAGCTGCGTTTTGAAAGATTATCTCTAACTTGAACCTCTATCAAGCTTCCAGGATAACTGTACTCCTCTAGTTCTGGCCTGTTAGGCACCTCCCATTTCCTTTGCCCATGGTAGGTGTATATTTAGCTCCTGATCAAATATGACTTGGGAATGTCCTGTGTAAATCTCTCACTTCTTAACATCGATATCTTTGATCAAGGTTTTTGTCATGTGTCCTAGTATTTCTTTGATTCAGCACCAAATTCATGTTTGAACTCCTACAGATATTTAATACCATCAGGGTGCTATATGAATTCAATTTTCTGTTGCTCACTTCTGTAGATGGAGCTCATTGTTTGTCCCTCAAGGAGTTTATCTTCATCCTTCTATAAAATTACTAAATGCAGATCATGAAATGTGGAGTATTTGATTTACAAATGCAGGTATTCAGAAGATGAAAAGGAAAAAAATTAATGCAATCTTCATTGCAATCTTTGTGTCTAGAGATGAAATGTTAACCTTTTGTTTAGATGCTGACTCACCAACATATTTCCTGTTTTTTTAACACAGCTTTTCGATGTTTTATAGTGTTAATGTTTTTTTTTTAAAATGATAGCTAGTATCATTTTTAAAAGACAATTAAAAAAGGATGTACGACTAGCCCTTTTTTAAAAGTTTTTTTTACACCTTCCTTGGGTTCCACATTATTTCTCCATTTCCTGGCCAGCACATGGAAAAATAACCGATGTTGGCATCTGTCAATATCGCTATCCAGGCAAGCATGAGGAAATCTGAAATTGTTTCAGTTCTTGCAAACCCATTTTGCAATGCAAGCACAATAAATACCAATATAAAGATGACACAATATTATATGACGGAAAACTTTACTGCTATATGTGAAGAGTGTCTGAGAAAATGTGTTTCTGGGTGTGGCGCTTCTCCTGATCCTAGTGGTATACGTGCAAGTCTGTATTAGTTGTGATTGTGTCCAGCTTAACTAGTTTCATTCAGAAACCACATTTAATTCTTCTTACTAAACAGTGGTCAGCTTGTATGTATCACGGTTCTCAATCTTAGCTTGAAACCATTTAGTTTAGAAACGAGTTTTAGATGCTGTTAGCATTCAGGGACTGATTGCATAATAGAGCTCAGATTGATCTGACATAAAACATGTGGATTCTTTTGTAACATTAGCATGCCTAGCTTTCATTAGTGGTTATCAATCTGTCAGTATATTATCTAAAATGCATTGGAATAGTTTGAAAGTTTATCTGACGTAGACTCCCAGTTCGTTGTGAAGCAAGAAAACCGATTGGAGTGAAATGAAGTTATGAGAACTGACATCTTTGTAACAGTTTTACTAGATGATGTGCCAGCACGAGAAAGAAATGGCTTAATTTTCCAACTAAAATCACAAACCGCAAGGACCTTAAAGATTGAGTATAAAGGCAGCAGTTCCTGTGGATAATTGGTGTCTGGCAGGATTCCTGAGGGGGCTGAAACTGACTCACTGACTGACTGCTTTTTGTATCGGGGCTGATCTGATTGGTGCACTCTCAACAGCCAGGTCTTGGTCTGCCTCTCAAAAAACAGATTCCTGCAATACTGTTGCAGGCTTTTGCTGTGCACACTGGAATGCCTGACATGTTTTCTACATACTTCCATGGAACTAATTTACAAATCAGAAGCAAAGTATCAGGATTCTGCGAGATTTTGTGCATTGGCAGATGGCTCTGCTGGAATCAGAGGCGTCTATTGTGTTACGAAGTACATTTAAATCAGGTGAATTTGTTTATCTTTCTTTAACTTTGGGGACAATTTAAAATGATTTTTATTCCAAACTTGGTTCACATGAACAGCTGTGTTGATTTACTCTAGACTGAGAGTATGATGCAGTTAGTCTGCATTGTGTTACAGATTGTCGATTGTTTGAGTGAAGTGAACTTAGGAACATTGGTTATCAGTGCATCTGGTGACCTAAGGTACAGTGGATGGTCCTCAACGCTAGGTTAACATTCCTCTTGCTTACTCAATATAATGTATAAACAGCGAATGTGTTTCTTATGGAGCGTAGTCATCAAACAAAGTAAACCATTCCAGTTGATGTTCCTGGCCAGTTGGAAAGAACAAGCACAGTGATACTGCACTCAAACCAAAGAATCCAGATTTTGCTTATTTTACCTCAAATGGTTAAGGAATTATAGATGTTTTTGGATCACAGGCAGATCAATGATATCGATTATATACTGGGATAGTGAGTAACATTGCTTACGACTAGTCAAGTACATAAAGACTAGATCTTTTACAGGAATTTATTTGTGTGTGAACTTTAGTTGTGTCACCATTCAACTGGATTTTATACTTTGTTAATTTGTAAAGGAGGTTTTTTTAAATTGCTGAAAGTATTCTTGCTCATTAATTTTATGATTTAAAATGAAGTGATTAGGCTGACTTCTGGTGTGAGTTACAGAATTTCTTGTTATGGGAAGTTCTTACTGATTACGTTTATGTATTCCTAATGGAAAAGCAGTCTGCAGAAACGGGTTAAGAGGACAGGAATGTTCACAGGACCAAATAAAAACATTTTTAATAATATATCCTGAAGGAATATGTGCAAGGTCACAGGGGGCATGTCAGAGGTTAATGCTGTACTTTTAAACCATAGTAACAACATTCACCAAACATTTAAGATTGCTAAATCCATTGGGATTACTGGGAACAAGATATTCCCTAGAGCGCTAATAAAAACCACCCCAGTATTCTGAATTTATTGGCTTTCTGTCAGCATATTCAATATCAAAAAATATCATTGGTTGGAGGCAAAAATAGTTTACTTCCAGCCAGATTGGTTTTGATTTCTTTTTACTCCTTTTAGCTGTTAGTATTTGAAATAAAATATTGGTGGAAATTTTGCTGGAAGCAGAATAATGAGTTCATGATGCACAACATAATGTGCAAATTGGCCAATAGGCTCAAGCAAAGAGCGATGTTCTTTGAGCAACTTAAATTGACTAGCTCAGTCATTTAATTCACAAAATCGGCATCTTGCCCTCACCTTCCTGGTTATGTTTAAGAATTTTCAGGATTTGCACATTAATTGTCAATTAAACTCAAAGCAGATTTACGTCTGTTTTAAAATTTTAACTACCCTTTTGGAATTACATACACAATGGCAAGCAATCCCTCTGACTCAGAAAGGGAAGAGTTTAAGTGATCATATCTCCTTCCTGCACATAAATTGTTCTTGGAAATTTTAAAAATTCCAAAATTTAAATTTTTCTTTCTTTGCTCTTCTGTTTCTGTCTGAATCCATTAGCTGTTCCTTTTTCTGAATATAATTTGATTCCACTTCATCTGCTTTAATTTACCTCCTCGTGTGTAATTTTCTGATTGTCGTAATTCTTAAATTTCAGTGGTTAAGAAGAAACATTGTTGGTCTAGTTGTGTTCACAGAGGCACAGATTTACCAGTGTCTTTGAGTGTGATTATCAAGGGAATTTACACACAGACCAGAGGCATGGCTGAAGTGTTAAATAAACGCTTCGTATCTGTCTTTACTTGTGAGGCAGATGTTGCTCAGACAGTCGTGATGGGAGAAAGTTCAATCATTAGGAGGGTTTAAAATTGATAGGGATGGCGTATTAATAAGGCACTGAGATTGGATGAAATGCACCCAAGAACAGTGCATGAAGTGATTGTAGAAATTGCAGAGGGATATAAGTTTTCAATTATCCTTGGATTTGGGGGTGATGCTAGAGAACTGGAAACTTGCAAGTATTACATCCCTACAAAAAGGATTTCAAAGGTAAGCCCAGTAATTACAGCATTGTAACTTGAGTCTCAGTGGTAAGGCAACTGCCTGAAACATTTATTTATGATAGAATTAGTCGTTACATGGGAATATGTGAAGAGCAGCATGGATTTATTCGTGGAAATTCATGTCAGAATAACTTGCTAAGATTTTTTGAAGCGGTAATAGAGGGCAATTTTGTTGGTGAAGTATACTTAGACTTCCAGAAAGCATTTGATATAATATGACCCAATGGCATTGTGAGCAAAATTATAGCTCAGCAATAAAAGGGCTCGTAGCAACCTAGGTACAGAATGGGCTGAGGAATAGGAAATCAAAGGTATTTTTCAGGCTGAAGGAAGATGAGTAGTCATGTTCTCCAGATATCAGTATTGGGTCCCTTGCTTTTCTTAAATTATCTAGTTTTTGGTGTTCAGCAAACAATTTCAAAGTTTGCAGTTGAGACAAAATTTGGGAGCCTTGTATTTGTTTCTGTTCCTTTTTTTGTTGTTTTTTCCTGTAAGGAGAACAGTGTACAATGCCAAAAGAACTTAGGTCTAAGTTAGTAGAGTGAGCAGACTGGTGGCAAATGAAGTTCCATGTGGAGAAGTGTGAGGTGATATACTTTGATACAAAGAAAATGGAGAGACAATACACTGTAAAGGGTATGCAGAAGCAGAGAGACATGACTGTGTTTGTACACAAGTCATTCAAGTGACAGGATAGATAGAGAGAACCATGATTAAAATAGTTCTCAGCTTCATTAAAAGGGGCACAGAGTACATTAGCAAAGAGGTTATGATGAACTTGTATAAGACAGTAGTTAGACCTGAGATGGAGTATTTTGCGTAATTCTGGGTACCTCACTTTATGAAGGATGTGAACATAACTGGAAAGTACACAGAAAAGGTTTAAACTATGGTTTCAGGGGTGAGAAATTTTAGCTATGAGGGCAGATTGGAGAAGTTGACACTATAGCCCTTGGAGAGAAGGTGAAGACGAGATTTGATAAAAGTTGTCAAAATCACGATAGGCTTGGACAGCATAGATGAGAAACTGATCTCTTTTTAAAAGGATCGAGAATCAGGAGGACACGGTTTAAAATGTATTGTGGGGTGACAGAAACCTTTTTCATTCAGCGAGTAGTTAGAGGATCTGATGCTGAGTAACACCAACAGTGTGGATTAAGTTCCTGGACCAGCTGAGCTTACCATGAAGGATTCCTCTTCTCAACCTGAGGCATGGTGTCCCTCAGTAAAAGTTATCTTTCTGTAATAAGAGAGCAGCCATATGGTCTAGTAAGACTCTGTTGACTTTACCTCCTCTTTGCTTCGAGGATGGAATGCACTGCCAGGAAGTATGGTGGCCGCAAATTTAATTGAGTCATTAAAGATGACTAAAGACTGAAGAGGCAATCAGATGATTGTTTTTACAGCAAATCTTTTACTAACTGGCACACATTGTGCCAGGAGTGTACTGGTTGATCAAATATTCCGGATAATCAAGAGGTACACATGACTGCAGTAAATCCTGACCAAGCGAAACTTCAAGACATCAACATCCCTCAAAATACCTATGTAAAAACATCAACGCACATCATAAAACCAATTTAAAAACACAAAATAAGTAATAGAAATGTAATTCAGGGGGTATACACTTTACTTTATTTACTGCATAAATACTCGGACATCACGGTAGATTTATTGAATCCCTATAGTGTAGAAACAGGCCGTTTGGCCCAACAAGTTCACATGGACCCTCCAAAGAGTATCCCACCCAGATCCATTTCCCTACTACTCTACATTTCCCCTGACTAATGCGCCTAATCTACACATCCCTGAACATGTGGGCAATTTAGCATGACCAATCTTTGGACCGTGGGAGGAAACCGGAGCACCCGGAGGAAATCCATACAGAAATGGAGAATGTGCAAGCTCCACGCAGACAGTCGCCCGAGGCTGGAGTTGAACCCAGGTCCCTCGCGCTGTGAGGCAGCAGTGGTAACCACTGAGCCACCGTGCTACCCAAACCTGTGGTATTTGAGGAACAGAACAACCTCTATTATCCGAACGAGACGGGTGGGGAGTATTTTGTTTGGATATCAGATCGTTTGGATAACTGATCTGATTGTAAACAAGCAGTAATTTGGGTGCCAGTTATTAAACATGCTTCGGTTATCTGACAATACATGCCATAATGCAATTTAACTGATAACTGATCTGACTGTAAACAAGCGGTAATTTGAGTACCAGTTATTGAACATGCTTCGGTTATCCAGTAATGCATGCCATAATGCCGTTTAACTGATTAAATGAATGCTGAGTTGCTTAATGCTGTTTTACAGCACCTTGAGATCTTGTTCAGATAATCCGAAATTCAGCTAATTGATGTTCGGGTGATCGAGGTTGTACTGTATATACTTTTTGTCAGTTTATCAAGAAGGCCAAACAATTAGGTGCTGGTTAAAACAGTTTGCTGTACTTAAATAATCAGAAGCACAGGAAAAAGGCAGCAGATTAGCAATAAGTCAAAATGCTTGTAGAGCCTGTGCAGAGACCATGGGCTAAATGGCCTACTGTGTCATAACGATTCTGTTATTCTGAACTTGCACTTTAGAAAACTAAGCTGGAATTCGAAGGAATAATTCTAACCAATAAATATCCATTGGAAAATGCCCCACTTCAGATAGATTTGGGCCTTCCTTTCAGTTGTTTTAAAATCTGAGTAGATTTTTAATTATTTTTTATTTAGTCTTTCATCAGATGTTAGTGTTGCTAGCTAAACCAGCATATATTGCTTATCCTTATTTGCCCTTGAAATAAATCATTAGTAGATGCCAAGGACTTTACATTCACCTGCACTATCCAGCTCTCCCCAGTGGGTGAGGAGGTGGAGAGTTGTCATGTTTGTCATCATTGTACCACTTTGGCAATCTAGTGACAGTGAAGAGTGGCAGATAACATATCCACCCTTAGGCCAATTGTGGCCTAGGCTAGGCGCTGGCCAGTTAAGGGTCTCTTGTATCCTCCTCCTTGGATTCTGTTCTTCTCTCCACCACTGGCATTCTAGCAGCAGTAGATGGGCATTGCACTATGTAGGTAGACCACCCTGACACTCAAGGAGGATAGATGTTTTGATGAAAATTGACCATATTGAGACTGTATGGTTCAAGCAAGCACAGATTTTATTTGAGCATAGGCAATTGAGAAGATCATCTTGGTCATCCAAATAACATCGTAAAAACAGAGTTTTCAGCATATATTTATAATTCTCAATTATAAATGCAGGATAATTAGGATTCCAGAGTGAAACCCAGCTTGATAAGCCATAGTTTTATTTTTGTTATTTGTTTACCATGGTGGTCAGTCACTGAACACATGCACAAGAGACTGCCAATGTACTTTTACCCAAAAGCTGCCAAAGCTTAATAGACACAAAACAAAAGAACTATGTTACACTATATAAAAACTATTTAATTATGGTCTAATAATGAAGGCTCAAATGACGACCACCTGCTTCAATTTTCTGCGTTTATTACAAATATTAGAAAGAAAGACACTCTTGCTCCCAACAAAACTCTGAAGGGTCACCACTATCTCCACTTTAAAGTTTCTTATTCAGTTGGCACATCTGGAATCTTTCCTTTTGGCAAACTTCTGCATTTACTCAATGGTTTGTTCTTATCAATGTCTCTTCCTGAGACCTTTAAACAAGCTACTTGATGGTCAGCTAACTTATTACTTAACATGATTTACTTAAACTCATCTCTTCCACAGCATTATGTTTCTGGAGTTTTCTTCAAAGCCACATAGCACTTCTTCTCAGGTGTAGGGAATGCTGGATGACTAGAGAAATTGAGGTTTTGGTTAAGAAACTGAAGGAAGCATATGTCTGGTATAGATTGGAGAGATCGAGTGAATCCTCAGAAGAGTACAAAGGCAGTAGCAGTATAATTAAGAGGGAAATCAGGAGGGCAAAACGGGGACATGAGATAGCTTTGGTATATAGAGCTAAGGAGAATCCAATGAGATTTTATAAATACATAAAGGACAAAAGGGTAACTAGGGAGCGAATAGGGCCCTCAAAGATCAGCAAGGCGGCCTATGTGTGGAGTCGCAGGAGATGGGAGAAATACTAAACAAGTATTTTGCATCAGTGTTTACCCTGGAGAAGGACATGGAAGACACAGAATGTGGGGAAATAGATGGTGACATCTTGAAAATGACCATATTACAGAGGAGCAGGTGCTGGATGTTTTGAAATGCAGAAAAGTGGATAAAACTCTAGGATCTGGCCAGGTGCATTCTAGAATTCTGTGGGAAGCTAGGGAAGTAATTGCTGGGCCCCCTTGCTGAGATATTTGTATCATCGATAGTCACAGGTGAGGTGCCAGAAGACTGGAGGTTGGCAAACGTGATGCCACTGTTTAAGAAGGGTGGTAAGAAAAGCAAGGGAAATATAGACCAGTGAGCCTCATGTCGGTGGTGGGCAAGTTGTTGGAGGGAATCCTGAGGGACAGGATGTACATGTATTTGGAAAGACGAGGACTGATTAGGGAATAGTCAACATGGCTTTGTGCGTGGGAAATCATGTCTCACAAACTTGATTGAGTTTTTGAAGTAGTAACAAAGAGGATTGATGAGGGCAGAGCGGTAGATGTGATCTATATGGACTTCAGTAAGGCATTCAACAAGGTTCCCCATGGGAGACTGATTAGCAAGGTTAGATCTCATGGAATACAGAGAACTAGCCATTTGAATACAGAACTGGCTCAAAGGTAGAAGACAGAAGGTGGTGAAGGGTTGTTTTTCAGACTGGAGGCTTGTGACCAGTGGAGTGCCACAAGGACCGGTGCTGGTCCACTGCTTTTTGTCATTTATGTTCACATCCAAATCATTTATATAAGAGGTGTAGTTAGTAAGTTTGCAGATGACACCAAAATTAGAGGTGTAGTGGACAGCGAAGGAGGTTACCACACAGTACAGTAAGATCTTGATCAGATGGGCCAGTGGGCTGAGGAGTGGAAGATGGAGTTTAATTTAGATAAACGTGAGGTGCTGCATTTTTGGGAAAGCAAATCAGAGCAGCACTTATACACTTAATGTTAAGGTCTTGGAGAGTGTAGCTGAACAATGAGACTTGGAGTGCAGGTTCATAGCACTTTGAAAGTGGAGCCGCAGGTAGGTAGGATAGTGAAGAAAGCGTTTGGTATGTTTTCCTTTATTGGTCAGAGCATTGAGTATAGGAGTTGGGAGGTCATGTTGCGGCTGTACTGATTAGGCCACTGTTGGAAAATAATGTGCAATTCTGGTCTCTTTCCTATGGGAAAGATGTTGTGAACCTTGAAAGGATTCAGAAAAGAGTTGCAAGGATGTTGCCAGGGTTGGAGGATTTTAACTATTGAAAGAGGCTGAATAGGCTGGGGCTGTTGTTCCTGGAGCGTCGAAGGCAGAGATGTGACCTTAGAGGTTTATAAAATCATGAGGGGCGTGGATAGGGTAAATAGACAAGGTCTTTTCCCTGGGGTGGGGGAGTCCAGAACTAGAGGGCATTGGTTTAGGGTGAGAGGAGAAAGAAATGAAAGGAATCTAAGGGGCAATTTTTTCCAGAGGGTGGTGTGTGTATAGAATGAGCTGCCAGAGGAAGTGGCGGAGGCTGGTACAATTGCAGCATTTAAAAGGCATTCGGATGGGTATATGAATCGGAAGGGTTTGGAGGGATATGGGCCAAATGCTGGCAAATGGGACTCGATTAGGTTAGGATATCTGGTTGGCATGGGTGAGTTGGACCGAAGGGTCTGTTTCCATGCTGTATATCTCTATGACTCTAATGACTGCTTTGAAGACTACCATTGGCAGCTGTTATGGATCTCCTCTTTCTAATTGAATCTTGCACACTGCTGGGCTTCTTCTGGAAAGTTTTGACTTTGTGTTACCAGAACTTCTGTCTTGAGGCAATATCTGATTTCACTTTTTTTCCACCCCTTTCCTAATGCAATAATATTCATCTCAAGAGTTTTAAAGACTTTATTTAAATGCATGTCAACAAATCTTCAGTCTGTTTGAATCCATAGTAATACAGCTGTATTGCCTGGATTCTCAGTTCCCCTGACCCCCTTGCTCTGTGTGACAATGATTTAATGTTTACACAGGCTGTTACAAAATGGAAGAAATCAAACATAACCACAACACATTTGAAGAGTATAATGCATTTTAATTTTAATTCCATCTTGTCACTTCATGGGTCCCTCCTGGTTGATCATCCTATGGCTCATGGAGGCCTGCTGTCCTCATGGCAAGGGTCATCTCACTGTCCACATGATCAGCACCAGATACTGCCTTTTTGGTTCAGGCAGACCTCAACCTCATTTACCTGCACTCTGGGCTATGTCATTGGGATCTGTTGCAGTCTCAGCAGTGCTGACCTCTCCTGGGTGATGCTGCCAGGACTGATAAGCTGATGAGGTTCTCTGGTCAGAAGCTGTTAAGAAACAGGGCATCCTCCTTTAATAGGGCAGAAGCCATTTCTGTCAGAGGATTTGCAAAATCTGGCCATGGTTTCAGGACCAGTGGAGACAGGATTACTCCAACTTTCTAGCCACACCCCTCCCTCCCATAAAATCCTGGCAGAGGTAGTGGGTAGGGCCAAAACCCACAAAGTTTCAATTAAATTCATGACTTGTTCTGAGTTTTCAAGTAGGGTAGCTGCTAATGCTGAACACCATGTCTCTGGGCCATGGAGCTAAAAAAAAAATACTTGTGGTTTCTGATCTTGGTTGCTATTCACTAGAAGCAAGTAATAAATGCAAGATGCAGACACAAGGGAAAACAAAATATACTTATGTCAAAATGGATGCCAGAATTCATGGCCCAAGTTGTGCTTGATGTTGAATCATCTTTAGTGTTGAGAATTTGTAAATAATTTTAGTGTGGGGCTGTCAGGGAGCTGAGAGAACTCTTTTAAAGCAAAGTGCATTGTCTGTTGCTGAGTTTTTTGACAGTGAAACATGAACATTATTGTGTATGGCTTGACTGGTTGGTATTTTGATAGAATGACCAACATTTGTGGCTCATAAGTTGTACATTATTTTTGATGCCATTGGTATATAAGTTAGTCCTTTTCTGAGAACTGTGAAATGCCAGGAAGTGACCTGTTAAGTATTCATTTAAAATGATCACTGGCCTAACATGACAAAACATGTTGAAGGAGAGCAAAAGCTGATGACAGCATAATTTCTTTGGTTTATATTTGCATAGGGCTAATATGAAGTCTTTTAAAGTTATACATCACTAATAATATTATACTATTTAATTTCACAGTATTATAATGCTGTGTGAACCTGCATAATGCACATTTCCATAATATTCCGTATTTTTTTCAAATGGCTGGAATCAAACAGAATTGCAAAAATGTGCTGGGTAGGGATGGGGGGAGGCTGCACGATATCAATTATTTAACAAAAGACCACTAGGTGTAGCAGAAAGCCCTTGAAGCATAAACTAACCCCTAAGTTTAAGGTCTGGCTGATGCTTAATTATGTTGTCAGCTGTGGTGCTGAGTCTTCTAGGTCAAAAGGTTTCAGAAGAAACTTTTGTTCCTGATCGCTATCCATAAACCCAAGCCTGGACACTATGATGGACCTTTTTTTGTCTGGCCACACAGATCTTAATGTTGGTTACATTTCAGCATGTGCATCACTAAGTGCAAAGGGTAAGAGATGAGTGTTTCTCCTGTGAAGGAAGCTGTTTCAGTAGCCCTGCCTCTTTGCAGTGTCTTCATACAATAGGATCAAAGAATGGTTATAGGAGAAGGCTACGCAGCCTGTCAGTTCTCTGCAAAAGCTAATCAAACTCCAACCACACGTTATCCTGCAGTCTGATAAACAACCATTTGTCACCTCTTTGTTTCCCATCACTCAGACAACTTTGTATGCATGCTGCCACTGTCCCTTTCATTTGAAAGCTATGAGCTTTAGCTTTGCCAGCAAGCATGTGATATAGCACTTTATCAAAAATCTATGTACACAGAATCAACCACATTTGCCTTGATAACCCTTGTTCATTGAAAAACCTAAGTCAAATTTGTTGAGATCAAACCCACACCAACAGGATACAGGAGGATGAAATCTGTGGAGGACAGTGTAATACTGTTAAGTTGTTGAATTCAATGTTGAGCCCTGAAGGCTGTAAAGTGCCTAAAGTGGAAAATGAGGTGCTGTTCCAGGTAACAATGGGTTTCACTGGTCCAGGTTGCAGTACATTGACAGTTCCCTTCAGTTCTTAAGAAGACTCATGAATTCAAAACATTAACTCCTCCTGTCCGCAGATGCTGCCAATTCAGCTGAGTTTCTCTCGCACTTTGATTTTATCTATAATGCTGTTCCTGCTTTGGTTAAAAGTTACAGACTTTAGTTAGTGCAACTATAAAAAATAAAGTTAAAAATCACACAACACCAGTTTATAGTCCAACAGGTTTAATTGGAAGCGCACTAGCTTTCGGAGCGTCGCTCCGAAATCAGGTGGTTGTGGAGGGCTGTGTTACAATCGAGCCCTCCACTATCACCTGATGAAGGAGCGTCGCTCCGAAAGCTAGTGTGATTCCAATTAAACCTGTTGGACTATAACCTGGTGTTGTGTGATTTTTAACTTTGTACACCCCAGTCCAACACCAGCATCTCCGAATTATAAAAAATAATCTTTCCTAAGTTAAAATGCTAATTTGCTAATAAAACATGGATGCTAAAATTAATATCATAAGCAGGAGAAAGAGAGGATAAAAGCTGCTTGAGGTGAACTGGACTAATCAATGTTGACTGATTATTAACAAATAATGCTCAAAACAAATGGTGGAAAATACTGATGGTTATTTTTAAAAATGTTTAGAAACAATAATTCTTGAGGATGAAAATTTACAAACCAGAGTGCATGCCCAATATCATCAGAGTTCTCTTTGAAATCACCAGGAATGTTCCTGCGCATGGTAGCGCACAGCCTAATACATCCACATTGCCACAGAAGTCTTTCCCTTCATTCCCCGGGTGTCCTAAAGGATGTGTCTGTATTTTTACTCCAAACTTTTACATTACATTAACTACATTACATTTCGACTGACTACTTGCCTTGTTATCTCTCATTTTCCCCATTTAGCTTTTCCAGAGTTGAAGAGGAAAGAATCAAACATCGGATCATGTTCAGATTTCTCTTTGTTTGTGGAATGCTGTCCCTTTTTCGTTGGAGGCTTACCAAACCCACACCACTCTAGCTTATTGCCTTATGACTGTCTTTAACTATCCAAAGCATTCCTGCTGTACAGCAGTACATACAAAGATAGGTGGTCATTACCAATCTCAGAAACCAGAATGAGCTGTTATATAGACATATCATTTTATTTGAAACATTTGTGAACCAAAGTAGTGTACAATAGTGTACAACATGAAAAATGCTCTGTTTAAAAATCAATAAATTGCTACAATGGCTGGAGATACTATTGCTGTATTCCAGCCTGTGCAGAGTTTGCACGTTCTCCCCATGTCTGCATTGGTTCTTGCTGGTTACTGTGGTTTCCACCACAGTCAGAAAATGTGCAGATTAATTGGATTGGCCATGGGAAATATGGCATTGAGGGGATGGTTTAGATGGGATGCTGTTGTGAGGGTAGGTGTAGACTCTAAGGGCTGAATGGCCTCTTTCTGCACTGTGGATTTTGTGATGCTGTGATTCTATGATTTTGTATTTCATTAACATAAACTTCTTTACTTACATAGTATATACACATTAATTGCCTATTCTAATGCTAGATGTCACAGAATGGAGTCTAAAAATCTGCAGAACTAAACATCAAAATAACTTTGCCAATTTATACATATTTCTTTTTAACATACACTTTTTTGCAAGGTCCAATTAATTTAATAGATTGAATAATGCACAAGGGTTAGTACTTATTTGGGGAATTCTGGACAGTTTTGTTCAGTGACTCAATTAAACTAAATCATGCCTTAGGCTGCATGCAAATACACTTTTGGTTGTTAAGTAGACTTCCAAATGGTAAAGGTGATTCCTATGGAAAATGATTTGGAGATACCAGTGTTGGACTGGGGAGTACAAAGTTAAAAATCACAACACCAGGTTATAGTCCAACAGGTTGAATTGGAAGCACACTAACTTTCGGAGCGCCGCTCCTTCATCGGGTGGTTATGATGAACCACCTGATGAATGAGCGGCACTCCGAAAGCTAGTGCTTCCAGTTAAACCTGTTAGACTATAACCTGGTGTTGTGTAATTCGTATGGAGAAAGCAATAACACTTGGATTTTACGTATCAGTTTTGGCTTAATTTCAGACTGGGACTTGATTAACATTGCCTCATGGTGCCTCTTCAATTAGTAAACAATAAACCAGTGGTAGGCTGAGCACAGCAATAAAGATAAAATCACCAGAATCCTAACAGACCATGGGCTACTCTCTCATTAAAGAGAGTTGACTTCATTTTCTTCAAGCTAACAAATTAAAGTAGATATGGTCATCTCTGGATTCTTGAGTATTATGGGAGAAAAGCATTTAACCAACTGAGGAATCCGATACAGCCAAAATTTAAGAAATAGAAAGAATCCTATTGTACCAAAATTTTTGGTGATTCCTGAAAGGTTCAGATTCCACAAATGCAACTAGCATGATGGTGAATCAATCTCCCAGCTCACAGAAATTTTAAAGGTGATAGCAGAATTCTGTGAATCCAGAGACAACTTAAATGATGCTATCAGAGACAGACTGATTCAAGATGTGAACAATCCAGAAGAGATTATTGATGGAAAGAAGGCATTGGAAAAAAAGCAAACTCAATGGAACTATCAGCCAAGGAAGCTCAGTAACTCAGCTCGAGCATGAGAATTCACAAGACGGCAGCTGAGAGACAAGCACCGATACAGACTCAAAACTGCCATCAGTGTGGGAAAACATCATGCTGTAAGGAAACTATGCAGAAACTATTGGGGGGGGGAGACAGAATGGCATTTTGAATGGATGTCTTTAAGGAAGAAACATGAATAACACAGTAAAAGTACAGAAACCAAAGAGTAGAAAGAAAATTTTCATTCCTGCCCTCTTACTGTCTCAATAGCATGATTGTTGATATCATAGTTACATCATATATATAAAAAAACATTAATTAATTCCTATTATACTGTAGTCTTGAAATCAATTATTCTATGTCTATTTAGATTAGATTACATTTAGATTACATTACAGTGTGGAAACAGGCCCTTCAGCCCGACAAGTCCACACCGACCCGCCGAAGCACAACCCACCCATACCCCTACATTTACCCCTTACCTAACACTACGGGCAATTTAGCATGGCCAATTCACCTGACCTGCACATTTTTGGACTGTGGGAGGAAACCCACAATCAATGCAAAATAATCAATGTAAAATGAGCATCAAAGCTTTTTACTCATTCATCAAAACATCTGTAAACATTTAAATTTGCCTGTGAAATTGCTAGCATTAATTGAGACCCAAAACACTAATGGCTGTATATAGCAATTAAGTGTAGTGAGATGATTGAGATGTTGCTGCTTTGCCTAAGTGGAATCATGTGGAGTCAACCAAGACATTGCATACAGCAGTGTCATGAAACAGTTTGTAAAATAGACATAGCTCAATTTCAAATCTCAATTTGAATAGCTTTTTAAAAGATTGTTGTTTTGATAGACAGAGTTTCTGAAATAGCCAAATTATTAACAGATGTACCATTAGCAGTAGTGATCTGAGACAGTATAAAAGCAGATTATCCACTTCATTGGATATTGAGTTTGTAACTTTATGGCTAGATCTTCTTATTCTAAATGTGTAGCAACATAGTGGCTGGATACATACCACAGAATGATTACACTGATTTCCTGTTAGCTCACCATTGTAGTCTAAGAGAGGTAATTGGCCCAAAATTTCTGATCCAAGGAACCGGTACAGGATTTCCTGTAATTGATCCTTTCTGCAGGCTTTCCAGACAACTAGGAAAATGGAGAAATGGTCACTGAGTTTTGTGGCAAAAATAACATTCTTGCTTGCTAATTTTTCTGCTTAAGGTGCAAAAATCTTTAACAGTGGAAGTTGAGTCAATAACTTTTTAAAATGAATTTTTTTGTTACTTGAAAAAGAGGAATAGTACAGTTCGGAGAGATAGCCAAAGAGTGGGATTAGATTAGGGTGTAGAGAAATACATCAGTGCAGTCATAATGATGAAGGGATTATTTCTGGGTGGTAATATTCTGTAAATGAATGACAGCATGAGAGCCTTTAGGAAAGGTTTCACAGAACAGTTTTGACATCTGATTAAGGTGGTGAGCCTTAATTTTCAGCCTTTATACTTTAAATATTTTAAATTTCATGGAAGCTTAGCATCTCTCTTCACAAAGGAAGCAGATGATTAAAATAAAAGAAGAAAGTTATCCACAGGACAGTAATAGGGAAGAGACACGGAAATGTTTTAACATTACTGCAATTTAATTGGAATAGGCTGCATCCTAGGCTGTTGATAAAAGCAAAGGTCGAAATAGCAGAGAGACTAGTCGCAATCTTTGAATCCTGCTTACGTCCAGGAACTGCAGCAGAACACAAGGCAGCTGTTATCGTAACAACATTTTCTGTTTTTATGAATAGCAATAAACCAGGAAACTATGGGCTACATGTTATTGTAAACATAGATCAGGGAAAAGATAAATTTCATTTGTAAAGGCAAGGTTTAATCCAGGAGTGCCAGGATGTATTTGTTAAAAGCAAATCTTGTCTGATTTGCTTGTTCTTTGTTGAAGTAACAGACATGGTTGATCAAGGTTGATAGGAAATATAGTGTCATGCAGCTTGAAAATAGACTATTCGAAGCCCCTGTAGCCCACAAGCCTCAATCCTGATGAAGGGCTTATGCCCAAAAATGTCGATTCTCCTGCTCCTTGGTTGCTCCTGACCTATGCTTTTCCAGCACCACACTCTCGACAATAGACTATTCAATCCAGCACGTCTGTGCTGACTGGTTTTCCAAACTGAACTACTCCTACTTGCCTGCATTTGGACCATATCCCTTTAAACCTTTGCTGTTCATGCACCTGCCCAAATGTCTTTTAAATGTTGTAACTGTATCTGCATCTACCATTTCCTTGGGCAGTTCATTCCATATACACACCACCCTCTGTGTGAAAAAGTTGCCCCTCAGATCTGTTTTATATTTTTCCCCCCTCACTTTAAATCGCTGCCTTCTAATTTTGAATTCCCCTATCCTAGGGAAAAGATTTTTGCTATACACTTTATCTATGCCCCTCATGATTTTATGAACATCTATAAATACAAAAATATATATATATTTCTCAAAAGTTCTGATAAAGTGGGACGGAAGAGGATGAAAGCCCATGACACTTACGGGGAAAATAACAGGTTGAGAATGACTAAAGACTTTGAGAATAGAAAATACTAATAAAAGCATTAAAAGGCAATTTGATCAATGCATTTGATGTTTTTATTTTTAAAATGTTTAAATTTTGTTTAAACCATTATGTTGCAGAAGTGCAGTAACTATAAAATAGCAGTTATGCAATACAGTGATGATATTTTTAACAATAAAAATACTGTGATTTTTTTTTTTTAAATCCTAAAGATATTCAATGGCATCACCATCACTGAATCCCCAATATCAACATCCTATCAACAGGCAGCATGGTGGCTCAGTGGTTAACACTGCTGCCTCACAGCACCAGGGACCCAGGTTCAATTCCAGCCTCTGGCGATTGTCTGTGTGGAGTTTGCACATTCTCCCTGTGTCTGTGTGGGTTTCCTCCAGGTGTTCCGGTTTCCTCCAGAGTCCAGAAATGTGCAGATCAGGTGAATTGGCCATGCTAAGTTGCCATAGTGTTAGGTGCATTAGTCACAAGGAAATGGGTCTAGGTACATTACTCTTCGGAGGGTCGTTTTGGACTTGTTGGGCTGAAGAGCCTGTTTCCACACTGTAGGGAATTAATCTAACCTAATCCTGAAGGGTACTATTGAACTGGACTCTCTAAATACGTACCATGGCTACATGCTGCAGCAAGTAACTCAGCTTTAACTCTGCAAATCATGTCAGCCATTTGTAAAGCACAAATTTGAAATATGATGAATTACTGCCCACTTGCCTACAACTTCAACAACACTCAAGCTTGACACTACCAGACAAAGTAACCTGCTTGATTGGCACTACATCCATAAATGCTCACCCTGTCTCCCACCGAAGCACAGAAATGCCATCCACAAGGTGCACTGCATAAATTCATCATGCCTCTTAGACAGTGCCTTCCAAACCCAGGACTGCTGCCACCTAGAAGGGCAAGGTAAGCAGCTTCATGGGGACACAACTACCTGTAAATTCCCATTCAAGCCACTCACCATCCAGACTTGGACAAATATCACTGTTCCTTAAGTGTTAGTGGGCCAGATCCCTGGAATTCCTTCCTTGATAACATTATGGATGTATGTGCAGCAAATGGACTGCAGCTATCAAAGAAATTACCACCTCAAGGGCAACTGAGGACGGACAATAAATGCTGATTCACATCCCATGAATGAATGAAAAATAATTGACCCTGATGTATTCTCTATGACACAGTCTGTCCCAATTAGAGTTCACTTGCCAATTAATCAGCATCCTTTTCTCACGTATAAACGTTGATCTCGTTGAGACTTGTCCAACCCAGTACAACACAGGCGCCTCCACGCTATTGAGATTTGGTATTCCTATGCTTTTGCCCTGGTGAGTGCAAGATGGAAAGATTCAACAGTGTGACCCTTTCTTTCAGCAGCACTGTTGTATTAGGGGCCAGTTGGCTGGATGATTGGTTTGCAAAGCAGTGCAACACTAACAGTGCAAGTTCAATTCCCACACTGGCTAAGGTTACCATGAAGGTCCCATCTTCTCAACTTTGCCCCTTGCCTGAGGCATGATGACCCTCTGGTACTGGTTCGGTAGGCGGGCGAGGAAGAAATGGAGAGGCTGGAGGCATTTGCCATTGTGGATGGATATGTAAAGAGACTGGATGTCCATGGGGAAGATGAGGTATTAGGGGCTGGGGAAACAAAAGTCATGGAGGAGGTGAAGGACATGGGTGGTGTCCCGAATGTATTTGGGGAGTTCCTGCACCAAGGGGGACAGGACAGTGTCAAGATGGGGCAGGAGCAGGAGGAGACGTTGGGTCGACTGGGGCAGTCAGGTTTGTTGCCTGAGTTCTTATCATCTGGAAAGTGAAAACGTCCTATCTACAACTGCCTTCTTGATTTGTTCCATAATTTTAAACATCAAGTTATTTCCCTATCTAGAAAACATAGTTCAGTGTATTCATTGTTTTATCATAGGTATTCTCTCTCAATTCTGGTATTTTTGTAAACTGAGCTATCACACTTACTTGGAGTCCCTCCATACCATTCTCAGAATATACAGTCCTTTTACGATTTTACATGATTAATAATGCACTCTATTTGTAGATTTTCCCATATAGCCTAACCAGTTGTAACCAATAGGATCCCAATGTACCAGATCTGGTAGCATTTTCGATGTAAAGAAAATTGCAATATTTGGTGTTCCAATCAGTGAAGGTCCATTTGTGTTTTATCATCAGGTGTCTTGCATTATATTGAGAAAACACCAGCTTTTCTGGTCCTGCAGGCTGATTTCTAGCTTATAATAAAACTAAAAGCAGACTGCACTTCAGAAGTAATTGGTTGCTGATAGGTTTTTTGTTCAGAATCAAAGATTCTGTATGTATGTACATTGCTTCTTTAAATGGTTGTGTCAGCTGTGGGTGCTGCCTAATTTTTGATTTCTATCGGACCATTGAACATAGGAAGTTGTCAGTCCTGATTAAGGTAAAGGGATCACATCATGGACATATCGGTCCAATATATCACCGCAGTGGTTCATATACAGCTGAGGTATTTGGCAATGTTTATCATATCCTATTTTGTAATATTGAAGGTCCTATGGTTTACATTACTTTACAAACACCAGTGTATACATAATCTTAGTCTGATACTGTATCTTAAGCAGTGTTGTAAACAACTGTTAGGCTTATTTTTAACAATGTGAGTCATTACTTGTCATGTGAGCCTGCTGATAGAATTTGTTTTAGGTAGAAAGGTACTCTGAACTGAACAGACAAGTCCTTGGCAATATTGAACTATGGCTCAAGCTGCACCTTTGGATAAGCCAAGTAGAGGGTTGTAAAAGGTTTATTATCATAGGTTGCCTTCTGCTGTGCAATTTCCTTCAGAGTTTCACAACATTAGAACTTAAGATCGTGTAGAATATCCCTATAATGCTGTTAATGAGCACCAGACATTTAAAAATGCTTGACAGCATTGAAGTATAGTGTGGTCAATGTTGTAATATAGGAAGTGTCATGCAGCAAGCAATGGTGAATCAGCTTTAATGATATTATGTAAAGAAATAAATATTGACCATGACACTAGGATAAATCCCCTACCCTTCTTTTGACCAGTGATTTCAAATAATACTATTGGACTATAATCTGGTGGTGTGTGACTTCACACTTCAAGACTGCATTCCATCTGTACTGCATTGGATGTTACTCTAGAAGAGAACTTGATTGCAGTCTGGCCAAGTTTCTTTTATCAAGAGTACAGGTCGTTCTGCTATAATGTGCAATTCACCAATGTGAATTCGCTGTAACGCAATTGACGAATTGGGGAGATTATTTCTAAAGTGCAAACTTTTAAAATGCGTGTTGGCTGTAATGCAATTACATCAGCAACACTTTAAGCAATGTTTCTAAAGTGCAATTTTTCTTTAATGTAGTAATACACAAGAATGCAACTATCACGTTTAGAAGGACTTCCTGTAATTCGTTTTGGGTACTGATTTTTTATTTTTAATGCCATCCTGGTACATGGAGTCCCAAAGTAACTTGGGGTAACATTCAACTTCACGGGGAATGCAAAAGCATAATAGCATTTTAGTCGTGTCTCCTATTCCTGTCCAATTTTTTTCCTTCAAGTGAAATGTAAATTCTTGGAAGAATCTATAGGAAATTGTACAGACGAAAGGGCGTTTCTGATACTTTGACTTTATCAGGGCAGCAAACCTGACTGGAAGTTCTGATGAAGTGTCATTAGATTCAAAATATTAACTCTGCTTTCTCTCCACAGATACTGCCAGACCTGCAATTTCTGTTTTTGTTTCTGATTTCCAGCACCTGCAGTTGTTTGGGTTTTTTTATGACCTTTGAAATACCTGGGTCAATATATTTATTTATTATAACAATATGTACTAGCACTTTATCATTTTTTCCCAAGAACTGTACTGGACTGGTTGTGAACCTTCAGCAATTCAGACACTGTAAACAACCCCTCTTTAATATCCTCCAGTCCTATCCATCCATCCCTTTTAACTATATTCAGTGAATTTTGCCAATATAAACAATTTCTCTGTCAAATCCAGATAAATAATGCATTCATAATGAAGTGTAAGTGGAGAATGCTGGGAAATATGCAGCTAAATATCTGTTTCTTTCTCCAGAGTTAACATTTCAGGTTGACTATCTTGTGTCAGAATTGGAAAGAGTTAACAAGAGTACAGAGGATGGATTGAGAGGAAATAATAAAGGAATAGTTTGGAAGGTCAGAGAGATTACATGTCTTAAGTGGTGCAAGGTACAAATCGATGATAATTGGCAAAGTGAAGAACCAAAATGAACATCTGTAGGAGGGGTGAATGAGGGTAGCAAAATCATCATTAGCTGACACGACTCGCAAGTGTAGGAAGGAAGAGTGGGGCAGCAATTAATATCTGAAATTGTTCAATTCAGTGTTGAATCTGAAAGGAAGTATGTGCTCTAAGACAAGATGCTCTTCAAGTTTGTCTTGAGTTTTGTCGGAACAGTATAGGAGGCCTAGACACAGGAGTGGAGTGGTAAATTAAAATGTTGGAGAACTGGAATCTCATGATTCAAGCCTGTAGCCTGTGGAGTGGTGTTCTCTGATTGGTCTTCTCAGTGTATAGCAGATCACATGGTGGGCAGTGAATATTGTATACTAACATGAAAGTATTACGTGCTACTGGGAAGGAGATTTTATGGGCTCTGGAAAGTGGAAAGAGAGTGGTTAAATGGGCAGGTGTTTCATTGACTTTGCTTTGATCATATTAAAGTGGTCCTGTCCTAGATGTTTTGAATAAGTGCCTGAGATACACTTGCGAACTGTCTCTTCACCTGCCCCTGGGAGTGGAAGACAATGGCAAACCACTGCTGACAAAATTCTGTCTGGGAAAATAGCTCAGGATGATGCATCAGCAGACATCGAATCAACAACCTTCCCTTGGGCAGAGTATACTTGACAGAATATGAATCAGTATTTGCATACAAATGTTAGCACCAATTTACAAGTTCCAATTTCATCACTTTTGAGCCTCAGTTTCACATTGTTGGAAAATGCTGCAGTGCTATTTTAGTTTTGTGACAAAAAACTTGAAAAATGTTTCTTTATTTGTTTACATACCATTGATCTTCAAGCTGGAAGGCAGCAACTTACTTATTTTAGTCCTTTCACATTCCACTAGCTGTTGAGGTCTGGTATTAATCCCAGAGGCAACTGTCCCCTACCAGCCGCAAATATAGTGAAGGAAATCTAAGTGTGCTCATTTGTATTGTGCTGTATGGCCTTCTCCTTTAATATTTCTCAATTCAAATTGGCTTTTAATTCAATTTGTGCTGGTGTACAAACATCTCTCCTATTTATTGAAAATTGATAAGCTATTGAATATGGAAGAACTGGTTTAATTGCAACCTCCTGAAACATTGCAAAAAATTGTGATTAAACAGGAGTTTCACAAAACAGGAAAGCACAAAGGCTGGTGCAAGAACTTTTATTTTCCTAAACTTATTACATCAGTTTGAGAAGATGAATATTGTATAGTAACTTAAAAATTAATCTTGATGTTTCATTTTGCAAAGAATTCTGAGTTTTTTTTGTGGTCGATACTAGCAGTTGTCAAGCAACAGCATGGTGGCTCAGTGCTTGGCACTGCTGCCTCACAGCACCAAGGATCCGGGTTCGATTCCACCCTTGGGTGACAGTCTGTGTGGAATTTGCACGTTCTGCCAGTGTCTGCGTGGGTTTCCACTGGGTGCTCCGGTTTCCTCCCACAATCCAAAGATGTGCAAGGAAGGTGGATTGGCCAGGCTAAATTGCCCATAATACTCAGGAATGTGCAGCCTGGGTGGATTAGCCATGGGAAATGCAGCATTACAAGATATGTTGGGCTTTTGGGTGTGGGTGGGGTGCTGTTCAGAGAATTGGTGTTTAACCCAATGGGCCAAATGACCTGTTTCTATGCTTTAGAGATGCTATTCTATTCTGTTGTTCTTCCAATTATTTTCAAAAATCTAGAAATCTTAAGTTCAGGAATGGCACATTCATTTTGGGTGACTAACTTTTGAATCCCTAATTATTTTGTATCTCACCAGTACTCTCTCAACTGTATTCACTGAGAATGCACATTTTTGTATAAGACAGTATCTGACATCCAAAGATAAACTCTGTCTACAAGGCTACAGAGGATTGTTCTTCACTGGAACTAACCTGTGTGTACCTACATGAGTTACCTACAATTATATGCTCTAAATACCATGTCTATTTGCTAACTTTAATGTGTACTTACTCTTAAGCATAGCCTGAGGCCTTAGAAAGGACTTGACTGAAAATCCATTGTTATATAACTACTACATGCTATGTAATAAATTTATTTGGTTTTACAAGACTGAGCCTCATTTTTATTGAAGACATTGTGTGGACATCCTTCCCCACTTAGTACTAGCAACTTAGACTAAAATCTTAAAAATGTTCGATAACAGTAAGTTTACCCAAATGATCTTGGATGGCTCTAGTGGGCACGATCACAAGCCAACAGAGCAAGTATGCAAAGTGAGATGCAATTTTTAGTGTGATCTGCTCCATGTATGAACAAAGTATAACTGGTTTACTGTTCAAACTTTTAATAGTTGGGTTTCATGCACTTCAGAAAATTAGACACAACTCTGCAAATATTCTTTCAGCAACTATCACTGCATAGTTACTAATAAACAAAATCGTTTAAATACCCATTTACAAAATCCTTCTGTTCAGACTCATGAGAATTAACCACAGAGCCATGATTTAAGTTGCCTCTTTAATAATACAAACATTATTGAGCACTTTAATTGCCACTGAATTTCTGTCATTTGTAGTATCATTGCATTTTTTTCAACCAAGATTTTTGGCACTCAGTCAGGCTATCGGTTGAAGTCCCAGTCTGGAGACTGATACATAGAAGATAAGATGTGACAGCATGCTGAGAGAGTGCTGTTGAATTAGATGACATTTTAAACTGAAACTCTAAATGGTAGCTGAACTATATTCAGCAAAATTTGGAACAGTTAACTTTGTATTAAAAAAAAGTCAACTTTTCTCTGAATTGTGTGGGATCCTTGACTTGTGCACATTGATTGTAGGAATTAAACAAGCTATGAAATTCTTTCCAGTTCTGAAACAGAATGCCATGTAAGGGATATAGGACTGTAATCTGATTGTTATAATAGGAACTCTACTGATTGTTAAAAATGGATGCTATCACTCCGACACATGTATTGACTTGTATAACATGGTCTGATTAATCATCATCTGAGAATTGTCACTATGTGAGTTATTTAGAGAAACGGAAATCATTCAACTTGCCATATGCCTTACCATTGATGCATTGTACGTATGTTATCACAGGTCACTTTATCTATATTGATTGTTCTGTTTTTCCTTCCTCCCCCTGCAGTACTGCAATTAAAGCTGCAGCAGAGAAGGACACGAGAACAACTGGTGGACCAGGGAATTATGCCACGTAAGAATTTTTTGTGAATTTATGAACTACAGATTTTGCACCCCTTCTATAAGAAGATATAAAGATGATCTCCTTAAAAGAGACAATAAGGTTTTGAAACCAACTTTTAGGCACCATTCTACTGAAGTAATAAAACATCCCTAGAATTTTAAAAATCACACAACACCAGGCTATACTCCAACAGGTTTAATTGGAAGCAAAAAGGTAAAAACAATGACTGCAGATGCTGGAAACCAGATTCTGGATCAGTGGTGCTGGAAGAGCACAGCAATTCAGGCAGCATCCGAGGACAGGCAAAATCGACGTTTCGGGCAAAAGCCCATGAAGGGCTTTTGCCCGAAACGTCGATTTTGCCTGTCCTCGGATGCTGCCTGAATTGCTGTGCTCTTCCAG
>NC_057730.1:52615836-52677443 GCF_004010195.1 Chiloscyllium plagiosum | reverse complement strand
CGGGCAAAAGCCCTTCATCAGGAATAAAGGCAGAGAGCCTGAAGCGTGGAGAGATAAGCTAGAGGAGGGTGGGGGTGGGGAGAGAGTAGCATAGAGTACAATAGGTCAGTGGGGAAGGAGATGAAGGTGATAGGTCAGGGAGGAGAGGGTGGAGTGGATAGGTGGAAAAGGAGCTGGGCACACTAGCTTTCGGAGCGACGCTCCTTCCTCAGGATTGGTGCTCCAAAAGCTAGTGTGCTTCCAATTAAATCTGTTGGACTATAACCTATGTTGTGAGATTTTTAACTGTGTGCACCCCAGTCCAACACCGGCAGCTCCAAATCATCCCTAGAATTTAACACTCAACATGTAATTTGTTATAATGTTTATTCCCAAAGGTGTCATTATTACAATTTGGATAGTGCCGGGATATAGTTTTAATTCAGAAATATCTTCCAAACTCATAAGTGACAAATTTCTATATTTCATGTTTCCTTATTGTTTGTACAGCTGAAGGATGTGTAGGTACAAAACTATTCAACTCAACTGTTATCGATAATTTTAATATGTTGAAAGCTGAAAATAGTGAGTGATTGCATGATGATATTCAGAAGTTGCTGAACTAACATAAGTAGGCGTATTGTTTCGTCCGTGGTTCTTTTTTGCAATATACATGTCAATATGATCAATCCTATATCTATACCATTATTATGTAATTGGTGATTTGTGATCAGAAAATGTACAACCTCAAGTAGGAACCTAGAAACATGGAGCCTAGCTGCTGCAATAAGCTGAAACCTAAACAACTGTGAATGCTGTAAATCAGAAACAAAAACAGAAATTGCTGGAAAAGCTCAACTCAACCCAAAACATTAACTCTGATTTCTCTCCACAGATGCTGCCAGACCTGCTGAGCTCTTCCAGTAGTTTGTTCTTGTAGCTGCAATAGATCATTTGGCCCTTCAAGCTCATTCCCCTTGTTCATCAAACTTTATCTAACTCAGTCTTGAATATATTCAAAGACCCAGCCTTCGCTGGGGAAGAGAATTCCACACACTTATGACCCACAGAGAGAAAATAAATCTCTTCTGCTTGTCTTAAGGTGAAGACCTCTTTCTTTTTTTTTTTAGATTCCCTGCAGTGTGGAAACAGGCCCTTTGGCCCAACAAGTCCACACCGACCCTCCGAAGAGCAACCCACCCAGACCCATTCCCCTACACCTAACACTATGGGCAATTTAGCATGGCCAATTCACCTAACCTGCACATCTTTGGATTGTGGGAAGAAACCGGAGCACCCGGAGGAAACCCACACGGGGAGAATGTGCAAACTCCACACAGACAGTTGCCCGAGGTGGGAATTGAACCCGGGTCTCTGGCGCTGTGAGACAGCAGTGCTAACTGCTGAGCCACCATGCCGCCGTAATCTTAAACTATGCTCCTTGTTTTAGTTTTCCTGACAAGAGGAAAATTCATCTTTTGTCTTCACCATATACAGTCCTCTCAAAATCCTGTATATGTTCAGATGTGATTCAAATCCATACAGCTGAAACTTGAATAAAAGCTGTATACACAGGGGTTGGGATAAGGGTTGATCATGCAAATGCACAGAATTATGAAGCATTTGAGTACGTTTTTGATTCCATTCACCTATTCTGAAGACCACCTTTGATACTTTAATTTTCTGGCATTAGAGCAAGTAGCGTATCTGAAACCTTCTCTTGACTGAGAACTGGATAGTCATTCCAGCACCCTATCAAACCCACTATTCAGAGTCAAGAGTGTGGTGCTGGAAAAGCACAGCAGGTCCGAGGAGCAGGAGAATCCATGTTTCAGGTATAAGCGCTTCATCAGGCCCTTCATACGATTTATGAAAAAGGGGCAAAGCAATAATCCAATATAGAATAGAGAGGTCTGCCCATCTGTTCTTTGCACCTCCCTCCCCATCTCTACTTAACCGTGAATGGTGCATTTTACGTTCCTTTGCTATGTCTGTTTGAATTTTCTTTTCATTAGACGATGTTTAATCTCTGTCTCTTGTGGTTCAGCAAACCTTTTCTTAACCAGCACCTATGGGGCCAGGAGTGTACAAGTTGACCAAGAGGTTCATTTAATCAATGTAAGAACACATACTAAGTAATAGAGACATAATTGCAAGGAGTATACACATCACTGTTATACTTTATTTACAGCATGAATCACTTGAATAAAACTTACTGGCAGAGAGCCTTCTCACTTACATCCTCATCTGAGTATTTGCACATCACGGAGATCGTGATAATACAGTAAATTTCTAGTAGATGTTTTAATTTCTGCCAGTTTATAGAGTGTCTGTTGTAAGGTGCTGGTTAAAATAAAGTTTGTTATATTTACATAAGAAATAAGGCAGAGAAACAGACCATTTGGGTGTACAGCTTAAAGTCAAGCCCTCCCCCTCTTTTCACATTTAAATCCATCATCATAAGCGTCTCTGTCTCTTTTCTCAGTTTGGCTCACTTCCACTTAACTGCATCTCTACTGTTCACATCAGTCACTCCCTGTGCCACTGAGTACCACATCCTCATCACTTTTTGGATGAAGACATTGCTTCAGAATTGCCTATTGGATTTCAGGGTTACTGTCTTTTATTGATGGCCTCTAGATACGCTGTTCCCCACAATAGAACACATTTTTCTTTATCCACTTAATTAAAATATTTCATAATTTTAAAGGCCCTTTTTAGATCCATTTTCAGAGGAAAAGAGATCCAGCCAACAAATCTTTTTTTAAAGTATAAACTCTCACCTTTCCCATATTGTTACCTCCCACTCCCCACCAAGCTCCTCATCAGCATAAATACCACCATTTCCTACCTATTTTCAATTCTGATGAAGGGTTAGTGGACTTAAAATGTCAGCTCTGTTTTTTGGTCCACAGATGCTGCCAGACATTTTGAGTTATCCAGAATTTTCTGTTTTTGTTTATTTCAGAATGCAAAAATCCAATATAGCTCTCTTTTACTTAAATAAAATGAATTGGTATTAGTAATCTACACAAACATTTTGAATATTTTAGCAATGTTCAGTTGAGAGTGAATTCCGAGCCTTGCCAGTCTGAGGGGGTGTTTGAATTGTTCATATGGTAGTAAACAGCTTGAAATGGCCAGGAAGTTTTCTTTCCAAGATTATAAAATATTTGACCTTATGGTTCCATCTAGTAATTAAGTGTTAACTTGGGCACAGTTCATAGTTTTCATTATTCTTCTATGATATTTCAATACATCTACTAGGCTAATTTTAACTTAATTCAGACATTTTTTCTGCATTCAATAAAACTTGCTTTATGAAAACATGTTTGTTGTACCAAAATGCAATATCTCGCATTTATCCAGATTGAACTCATATGTCATTTTTTAGCCCATTGCCCTATTTGATCACAATCCCTTTGTGATTTTAGAAAACCTTCTGCACTGTCTGTGTGATGCATTCATTATGGCCAAAATATCACAGGAATGCTGTTTCAGTGACATTTAAGATTCTGAATGGTCTCTTGTTTCTGGTGGAACTGCCCTAGACCTGCAAGATGGAGATGATTTTGGGAGCTGATGGTTAAAATTATGTCGAGATGTCAGTGTTGGACTGAGGTGGGCAAGGTCGAAGTCACACAACACCAAGTTGTGTGACTTCGACCTTGCCCACCTCAGTCCAACACTGACATCTCGACATAATTTTAACCATCAGCTCCCAAAATTATCTCCATCTTGCAAGTTGTGGTACTTGAAATCACAAGTTTTCCAGTGCTGTCCCTTTGTCAGGTGAAGTGAAGAAAAGAACACAGGCACAAAATTTATAAAGTTAAAAATCACACAACACCAGGTTATAGTCCAACAGGTTTAATTGGAAGCACACTAGCTTTCGGAGCGACGCTTCTTCATCAGGTGATTGTGGAGGGCTCAAACGTAACACAGAATTCATAGCAAAAATTTGCAGTGTGATGTAACTGAAATTATACATTGAAGAATTCTGGGGTGTACAAAGTTAAAAATCACACAACACCAGGTTATAGTCCAACAGGTTTAATTGGAAGCACACTAGCTTTCGGAGCGATGCTCCTTCATCAGGTAATCACCTGATGAAGGAGCGTCGCTCCGAAAGCTAGTGTGCTTCCAATTAAACCTGTTGGACTATAACCTGGTGTTGTGTGATTTTTAACTTTGTACACCCCAGTCCAACACCGGCATCTCCGAAACAAAATTTATAAGCAGCGAGATCGAAAGCTCATGAAAATAGTGTGTGTGGAGGGTCGAACAATAAGTCTCTGCAGGTGATCAAAAGTGTCAGATGGTGTGAGTAAAGTGTCAACAACTGAATTACAAATGAATGGGTGACCTAGAATCCAATTAATTGAGGCAGAGATATAATTACAACAAATTAAAAACAAGGTGCTGCTGGAGGGAAACCAAATGGCCAGGATAACATGATTGGTATAAGAATTGCATGCTGAGCATCTAACCAAAGTAACAAGTAATCCAAAACTGTGCAAACTAATTAAGGTAGTGAGACCATAACAGCTATCAGGGTGAAGGTATTAAAACAAGACAGTAAGGAATGTTTTTGCAGGTACAGAACAGTATGGTGGGGTTAGGTGTCATGTGACATGAACCCAAAATCACATTTGAGACCATCTTCATGGATGCAGAACCTGGGCTATTAGTTTCTGCTTGGCGATTCTGTGTTGTGTATCTTGAAAGCTGCCTTAGAGAATGCTTACCCGTAGATCGGAGGCTGAATGTCCTTGACCACTGAAGTGTTCCCTAAACCGGGAGGGAATGTTCCTGTCTGGCGATTGTTGCGCAGTGTCCATTCACCTCTTGCCGTAGTGTCTGCATGGTCTCGGCAATATACCATGCCTTGGGCATCCTCGCCTGCAGTTTATGAGAACGACAACAATGGCCAAGTCACATGAGTATCCGCCGTGTATGTGGTGGATGGTGTGGTGGTAGTACCCATGTCAATGATCTGACGTGGCTTGCAGAGGTTGCCATGGCAGGATTGTGTGGTTTTGTGATCGATGTTGTCCTAAAGGCTGGGTAGTTTGCTGCAAATGGATGGTCTGCTTCAGGTTTGGCAGTTGTTTGAAGGTGAGAAGTGGGGCCATAGGGATGATCTTGGCAAGATGTTCATCGTCATCGATGACCTGTTGAAAGTGTGAAGAACATGACGTAGTTTCTCTGTTCTGGAGAGGTACTGGACGACGAAGGGTACTCTATCACTCGTGTCCTATATCTGTCTTTTGAGGAGGTCTTTGCAGTTTTTCACTGTGGCACGTTGGAACTGGTGATTGTTGCAACCTCCTTTAATTAGTTTGTACAGTTTTGGATTACTTGTTATTTTGGTTAGATACTCGGCATGCCACTCTTATACCTATCCTGTTATTCCAGCAATTTGGTTTGTCTCAGCATCATTTTGTTTTTATTTCTTTGTAATTATCTAGTTACCTGATGAAGGAGCAGTGCTGTGAAAGCTAGTACTTCCAAATAAACTTATTGGACTATACCTGGCGTTGTTATTTTTAACTTTGTCCACCCCAGTCCAGCACCGGTACCTCCATATCAAGTACTTGGACTATAGGTCATCCCCTTCACTTACTGTTCAACTGTTGATACTTTACTCTCACACTGTCTGACACTTTCGATCACCTGTAGAGACTTATTATTCGATACTCCATTCACACGTTGTATGATATTTTGATCTCTTTTCATTGATCTCTCTGCCTATAAATTCAGTGTATGCCTATAAATTCCATATCCGTATGCTTTTCTTCACTTCACCTGATGAAGGGGCAGCGCTTTGAAAACTTGTGATTTTGAATAAACCTGTTGGACTATACCCTATTGTTGTGAGACTTCTGACCTCCTAAATGAGTTGGTTTGGTTTGAGTGAAAGGTTGTAGAGCTAGAAACCTGATCAGGAATGCCCATCATTTACTTCTCATTTTAATGGAGGCTGGAAGGGGGGCAAATTTGTCAATTACTCGTCTTAGTGAGACTGAGCTTTTAACCACAGTTGATCAACCTCGGGCCTCCAGAAACTTGTAAACATATATATAACATAAAGCTGCTTCACAATTGAGCACCCTTACTTGCTGAAAATGTGTTGCTGGAAAAGCGCAGCAGGTCACGCAGCATCCAGGGAACAGGAGAATCGACGTTTCGGGCATAAGCCCTTCTTCAGGAATGCCCGAAACATCGATTCTCCTGTTCCCTGGATGCTGCCTGACCTGCTGCGCTTTTCCAGCAACACATTTTCAGCTCTGATCTCCAGCATCTGCAGACCTCACTTTCACCCTTACTTGCTCCCAACTAAGTTGGTCTTTGTCCTGTGGCCATTCCTGTCCAACAGGCACCCAGTATGAGAGTCAGACTGATTATGTGAGGAGAACATTCAGAAGAAAAATTGCAGAACATTTGGGAAACTAATACATCTGGATTTCCTCATCCTAACTTCACAAGTCAAATGTAAAAAAGAATCTTGGAGGTAAAGTCGTGGACAATATTATTTCACAATACCTTGGCATGTAGAAATGGAAAGGGTTAAAATGTTGTAATGTGCTTAGTTTGCCAGGATTTGTGTAGAATCTGGATTTGTTGCTTCCTGTCTGTTGGGCACGTTTAGGAATATGTTGGATTTGACCTTTTTGTACTTCCCTAAAGGGAATAAGGACTTTCATTTGTGAACCAGTAAAGACATGACTGGTTTTATTTGAGATAGTTCTCTGACAGTGATTTCTCTTTCAGAGTGTAATCTTTAACCAAGTTCATAAGGTTTTTGTGGCATGGGGTTCAGGTTCAAGAGGTGTGTAATAATATCACTGAACAGGTTGAGTAGAAAACGTATCAACCAGGTTCTTAAGGACTCACTGAACAAGTCGATTGGAACATAAGTTAATTTTTTTTAAAACTAGAAAACATATGGCAGTTAAGTACATGATTAAGAAAAGTTTGGAGGGATAAGAGCCAAGCGTGGGCAGGTGGGATTGTGTTGATTAGTTTGGGACTGTGGTTGGCATAGACTGTTTGGACCGAAGGTTAGTGGTGCTGGAAAAGCACAGCAGATCAGGAACAGGACAATTGACGTTTTGGGCAAAAGCCCTTCATCAGGAATGATACATGATGAAGGGCTTTTGCCCAAAGCATCAATTTTCCTGCTCTTTGGATGCTGCCTGACCTGCTGTGCTTTTCCAGCACTACTCTAATCTTGACTTTAATCTCCAGCATCTGCAGTACCCACTTCCACCTGGTTGGACCGAAGGATCTGTTTCCATGCTATATGACTCTAGGATTCTATATGAGCAAGTTTCTTAAGAGCTCTCTGAATAGATTAATTAGAAAATATATACAATCAACCAGGTTTATGGAGGAAGGATGATGATGGACTGGTGATAATGTTACAGTAATTGGCAATCAAAAAGCCCAGGCTATTGACATGGAAAATCGGGTTCACATCCCCACCACAAATTTATGAAAGTCAAAAATATGCATTTCACAGATTGTGCCCAGGACACATGCAATCAACCGGTTCTAGCAGTAGCATGGCTGAGGGGTCTTAAGTGCTAGATGAAGGTTCCATCCTTTTTCAAGGCATGGTTTTTGAATCTCTTCCTTCTCATTTGAAAGGTTCTTTAATGTGGTAGCAGTGTCCCTACTTCTGGTCCAGTTTCAAGTCCCACGTGATCCAGAGATATATCATAACATGTGTGAACATGTTTAAAAACTGTGGATTTGATCCCCCATGGTGCAGTGGTGATGTCCCTATCACTGATCCAGGAGTCCTGGGTTCTAGTCCCACCTCTTTCAGAGGTGTGTAATAATATCTCTGAACAGGTTTATTAGAAAATTTCAAACAAATAGGTTCTAGAGCTCTAAAAGCTGGGTGTTTTTTTTCCCCCCAAATCAGCCACTTACAATAGTTGCAGTGTTAATGGCAAGATAAATCCCCACCAAGGAATGTCCGGGCACTCAAGGCTTTTCAACTGAGAAAAGAATCTTTTTATGGCCAGTTTGATAAAGGATCATCATGGTGCAGAGAAAGTTATCAGCCCATCATGCCACCTCTTCAAATGAACAGCATTACCTCATGCAATGCTTTATCCCCACATCCAAATAATTATCCAATTATATTTTGAATGCCTCAGTTGAACCTACCACCACTACACCACTTATTTTAATGCTGAATTAATGGAATACTTTAATGTTTTGGCAACCAGTGTTAAAATCCAGGCCACTGCCTACAAATGCTATGCCACAAATTATGCATTTTAACCCCAATCTCAAATGTATCTTTAGTATGCTGTGGCCCAAGAGTTACCTTTATACAATCTTGGTAGATAGAAGTTTAAAATACAATACATCATCATGTTAAAATACGACAAACTATATTGTTTGTAAAGAGAAGCAAATACAGAAACCGGAAATAGAATATGATATTCTTTTGACTTTTGATTATAGCTACTAGTAAAGCAACCCAGTTCATGGCAGACTGAGTTTCTCACGTAGGTGGCTTTGTAATGTGTACCAGTTTTTTCTGTAAACCAACAGAAATGTTTGTTAAATAAAAACCAAAGAACTGTGGAAGCTGTAAACTAGAAACAAAAACAGAAATTGCTGGAAAAGCTCACCAGGTCAAGCAGCATCTGTGAAGAAAAATCAGAGTTAACATTCAGGTTCCTTCCTCAGAAATATTTGCTGCCATTATAAGGCTTGTCACACCGTTCTGGCCAGCAACTATGCATGGTATTCATATTGTGTCAGCGATGTCTACAGCAACCTCAGTAAGGTTGGTGGCGCCAGGAAGGAAAAGAGCTGTTAAAAGAAATCCAGCTGTTTTAAGTTCAAGTGGCCACTGGCTACAAGCAATCAGTGATTGTTCTTCAATCTATTAGCTGCTAATAATGTCTTATGCTCATAGAAACATCCAATGTTGAAGGAGACCACTAAGCCCATCCTGTTTGATCTGAATCTTTGAAAGATATCTCAAATTATTCTCATCCGTTTGCCCATAGCCTTGAAAACTTTTCTGTTTCAAGCCTTGTGAATTAAGTCTCTTGATGCAAATATTGCAGCTCTTAATATTTACTCCTTGCGAAAACATTAAATGTGATATATCTGTTAAGTTTAAACATCCCGCAAACATTTAAAACTCTGCACATCTTCCTGTTTGTTCTCCGTAACAAAAACCCATACACTGTTCAGTTTTGCTATATATCTTCTACTTAAGTTGCAGCCTCCATTTGGATGCGCGCAGCCCCGAGGTCTGATTTATTTCCTGTGTGATATGTGAATTGAGAACCTGCAGGTTCTCACTGAACCATTGAGGATGTTGGTTTGTGGTTGCAGAGCAGGGCTGCTTCATAACTTTCTCAGATGTTTTTCCCAGTCCACGGGATTTTAAAATGAAACAACTTTCATGTTTGCAAGATAGTGCATAAGTCTTTTTTTTAAAAAAGGTGCAACAATTAAAGTGCACAATCACATGCAATCATTCTTTAAAGGATTTCAGAGGATAGATATTAGTGAGTACTCTGGAAAACCATTGCAGCTCTGAGCACCAGCAGTATGTACCTCAGATGGTTGATTGGTGATGTAAGTAAACCTGAATATCCTGGCCCTTTGCTAAGTTAGTAATGCAGTCAAATGAAAGATTTCTCATTAGCAGTGCTGCTTTACTAATGCAAAAGAATTAAAGATTAAAACCAACAATATGACCAATCCTGGTAGAACAGTTCTGATGGCACAGCTTTGGCTTCCCTATTGCAAATTAATTGTGTAGAACAGATTTTCAAAAGTTAATAGATTCATTTGGCTTTATGAATAATTTACCATCATTTGAATATCGGGTTACCTTTCTATGTGTTAGCTTATTTGATGCTCAGAACATTATTTTAAATAACTATACTGGGATGACGAACCAGGGGTACAGTTCAATGGTGCCTGTTTGTGACCTTTTAACTAGGTATAAGGGTCAAACTTGTACCCCTCATGCTAAAGCACTAAACATATTCAACTAATATAGCAAAACCACACAGCTGAAAAACGTGTCTTAACATAACTTCATTAGTTATTCTGGGCCTTTGTGGTGCAATGGTAGTGTCCCTACCACTAGGTCTGGAGGCCTGGCTTCAAGTCCCATCTGCAGCAGACATGTGCAGCAACATCTCCGAACAGGTTGATTAGAAAATATCTCGGTAGTTATGGTAATGTAATTTATCTTTTGCCAAGACTTTAGCATTCAAATATGGTGTCATTGAAGGTGTAGAATGGGTGGTGCAAAAAGTGAGCACTTTTGTCCATGTACCTCTAGCTGATAGCTTTGTATCAAATTGTGGATTAGGGACTGAAAGTCTTCTCACTCTGATCCTGATCCTGAAATCTCTCTGTTGCTTTTAACTCTATTGGTCAGTTGGGAGAGTCGAAAGTTGGGGGTAAACTTGGGGACTTTGGAAAACAGTGAAAATGTACCAGATTCACAAGATCATCTGTCTTATCTCCTGACTTTTCTTTTCATTGACTACAAAAGGCAGCCTGTTTTACACAATGTTATTTTCCGAAAGATCTTGCCTTTATCTTTAGCTTCCTCCATGATCTATATGCCCTCATTTACTAATTTTATTCTCCTCTGTCATTATATCATTATGCCAAACTTGTCATTGCGTTTACCCTGAGCTGAACCCCTGACCCCATATCTCCTCAATCATAAAGATTGTGATTCTACCTCATCAGTGTCTAATCTAGCCCCAGCCCATCTGCTGCGAAAGGTCTTATCCATTCCTTTGTTAGCTCAGGCTCAACTGTTCCAATGCTCTTCTCTCTTGTCCTTCGTTTTCAAAAACTATCACTCATTTCAAATTCTGCTGCCTGTATCCTAACCCACAGCAAGGCCTACTTAACCATTCCCCCTTTGCTCGTTGACTTAGAATATGTAATCCAAGATTCTCAGCCTTGTGTTCAAATTTCTTAACAGCCACATCCTTTCCTGTTGTTGTAGTCTCTGCCACCCTGAAGAACCCTACATACCTCCAACTCTTACTTTTTGTGTTGTCTATTCCCATCACCCCACCATTGGTGACCATGCCTTCATTTTGTAGCCTACTGTCCAGATTGCCCTTCCGAAATCTTTCTACCTCTCCATTTTTAAGATCGTCCTTAAAACCAGAATCTTTAACCAAGCTTTTAGTCATTTCTCTTAATGTCACTTCCTTTTGCTCTGCATTTTTTTGTCCAACTGTGCTGCTATGCAAGACTCCAGGGCATGAAGGCGGGTACAATTACAACATTTAAAAGACATCTGGATGGTTACGTGAATAGGAATCGTTTAGAGGGATATGGGCTAAATGCTGGCAATGGGACTAGATCAATTTGGAATATCTGGTTGGCATGGACAGGTTGTACCAAAGAGATCGGTATCTGTGCTGTACAAATCTCTGACTTTTTCTTGCTCCCAATTCATATGTTCATGTGTGTGCAGTCTGCGTGATGAAGGTCCCCTCTCAGTGCTGTAGACAAAGAGCTCCAGATTTTTGACCCACTGTCTATGAAGGGGCAGTCAGGATGATGTGTGATTTAAAGGGGGATCAGGAGGTGGTAGCAACCAATTACAATACAACCTCTTTAATGAATGTTAGCAATAACTTCAAGTGGCAATCAGTCCCTTAATGAGCCTCCAGGGAGTCATTCCTCTGGCAGACTTCAACTCCTTTAGCAAGCTAGTGACTTGTGCTAAATGCAGGCTGAACCCATCACCTACTACCATCAGATAATTGTCAACACCTCAATGTGTGGCCATAAATCATTCAGAAAATATGATATTGTTTAAAATTAGAATTGTTGTGTATGCGAATAACACATTATTCTCAGGATAAAAGGCTTTTTCTAAGGTTATTGGCCATTTGTATGGTTATCCATCCATTGCGTTGCCATGGTAGCAGTGCTACAGATGTTAGCAGATTAATAGGAAATGATGCAGAGTTATGTCTACTGAGTAAGAACTATACTTGATTGTGAGATTTACTCAGCAGTGGTTAGTATTTTCTGTTTCACATTATTGCCTAATGTTCTAACGGTTGGCACAGATTTAAAGTTGAGTTAGTATTGCCAAGTGGACCAACTGACTGAGCTGCTGCCATGTGTATCAAGTATCTATCTAGTAAGTAAATCAAAAAAGTGGAATAATGTGACAGTGTACATAAATGCAGTAAAGGGAATGGTTATTAATGTAAAGAATTACTAGTTTGGAGGCTTTTCAAGATAGGATCTCCTTGTGTCCTGTACACAGGTGGAAACAAGTGCATATTCTGCAACAATTTAAACTATGTAGTTCAAGTAAGTGCTTCCTGTTGAAAGATATCTTTTTAATATTCTGCTAATGTAATGTTTGTGATCAAGAAAGCTAATATACTTGGTTTTATATTGCTTTTATAATCTAAAGTTTTAGCCATTCTCTAAAGAAGCATTGTTAATATTAATTTCTGAATTGCAACTTGAGAAAGTGAAACCTCAGATATCCAGTTAAAAGTAAACAAATACTTGTCACAAATCAAAAACCTGTCTTTGTTTGAAGCAGGGAAGCTATTGCAGAGAGAAACATGCTTAGACAAGATAATTCATAGAGTATACATTCAGAGTGTTGGCCAATGGAAGTGAGTAGATTGTCTGATTGGGATGGTGAAAGTGAGGACTGCAGATGCTGGAGATTAGAGTTGAGAGTGTGGGGCTGGAAAAGCACAGCAGGTAAGGCAGCATCCGAGAAGCAGGATAGTCGACGTTTCAGGCAAAAGCTCTTAATCAGGAATGAGGCTGTGAGCCGAGGGGGTGGAGAGATAAATGGGAGGGGGGGGTGGGGCTAGGGGGAAGGTAGCTGGGAGTGCGATGGAGGGGGACTCCCACGTCCATGTACCTATCGCACTCTGTTACCTTCCCCCAGCTTCACCACTCCCTCTGCTCTCAGCCTCATCCCTGATGAAGGGCTTTTGCCCGAAACATCGACTTTCCTGCTCCTCGGATGCTGCCTGACCTGCTGTGCTTTTCCAGCACCATGCTCATGTCTGATAGGGATATTTTACTGTAAGTGAGTTGCTAATCTATAAAGTTAATCAGGGTGGTCTGAATGCATGGAGATCCCTATTTTGTCTTTCCAACTGATTTCAATCTTTAATAAGTAACTTTCATTTGTGAACTGTAGCAGCTATGAGTTGCTGCTAAAACTGTGATGATGGGCAATTAAACAAATGTGTGTTTCTACATCTGTATATATTTGAACTGTTGAGAAGTGTAAACTTGTTAAAGTTACAGAGGATGAGTTATATGATGTAAAGCAGACACAAGATGGAATCTTGTGGCTTTTACTTAGAGAACTGAAAGAACTTTCAGTGGAAACTCAAAGTATGGCCCCTGACCTTCCAGTGCATGTAATTGGTGGTTTACTGCACTGATATCAAATGCACTTCAGGACCAGCTTCCCACATTCTACCTTCTACATACTTCAGGTCATGCAAATACCTCCTGCCTTTGTATTACTTGCAGTAAATCTCATTCTCATATCATTCCCTATGCTAATTTACGTTGTCTCCTTTTTAAGCAGTACTTCAATTCAAAACTCCTTGACCTTAAATCCTGGCTTGTCTTGCCCCTTTTGTAGCTCTATAATTTCCAGCCCCGCAACCTTCCATACACCTTTATTGAGATGGGACTTTAAGGTCTGGACATTTTCTTTCTTTCAGATCTGGATGTTTTCCTTTCCTTTTGGCTCTGTTTCTTTTATTTCAGCTGTTGCTTATTTTTTTAAAAAATTCAGGTTTTGTTACAGTTTTAGAGGATTACAGGGAAGCTAGGAAAGAACTCAAAAATGGACTGAGGAGAGATAGGACGGGCACGAAAAAGCCTTGGCACAAAGTGTTAGGGAAACCCAAAGGCATTCTTTACTTAAGTGAGGAATAAGAGAATGATGAGAGAGCGGCTAGGGTCAATTGGGGATAGTGGAGGGAACTTGTGCCTGGAGTCTGAAGATGGAGGGGAGGCCCTAAATGAGTTTTTTGCTTCAGTATTCACTAGAGAGAGGGATCTTATTGATAGTGAGAACACAGTGGACCAGGTTAATAGGCTTGAACAGATTGGTATTAAGAAAGTGGATGTTCCGGAGGTTCTGGGAAGCATCAAGATGGATAAGTCCCCAGGGCCCGACCAGATATATCCAAGGTTACTACGGGAAGCAAGGAATGAGATTGCTGTGCCTCTGGCAACAATCTTTGTGTCCTCAGGCTCCATGGGAGTAGTACCGGATGATTGGAGGGAGGCGAAAGTTGTTCCTCTATTCAAGAAAGGGAATAGGGAAATCCCTGGGAATTACAGACTAGTCAGCCTTAACATCTGTGGTAAGCAAGGTACTGGAAAGGATTCTGAGAGATAGCATTTATGACTATTTGGAAAGACACAGTTTGATTAAAGATGGTCAGCATGGCTTTCAGAGGGGCAAGTCGTGCCTCAAAAGCCTTATTGGGCTCTTTGAGGATGTGATGAGACAAGTTGATGAAAGTCAAGCAATGGATTTGGTGTATATGGATTTCAGGAAGGTATTTCATAAGGTTCCCCACAGTAGACTCATTCAGAAAGTTAGGAGATATGAGATACAGGAAAATTTAGCTGTCTGGGTACAGAATTGCTTGGTAGAAAGAAGAGAGTGAGTGGTAGTGGATGAAAAATATTCCACTTGGAGGTCAGTGAGCAGTGGTGTTGCAGGGATTTGTTCTTGGGCCTCTGCTCTTTGTAGTTTTTATAGATGACTTGGATGAAGAAGCAGAAGGGTGGTTGAGTAAGTTTGTCAATGACATAAAGGTCGGTGATGTTGTAAATAGTATCGAGGGCTGTTGCAGGCTACACAAGACATTGACAGGATACAGAGCTGGGCTGAGAAGTGGCAGGTAGAGGTCAACCTGGATAAATGTGAAGTGATTCATTTTGGAAGGTTGAATTTGAATGCTGAATACAGGGATAAAAACAGGATTCTTGGCAGTATGGAGGAACAGCGGGATCTTGGGTCCATGTGCATAGATCCCTCAAAGTTGCCACCCAAGTTGATCGGGTTGTTAAGGCATATGGTGTTTTGGCTTTTATTAACCGGGGAACTGAGTTTAAGAGCTGAGAGTCTATGCTGCAGCTCTATAAAATCCTGGTTAGACTTGACTTGGAAGTTTTGAGAAGATTTGTAGCTCAGGTTGAGGTTTTGGATGTAGGTTTGTTCGCTGAGCTTGAAGGTTCATTTCCGGGCGTTTCGTCACCCTACTAGGTAATATCTTTAGTGGGCCTCAGGCGAAGCACTGCTGAAAATTCCTGCTTTCTATTTATGATTATAAATAATATAATCTATTATAAATAGCAGGAATTTTGATGCAGAGGCATCAAACACAGAATTTATAAGTTAAAAACATTAAAAGGTCATCTAACTGATGTGAATGTATTGAACAAACCCTAAAATGGCTGACTCCCTCCCTTTAAATCTTTAATTGTTAGAACGGAAATGCAGGTTTCGATTGATTAAAATGCAAATCCCAGAATGTTATTCAAGTCACTGCTCTGAGATAACTAAAGGTTTTATCATTGTATACATGAGTGACATCTCTGATCAGACGATGCATTTTAGGTGTTAGGCCTTGTTTAGAATCTACCTGTGTTCTAACCAGAATCAATCTGTCTGTGCTCTAACCAATCTTAACCTGCTTTCCTCCCCCACTCCATCCACTAGTTTACTAATCAGGCCACACCCATTCTCTTCCATTTATGTTTCAAGCAATAGGGACTTCAGTCAAGAGTGTGGTGCTGGAAAAGCACAGCAGGTCAGGCAGCATCCAAGGAGCAGGAGACATTTCGGGCATAGAGCTTATACCTGAAACATCGATTCTCCTGCTTCTCTGATGCTGCCTGACCTGCTGTGCTTTTCCAGCACACAACTCCCGACTGATTTCCAGCATCTGCAGTCCCCACTTTCTCCAAATAGGGACCCAGCACTGATCCCTGTAAAACATGCTGGTCACAGATCTCCAGTCAGGAAAACACTATTCCACTGTTATTCTCTAACATCATGCCACCCTTACCCTTCATTTTCACAGCAATTTGCGGTCTTGAACTCAATACATACTGGTCCTAATCTCTTTTTTTTTTGTAAAATGATGGGACTGACAGAGAAATGGATAAAATAGATTCCCCCGCCCCCGAACCTGGGCCTGTCTCCACCTAAGGTTCCCTTCACCTCTAGTCTGACTGTACTCCCAACTCCACCTACCCCAGGCCCTGAACTCATCGTTATAGCTGATTTTCACCAGTCACACATTTCTTTTGCCTGCTCTATCTAATTGCTTTAATTCTTTTTACTTAGCAATTTGAGCACCATTTATACTTAATAGCATGATTGAAATTGATATTTTGATTGACACTGTAAATATGTCTGAACTGCAGAACTTGTTAATATTGTTAAATATTTCAGTGTGTAACATGCCCTGTATATTGCATTCACCGTTCTGGTAGAATTGATGAGTCAGATTATTAGTTCCAAGTGCTGTATTTTTAGTGTCTTGTTGCAAGCCATTTGTCAGAAGTCTGACTGCCTTTACTTGTGAAAGTATTACCACATTTCCTCTAACAGGCATTTCCTGTTGATTTAAATTCTTCCTTGTCACCTGTTCACAGCATTGAAGAGTCCAGCTGCATTCCATGAACAAAGGAAAAGTTTGGAACGAGCAAGGGTAAGAATCTCAATCAATCTTCCCATGATCAACAAGTATGACCAGGCAATGCCAGCATAAAGTTCAGAAAAAATATGCCAGAAAAGTCCTGTATAGCCAAGACCTACCTACGATTGCATTTTAAAATACTGCAGAAACAGGAACACACCATTACACTTTGTCACAAGGTTTGGACAAATTTGACACACTGTTACAAATTGTTTTTCCAAATTTTAGTTCAGTACACAACACCAGCTTCACTTTGTTATTTATTCTAAATTTCTAAAATGGTGGACTGAGTGTCATGTGGATGTTGCAGCTGATCCTGAAGCTCAGTCTTCTTTCTAGATTTCTCACAGTCATTACATTTCAGTAGTTATAAGGGTTTTATTTTGAAGTGGTAGATGCAAATATAGTTACAATATTTTAAAAAACATTTATATAAGTACATGAATAAGAAATGTTTGGAGTGATAGATATAGGACAGATGTCAGAGATAGTTTCTTTACTCAAGAGTAGTAGGGATGCCCATACACTAGTGGGACTAGTTTAGTTGGGATTATGGTTGGCATGGACTGGTTGGACCAAAGGATCTCTTTCCATGCTGTATGACTTCATGTTTACACAAGTTGTTTCTTACCTTGTAGCCATGCAATCTGCCATCAAGCAGTGCAATTTCACTCTTGGTCCATAGTCTGCTACTTAAGAAGAGTTCAAATAGCCAAGTCCATAGCTATGGGGCTGGCTCTCCTGCATGGCACAAAATTTACAGGTGGAGTGATCATTGCAAGAAAATTCCAAGTAACTTAAGAGTGTCAAAAGATAGTGTCTACACTCCACTCACACCATTTGTTGTACGATCTTTTGACACTCTTAATTGCCTGGAATTGTCTTGCAATGATCTCTCCACTTATAAATTCTGTGTCTGTGTGCTTCACTCCACTTCACCTGCCGATGGAACATCACTCTGAAAGCTTGTGATTTCAAATAAACCTATTGGACCAGAAATTGGTGTCATGAGACTTCTTGACTTTGTCCACCCCAGTCCAATACTGGCATCTCCACTCCTCTGCTGCATGCTGCAAGTTTTCTGTCACTGTTTAATAAGGAAGAAAAGGATATACTGAGTAAATGCAGTTCAGTCAGCCTAACCTTGCTTATAGAAAAGATTCTGAGAATCTGAAAAATTCTAGAGGCAGGTTAAATCTTTTTTGTGAAGATTAATCGCAAACAACATTGGTTGTTAAAGGAAAGTTATGTCTGACTAATATGATAGAATTTTTGAGGAAGCAACAAGAAGGGTTGATAAGGGTAGTGCATTTGATGTAGCCCACATGGATGTTAGCAGGCTTTTGATCAAGTCCTGCATAGCACACTGGTCATGCAAATAAAATATCATACAATCCAAGACAAAGTGACAAGTTGGCTCTGAAGGAGGAAATTACCGCAGATGCTGGAAACTGTGCTTGAAACAAGAAATGCTGGAAATCAGTGGGTCAGGCAGCATCTGTGGGAAGAGAACAAACTAATGTTTTGAGTCCAGATGACGACTTCAGAGCTTCAGCAGAGAAATCTCGATGTCTGTGTACACAGATCCCTGAAAGTTGCCACCCAGGTTGACAAGGTTGTTAAGAAGGCATACGTTGTGTTAGCTTTTATTGGTAGAGGGATTGAGTTTCGGAGCCATGCTGCAGCTGTACAGAACTCTGGTGCGATCGCACTTGGAATATTGTATACAGTTCTGGTCACCGCATTAAAGGAAGCATGTGGAAGCTTTAGAAAGGGTTCAGAGGAGATTTACTAGGATGTTGCCTGGTATGGTGGAAGGTCCAAGGAAAGGCTGAGGGACTAGAGACTGTTTTCATTAGAAGAAGGTCGAGGGGTGACTTAATTGAGACATATAAGATAATCAGGATTAGATAGGGGGGACAGTGAGAACCTTTTTCCATGGATAGTGATGGCTAGCATGAGGGGCAAAGCTTTAAATTGAGGGGTGATACGTATTGGACAGATGTCAGAGGTAGTTTCGTAACTAGAGTGGTAGGAATGCCCTGCGTGCAACAGCAGTAGACTCATCAACTTTATGGGCGTTTACATGGTCATTGGATAAATATATGGATGACTATGGAATAGTTTAAGTTAAATGGGCTTCAGATTGGTTACACAGGTTAGCACAACATCGAGGGCCAAAGGACCTGTACTGCGCTGTAATGTTCTATGTTCTATCTAAACTTGAAATGTTAGCTTGCGCTCTCCAGTTGGGTCTGAAATTGGTTCAGAGGTGGGAAGTGGTCAATAAATGTGGGCGGCACGGTGGCACAGTGGTTAGCACTGCTGCCTCACAGCGCCAGAGACCCAGGTTCAATTCCCACATCAGGCGGCTGACTGTGTGGAGTTTGCACGTTCTCCCCGTGTCTGCGTGGGTTTCCTTCAGGTGCTCCGGTTTCCTCCCACAGTCCAAAGATGTGCAGGTCAGGTGAATTGGCCACGCTAAATTGCCACTAGTGTTAGGTAAGGCGTAAATGTAGGGGTATGGGTGGGTTGTGCTTCGGTGGGCGGTGTGGACTTGTTGGGCCGAAGGGCCTGTTTCCACACTGTAATGTAATCTAATAATCTAATCAAAAAAAAATCTTTTCTTTTGACTGGAAGACTGTTTCCAGTGAAATTCCACAGGGCTCTATACTGGATTCCTTGCTTGTTGTGGATGGATTTGATTCAAATGTGAGGATTTGGTTGAGAAGTTTAGAGACAATACATACAAACATTGGCAATAATGAAGAAAAAAGCTGTAGACTGCAGAAAGATAGGAATAAAGTAGTCAGCTGAGTAGAGCAGTGACAAATAGAGTTCAGACTATAAAGTTAGTGATCCTGTGGGTTATGTCAGGGTAATACACAATAAATAGTAGATTATTGAAGTGTAGAAGAACAGAGGGACCTTGAAGTGCATGTCTACAGATCCCTGAAGGTTGATCAGCATGCATTTAGATGACCAAAGAGGCATACAGGATACTTGCCTTTTTTTTTAGCTATGGCATAGAATGTAAGAGTTGAGAAGTTGTGTTGGAATTGTATTAACTACTAGTTAGATCACAGCTAGTCACCACACCAGGAAAGATGTAAGTGCACTAAAGAAGATACAAAGAAAATATGAGGGTATTGCTTGGACTGGGAAGTTTTTGTTATGAGTAAGCATTGGGAGGGGTAGTTATTTTTCCCCGACAGGAGGCTGAGGAGATAGCTATTTGGAATTCATAAAATGATGAATTCTAGATAGAGCATAAGGGAAGATACCATTCCCCTTGATTGAGGGGTCAATGTCAGATGGTCATGAATTTAGGGTAAGGTATGGGAGGTTTGGAGGGGATTCAAGGGTACAATTATTTGTTTTAGAATCTGGAACTCGCTACCTGAAGGGTCATAGATGCAGAAACATTTATAAAACAAAAATCTGGATTTGGTTACGTAGTAGAACTGGAAAGTGAGATTTGGGCAGATAGCTACTCAGCAACAGGTCTCCAAATGGCGTCCTTCCCTTCTATAAATGTCTATGATTCTCTTGGGAAGTGTCTGTAACAGTGAGATAGCTGTGAACCCTCACAAAAGAAAATTCTGGCTGTCAGGGTCAGAGTGAGCCTCAGATTATTAGTTGTAGGACCCAAAAACTCAAACATCTTGTTACAAAGACAAAATTCAACAAATTCTATTTCCAACTGGAAGAATATCACTGACATTCAGCTGACTTTCCTGTATGTAAGACCATAGGACTTAGAAGCAATAGTAGGCCATTTGACTCCACCATTCAATGAGATCACCGCTAATCTGGTCATCCTCCACTCCACTTTCCTGTCTTTTCCCTATAACCTTTGATTCCCTTACCAGTTATAAATCTGTCTATCTCCATCTTGAATATACTTATCGACTGAGCCTCCACAGCTCTCTGCGGTAAAGAATTCCACAGGTTCACCATCCTTTGAAAGATATGCTTTGTCCTCATCACTGTCTTAATTGAGCAAATCCTTACCCTAAAAGTACACCTTCTGTTCTAGACCCTCCCATAAGGGGTAACACCCATCTGCATCTACCCTGTGTAACCACTAAAAATCTGATATGTTTCAAGTACATTATTTCTTAAATAATTATTGACATTCATTGGGAGACCCTGTTGAGGGTGTCATCCCCCTGTTGTTACAAAATGAGTTATATATATTGCTTATTGTTACAGACAATTACTAATATTAAAAGCACTAACAATACCAATATTACAGAATCTAACTAGAAATCTAAACAGAACTTACACAATTTTATATTCTTTCAGACTGAGGACTATCTGAAACACAAGATACGAAGTCGACCTGAGAGGTCTGAACTGGTCAGAATGCATATATTAGAAGGTAAGAAAATATGTTCGAAAATATTCTAACCAAGTTTCTAATTACATAAACTACAAAACATTTCTCAAAACAACATATTTGGTGTTGCATATTTCCTCCTATTAAATATTGGCATGAAATCTGCAGAGACTTTGGCAGAGCCTTCACTGCAGGCCACTCAGATGAAGCTGAAAAGAGCCAGACTGGCAGATGATCTGAACGAAAAGATCGCTCAGAGACCAGGTCCAATGGAACTTGTGGAAAAGAACATTCTTCCTGTGGATTCCAGTTTAAAGGAAGCAATTAAAGGCAAGTGGCAGTTCATTTCATTTGATTAGCTTTGGCTGGCAGGAACTGATCTGTAGGAGAAACAGGATCAAATAATAGATGCAATGGACACCGGGTTAAAAGTAAAGACACCGAGTAGTAATGGTCAGGAATGCACTGTCTGGAACTGTGGTGGAGGCAGGCTCAATTCAAGAGAGCATTAGATCATTGTTTCTGTTTAAACAATAAGCAGGGGATTAAATAAAAGGCAGGAGATTGACAATAAGTCAAAATGTTCAGAGAGTTGTTACAGAAACAATGGGCCAAATGGCAGCCTCCGACTCTATAATAATTCTGTGAAGACCCATCCAATTTTTGTTTGAATATTGCTGCATAGGTGAGACTTCCATCTTGCACAGTAAACTATGTTTCAAACTACTGAATGGGTGTGGTATAAGAAAGGACTAATTAGTTTTTGGCAAAGATGTGGATCTAGAATCTGGAATTTTGTAAAGGATTCTGTTAACGTGGATGTATGGAGCAATTTTCTTTTGTTTTAGAATGTTATCAATCATCTCAGCAGTTGTCATGTAATTTCTCACAACTATTGAAATGTGAGTATAGAAACGTTGCACTTAAAGAGCAAAGATAAGAATACCAAATTACAAATGATCACAACAGTTATGTAACCCCAGAGAAAGTGCTGCTGATTGGTTGGTGAATCATTTTGATTTGCTGAGATACCATGGAGAAAGCAGAGAATTATTGGAGCCCCAAGCTCCTGGGTAATTCAGAAAAGGCATAAGGTGTCCACTTGTTTCTTTTTTTATGTAAAGAGCACTCTCTAAGTCAATGCCTCAGTCAATCAGAGTCAACCTGGCAACCAGTTAGCTTTTCTTTCTTCTGTGGAGTACGTTATTGTGATCATTTGGCATTTTTGCATTTTTCCTTATGAGTGAAAGATGAGAAGCTTCAGCCGCATGCCTCACACTCAACGATATTCATTTGGTCATTGGTCGGGTTGCTCAGAGTAATCACAGGACTTGCCCAACTGAGAACAGCTAGCTCTGCATAAACAGAAATAAAAGTGCTTGAACCTCTGTGTATTTATGGGTCACTTCATTGCCGGGGAGGAAAATAACCTGGCTAAATGATGTGCACACTTACACCTCTTTTGCAAAAGATGCCTTTGGCTTATCTTTATTCCAGAAGCAAAGGACATGCATTTTAGTTGAGGTAGATAAGCTGAGGAAATGGTATTTATTATGGAATATTTAATAAACAGCTCTGAACAATAATTAGTTTATATAAATGATATAGGTGCCATTAAAATTTGCTGTAACGTGTTAAGCATTGGATTTGTAACTTGGAGGCTTAATTCCTAAATATCATAGTGTGTAAAGAAAGCAATGTATCAGTGCCTGGCATGCCTGACAGATTGTAATATGTCTTGTTGGAGTTGATTTGACATGGTTGTTCTGATTGCATTTGCTGGAAAGATTTTATTATATCAATTAGACCCCATATAACTTTTGGCTACGCCTACCTGTTGTTTCTGAAGATGATAAGCACTGTTGGCCCTCAGTGCTTTATTCAATGTTCACTTTTACAGGGTTAGTGACAGCAGTCATTGTGGGTCAGCTGTGATATATAAATAAAATCAACTCTGCTGACATGCTGGTGGAAAAACTTTCCTACAGTCATGTTACTAATTATAAAGTGAAACTTCTGGCCAGAAATAACCTAAATGCAGAGAGAGGCTGTTCCTTCTTGTCATTTGTCACTCTCAACAGTACGTAATTCTGAAAATCTTTTCTCTCACTTGGCTTCTGGAATAGTCCCTTCCTGCTCATGCCCTACTCAATATAGAATGTGTAAAGTTGGTAGCAAGACAATGCTCATTGCAATAAGAAGCCCTCAAACAGGTGAAAGGCACCTTAAAGGTATTTATGGTTAACTCCTGTTCAGATTTCAATTTATTTCAGTTGAAATGCTGGGTGGAGTTTTTGATGAAAAATGGGCAGGTTCGGTGGACATTAAAATCAAAAATGTGATCCCTGATGTAAATCCATCTCCAAACTGCCTGTCCCTGATTGAAATGATCCAAGGAGATAGGTTCGACCTTTAAATATTATAAACAGCTTTTGACCTTCCGGGAAAATTGGCAGCAGCTTTGAGACAAGGACTTGATGGATTCAGGAAGAAAGTGTCTTCATATTCGCAGTTGGGATTCAGGTGCCTGACTGAGGAGGAAGTGATCGGGGCATGACCCTGTCCGTATTGATGCTGATCAACAGTCAAACACCTCTACCTCAGTCTGACCTCAGGCCCACAGTGGACCTCCTTGTTGTTTTATTTTTAATTCATTCACTGACTAGGCCAACACTTACTGCCCATCTCTAATTGTTGAGAGTCAACTACATTTCTGTGAGTCTGCTGCAGGCCAGACCAGGTAAGCATGGTTGATTTCCTTCCCTAAAGGACAGTAGTAAACCAGATAGCAATTTCCTGAAAATTGGCAATGATTTCATCGTCATCATTAGACTCTTTCTTCCAGATATTTCCTTACTTATTTAATTCAAATCTCACTATCTGCGATGGTGGGATTCAAACCCAGGTCCCCAGAGCATTACCTGGGTTTCTGGATCAATAGATTAGCAATAATGCCACAAGGCCATCGCCTATCCTAATGCTGCCATAACGAGTGCCCTGCCTGTTGGGAGACCCAACTGAGACCAAAATGAGCTTCAGTACGAACCAACCAAATTTTTGCAAAAGAAGGCTGCTTTTGGCACACTGGCCTTCATCAGTCAGGGCATTGAGTGTAGAAGTTGGGAAGTTATGTTGCAGTTGTACAGGAGGTTGGTCAGACCACACTTGGAGTATTGTTCAGTTTTGGTCACCTTGCTATAGAAAGGATGCTATTAAAGTGGAAAGAGTGCAGAAGAAATTGAGCTATAAGGAGAGGTTGGACAAGCTGGGACTTGTTCTTTAAAGCATAGGAGAGTGAAGGGGGAATCTCATAAAAGTGTATAAGATCATGAGAGGCATGGATAGTGTGAATGCGTTCAGGGTTTTCCCAGGGTTGCGGAATCAAGGACAAAAGGGCATCAGTTTAAGGTTAGAGGGAAAAAGTAAAAGAGAAACCTGAGGGGCAACGTTTTTACGCAGAGGGCGGTATGCAGATACCAGTGGAAGTGGTTAAAGCGGATACGTTAACAACATTTAAAAGGCATTTGGACAAATACACGGATAGGGAAGGTTTAGAAGGATGTGGGCCAAGTGCAGGGAAATGGGGTTAAGTGCTGTTGGACATTTTGGTCAGCATGGGCCAATTTGGGCCAAAAGGCCTTTCTGTGTGCAGTAGGTGTCTATGACTCTATCTTTTAGAAGAATACATATAGACAGTTATGCCAAAAAAATGTAGAAATGCAATCTCTGACTGGCTTCTGTCTCCAAATGTTTTAATCAGAAGTGTCGTCACAGCAATGACGATAACTTGCTGGACAGCGACAGGAAGCTGATCAAGGTGGATGAAGAGAAGGGTCATTCTCTCTGGGTGATTCCATTTTCCAAAAAACAGTGAAAATCCCGCAGTGTCAGCTCACATCAGGCCCATGCACAGTGGGAGATACTAGCAGCTCTAAATTTACATTACATCTGACATTTATTTGACAAGAAGAAGGAGCTTGTGGTCAATTGTAGACATAAGCTTATCATAGCAGAGATCTCTGATAGGACTCAAGGTAAAAGGAATTACCTTGCAACACCAGCAGCCTCGTGTCTTTGAGTCCAATGCTCCCTCTTGTGTGCCAGGCACTGCAGCTGCACTTCCACTGCAAACACAGTGAAAGCTACTATACTCATCTGCAGCCCTCCCAATATCCCTAATTGAGGTTGGTCATTACCTGTCAGTCAGTCAGAGTCATTAGGAACATGTAAGCAACTGCTGGACAGGCACATGGAGAGCAGTGAGTTTAGGGGTGATTAGGTTAAGTTATTATTTTTTACATTAGGATTAAACCTCGGCACAACATTGTGGGCCAAAGGGCCTGTTCTGTGCTGTACTTTTCAATGTTCCATGAATGTCAAAGTGGCTGACTTACTGACAGTGATGTTGGCATGCACCCTGCTGAAGAGTGGACTTGGAACCCAGAAATTGTGCTCACTCCAAAAACTTTTAAAGTGTACAAGATTCCAACCATATTTTTGAGTTTCATTGTTGAATAAATACATGCTCCTTACACAGGCTTGATTTAACCTTTATATAATGTCCGTATTCATCAAAGTTAGTTAGATTAGATTAGATTCCCTCCAGTGTGGAAACAGGCCATTTGGCCCAACAAGTCCATACTGACCCTCCGAAGAGTAACCCACCAAGACCCATTTCCCTATGACAAATGCACCTAACACTGTAGGCAATTTAGCATGGCCAATTCATCTGACTTGCACGTCTTTGTGACTGCGAGAGGAAACCGGAGCACCTGGAGGAAACCCATGCAGACACGGGGAGAATGTGCAAACTCCACACAGTCACCTGAGATGGGAATCAAACCCGGCTCCCTGGCACTGAGGCAACAGTGCTAACCACTGAGCCACTGTGCCGCCCCTTTACTTTAATCTGTTTTATGTGGCAGCTGGCAAAACTGCTGAAATGCAGGTATATGTGTAGTTATGATGTCAATTGAATTGAAAGTGTTTACACATTCAAATATTATTAAATTCTTGAATTTGTATAAAATATCTGAGTAAATTTGATTTGGATGAACAGACGGACAGTATTTACCAATGAGTTTAATAAAGGAGCATCATGTACTCTAACTTTCATGCAAAATTAAAATCTGGTGCTCAGGGATCTGTCCCTTAAAGCATAACATGTTTTATTTATTCATGGAATGTGGACTTTGTTGCCTAGGCCAGCATTTATTGCCCATCTCTAGTTGCTCCCAAGAAAGTGATAGTGAGCTGCCACCTTGAGCTGTTTGCTGTAAGTAGACCCATAATGCCTTCAGGGAGGGAGTTACAGAATATTGACTCAGTGACACTAAAGAAACGCCGATTATATTTCCAAGCCTGAATGGTGGGCACTTGGAACAGAACTTGGTGGTGGTATTCCATGTATCTGCTGCCCTTGTTCTTCTCAGTGGAACTGTCATGGGTTTGGAAGATGCTACTGAAGGAGCCTTCCTGAATTTCTGCAGTGAATCTTATAGATGTTACACACTGCTGCAACTGAGCGTCAGTGATGGAGGCAATGACCTTTGTGGATGTGAAGCAGGCTGCTTCATCTTGTATGGTGTCAAGCTTCTTGAGTGTTGGAGTGTGTTCATCCAGAAAGTGGGAGTATTCCATCGCACTTGTGATTTACACCGTATCAATGTTGAACGGACTTTGGGGAGTCAGATGAATTATATGCTGCAGGATTTCTAGCCTCTGACCTACTCTTGTAGCCACAATGTTTATGTGGCTAGAACAGTTCCGTTTCTGGTCAGTGGTGACCCCCAGGATATTTATAATGAGGGCTTAAGTACTGATAATGCCATTGAAAATTAGTGGGGAAAATTACATTTTTTTTCTTGCTGGAAATGGTCATTGCCTGTTACTTGGGTGTCTGAGTGTTACTTACTGCATGTCTGGATATTGTGGAGGTTTTGCTGCTTTTGGCCATGGTATTCCTTCAGTTCCTGAGAAATTGTGAATGGTACTGAACCTTGTTCAATCATCAGCAAACATCTGACATTATGATGGCAGGACAGTCATTAGTGAAACAGCTGAAAATAGTCCAAGCTTATCTCTTGTTTATCAAAGACCTTTCCAAGCTTGCTCAAAAATACATGGGATTTTTCTAAGAGTAATAAAATGGACCCTAAATAACTAAAATTGAAGTAACCTGGTTAGATGTGTCCTAAGTTCCAAAGTTCTTTCCATTTTGAGACAGCATATTCTATAGTTCCGGTCAGTCCCAAATAATACCATTATCTCAAATATCTAGCCATTGCTCTGAAGACAATGACTTGAGCTAGAGCTTGGTTCTGTGGATGACAATACTCAGCAATTTTATCATGGCCATTGTAACTGGACAGTAGCATTTTTGTCCATTTTCAAGCGTGATCTTGTTCTCATGGGAGATGTACAAGATTCACTGAATGTGTTTCAACTTTCGTAGGGTTCTGATGTTATGGATGTAAGTTTGCTCGCTGAGCTGGAAGGTTCATTTTCAGGTGTTTCGTTACCATACAGTGTAACATCAGTGAGTCTCTGGTGAAGCACTGGTGTTAGTGACCTGCTTTCTATTTATGTGTTTAGGTTTCATAAATATAAATATGAATAGAATAAATCCACATCACTACTACCTAAACTGTTTCCAAGAACTACATCAATATGATGTAGATGGCAGCTGGCAAACTACTCAAATGTTGGCATGTGTGTAGGGTGGCTCAGTGGTTAGCACTGTTGCTTCACAAAGACAGGGAGCTGTGTTTGATTCCAGCCTCTGGCGACTGTGTGTGGAGTTTGCACATTCTCCCTGTGTCTCGATGAGTCCCCTCCAGGTGCTCCAGTTTTCCAGCGGTGTAGAGGTCAGTGCGCCAAACTGCCTCTGCACCCCATTTTCCTGATGCAAGGCTTTTGCCCGAAACATCAATTTTCCTGCTCCTCTGATGCTGCCTGACCTTCTGTGCTTTTCCAGCACCACTCTCGCATTGACTCTAATCTCCAGCATCTGCAATACCCACTTCTGCCAAGCTATTTTGTATGCAACTTGTCAACTCACCATGGATCCCATGTGTCTTAATCCTCTGGACCAGCCTATCATGAGGGACTTTGTTAAGTGTTTTACCGATGTCCATGTAGGCAACATCCACTGCTCTACCCTCATCAATCATCTTTGTTAACTTCCTCAAAAACTCAATCAACTTTGAGGGAAAGATCTCCCTGCAGATGTTATGCTGACTATCCCTAATAAGTCCATCATTTTCCAAATGTGAGTAAATCTTGTCCCTAAGTATCTTCAGTCATTTCCCTATCACTGATGTGAAGCTCACTGGCCTATCATGTCCTGGAGTATCCCTGTTGCTCTCCTGAAACAAAGGAGCAACATTGGCCATTCTCAGGTCATCTTGGATCTCACCTGTGGCTAAACAGTGTACAAAGATCTCTGTTAAGACCCAGCAATCTCCTTCCTTGCCTCCCTCAGTATCTTGGGATAGATTCTGTCAGGCCCTGCGAACTTATTTACCTGAATACTTTCAAGGCAACCATCACCACCACCACCTTAATATCAACATGCCCTAGAATATCAATATATCCCTCCCTAATCTTACCATCCTTGTCCTTCTCCTTGGTGAATACCAATGTAAAGTACTCATTGGGCACCTCACCCACATTCTCTTGCTCCACACATGACTTTCCTCCTTTGTCCTCGAATGGACTTGCCCTTTCTCTAATTACCCTCTTGCTCCTAATATATGTATAAAATGCCTTGGATTCATCTTAATATGACTTGCCCAGAACATTTCATGATTTTTTTTAATATAATGATCACTGTTCCCAAAATGCTCCCTCACTGTAATTCCAATCACCTGGCCAGGCTGTTTCCCCAATATATGGTCGACATATTTTTTCAAGAAACCTGCCTGGATGCACTCAACAAATTCTGTCCCATCTAAGCCCTCAGCACTAAGGGAATCCCAGTCAATATCTTTGAAGTTAAAATCACCCACTTTAACACCCCTGTTATTTTTATATTTTTCCATGATCTGCCTACATATTAGATTAGATTCCCTACAGTATAGAAACAGGCCCTTCGGCCCAACAAGTCCACACTTGTTGAGTATCCCACCCAGACCCATTCACCTATCCTATATTTACCCCTGACTAATGCATCTAACACTACAGGCAATTTAGCATGGCCAATTCACTTGACCTGCACATCTTTGGATTCTGGGAGGAAACTGGAGCACCTGGAGGAAACCCACGCAGACATGGGGAGAATGTGCTAACTCCACACAGACAGTTGCCTGAAGTAGGAATCGAACCTGGGTCCCTGGCGCTGTGAGGCAGCAGTGCTAACCACTGAACCACCGTGCCACCCTAATCTGTTCCTCTATTCTATGCTGGCTATTAAGAGGCTTATAATATAACCCCATCATCGTGATTACACCTTTGTTATTCCTGAGTTCAGCCTCACTGGATGAGTCCTCCAAGATGTCTTCAGTGCAGCTGTGCCATGCTCCTTAATCAGCAGTACAACCACCCCCACCCCCCCTTTCCCTTTTACATCTCTCTCTCTCTCTTGCCTGAAATATTGAAACCCTAGGAAGTTGAGCTATCAGTCTTGACCTTCACTCAGCCAAATTTCTGTAATGGCTACAACTTTCTATTTCCATGCAATAATCAAAGCTATAAACTCCTATGTCTTATCTGCTATACACTTTGTCTTGCCAACAACATGTACATCACATCAAAGAATAATGAAAAGACTCAAATTGGAGCCAATCATTGCACGATTTTATGAAAATATATTTACAAACTATCTGTAACTACCTCCTAAAGGTGTGATCTGAATTCCTAATCACCTAATCAGATGTTGTTACACACCTTTGGAGCAGGTGATATTTGAATCTGGGCCTCCCAGCTCATAGGTAGAGACCCTACCACTGCCCCACAAGAGCCCCTACTATTAAATACTATTTGTTTTTAATCAACATGCTCAGACATGTTATTACAAACCTTGGAAACAGGTAGGACTTAAACCTGACTCTCATAATCCAGAAGCGAGGACACTACCACTACGCCACATGAACTACTACTGAAATACAATTAACACATAACACCTTGGTTGGTGGAAACCAGTTGCTTGAAATAAGTAACCCACCCAGATCTATTCAACAGGTTTTCTTTGCCTCCTGGTCTGTGACAGTGCTCATTTGCATTTTACGAATGAAAACCTAGCTGAAACATGCACCTTTAAGAAGCCAGCAGGACATTATTTGGGGAGACATTTTTGCTGGACTGATATAATCAGATGAAGAAAAAGATAAAAGTAATTGGACAAAATTGATTACTTGTAAAATAATGCTGTCAGTTTTGGAATAGATGTGGATAAACAAAATTATCTTAGTGTTTCTGCACTGGAATGTTTTTTTAAAGCCCATTCAGCTAATAAAATGAAAAGCATTTCCTGGATTCTCAAATCTATTTCAGAAAGTATGTTGTATGAACATGGATGTTGACTTCTTTTTGCAGTTGGCCAAGTGCACTATCCCAAAACTTTAGACACATTTTCATTTGATGATGACAGCAGTGACGCCTTATCTCCAGAGCAGCCAGGGAGCCAGGAGTCTCAAAGCTCAGCTCCTTCTCCAGGGGAAACCAAAGTGACAGAATCATCCTCCTCCTCATCTTCACCTGTACCAAACACTATTATTCAGGTGAGTGCTGTGTAAACAAAGGGTGATATGTTAGCAGTCTGAATGTGTATCTGTAGGAAATTGCTGTCTTTACATCAAATCTTAGTCTTAAATGTCTAAGGTTTAGCTAGAGATGGCTTTCTGTTCATAGCAACTAATCTTACATGTGCATTGACCATTGCTGATAGGCACGTAATGTTTAACACTCAAATGTGACTTAAAAGTAAAATTTCTGAGGTTTATCAAGACTGCAGGCAACAAAGTTCTGATAAAGGAGTTATTGGTCTTAGTGACATTGAACTAAAAGGAAATTGCTGCAGATGCTGGAACAGTGAAATAAAAACAGAAATGCTCAAATTACCCTGAAGATCAGACAGAATCTGTAGAGAGAGAAACAGAGCAAGTGTTTCAGGTCAGTAGTATGTCTTTGGAATTGGAAAATGATAAAAATATAACAGCTCTTACATAATTCCAAAGGCAGGCTTGAGTGAAAGGCCAAAACACAAGATCTGTGGTGGACTGAGAGACTGGAGAGATGAAACTACATAAGGCCATTGTTACAAAGTGCAAGGCGATGGTCATGCGACAAATGAGACAAAAGATGGGTTTGGGGAGGAATGAATAGGGATAGAAAAATCATAGCCAACTGCTTCCATCCGAAAACATGAAGACAGGTTGTGAACAGAAATTATTAAAAGTGTTGTTGCTTTCAGCAAGACTATAAAGTTCCTAATTGCAGGGTGAGATGCTGTACCTTCAACTTAATTAGAATGGTGGAAGCTTTTCTTTATATTCTCTTAATCAACATTTCAAATATCTTACTACACATCTCTGGAGATGTGGAACTTGAACCTAGATTTCCTGGCTCAAAGATAGGGACATTACTAGTGTGCCATAAGAGTCTTTTTTAGAAATTTTTAATTTGTTTTTACTTAACCTGTCTTTCTTTTTTTAAACTATTTTCTAATCAACCTGTTCAATGATGTTACTACCCATATCTGCAGCAAGTGGGACCTCAACCTGGCTCTCTCAATCCAGGGGTAGGGGACACTGTGCCCGTCAGCTGCATGAAACCTGTCTGTTGGTGTGTGTCTCCATTAATAATATGAAGACAGCTTAGTTTTAAAATGGAAACAAACGGTTCTTTTTGCAATTTATCAGTTAATTACCATGAAACTACTTGGTTCAAAAAGTCAAATTAGATAGCATGCTGTCCAGATGTTAGCTAATGCTTGTGCAGACAATGTGGCTTACAAGTCAGAGAGCCCAGCTTATCTCATTCCACCTCATGTGACTCAGTACAGACCACTGCAATCGTGATGTTTGGTAATGAAGGAGTTGAGGGATGCAAATCCAAGTCCTTGAAGCTACTACTGTTGATGTTGGTAGTTAGGGCCTCAGTTAATTGTGACCTAGGTGTGTAGAAGTTTAATATTTTGAGTGTTCAATGTCTTCGTTCCTTCTGTACGACAAGGTTTAGAGCAGTGAAGAAGTGTCACTGGACTCAAAACATTAACATTACTTTATCTCTACAAATGTTGCCAGATCTACTGAGTTCCTTCAGTAATTTCTGCTTTTGTTTAAGATTTAGAGCAGATTGTCCATCATCAACTCTAAACTGCCTTTTTTTTATAGTTTATATTATTATTATTCTGATATAGCAGCTGGCTATCATTAGTTTGCAGAACGTTCCTAAAATTGATTTCATCATTAGCCAGTTTAAACTATTTGCATTTTTTGACATTGTAAAAGGTTTTTTTTCCAAAAGCCTTTTGAATTTCATCTTTCTTACACACACACATGGACACTAGGTCTGTCACATAACATTAGTTTGTGATGATAACTTCAGGTGTTAAACATTTGGAATGAAGTCATTACATACTTTTTAATTCTTTCTTCATGCTTAAAATTCAAGATTAAAATAGGTGAATGTTTGTAGAAGTTCAAAAGCAAATAACCCATTATTCACTTACACCTACATTAATTTCAGAGTTGCTTGTTAGAGTCTGAAGTGCTTTGTTTATTTTGGGCTTAAGCAGCTGTGTTTACTTGTTAATTCTCAAGTTGTTAATCATCAGTTATTCTTACCTTTTTTTAAATTTGTTCTTTGCACTTAACTTGGTCAGATCCTTCTAATTCTGCAGATCTGATCTTTCAATAACAGAAACAGAGTTAGATATGATTGTAATCCATCCTTTTAGTAGCTGAAAACTGGGAGGCACCAGTATTGCTGATCCACTTGACTGAGAGCTAGCATTTACTTTAGGGCTTTAAAAATTTCCTTGACACTATCACAGCAGCATCTGTATGACAGGAAGATTCGTGAACTTAGAGGGGACCTACTAACTGACACTCACGGAATCTGGAGACAAGGAAACATGTAACTGATATAGGGATTTGAAGCATCAATGAGCTCAGTGGTGACCAGAGAAACCACAAGGCAAACTGCTGAGTAAGCTCAAGTTGGCAGCTCTGTACAGCCTAAAATAAGTCTTTTCTCTGATGTACTGGGTAACTCTGAAAAGAACATTTTGGCTTTAAATACTTTCTTCACTATCTTTTTTGCTGGTGCTGCACACAGAATTGGGGATGATCCTCATTTTGCTGTTCTCTGCCAAACCACAATCTCAGCAGTGAAGTAGAGAGCTTGAGAGTAGAAGCCAGATAGAGGGCCTATCCGGTCTTGACAGTTCTAGCATCATAGTCCATAAAATAGCCATTATTATACAGTAATCAAATTGTATTTTTTTGGTTGAACAAGCCGCATATATAAAATCTGTAATGTGAATGAGCATTTTGTGTAATTAGACCAAAAGGCATTGGAGCAGAAGTTTGCCATTCAGTCCATCAAGTCTGCTCTGCCATTCATTGAGATTGTGGCGAATCTGATAATCCAGTACTCCACGTTCCTGCCCTTACCCAGAGCCCTTAACTTTCTGAATGATTAGAAATCTATTTATCTCAGTCTTGAATATGCTTAATAACTTTGCCTCGACATCCCTCTATGGTAAAGAATTCCATCAAATCACTACCCACTGAGAAGAAAAATATCCTTATCTCACCTTAAATGGGTGACCCCTTGTTCTGAGATGTCCTCTTGTCCTGGATTCTCCCACAAGAGGAAACAACCTCCCACATCTACCCTATCAAACTTTCTCAATCATATATGTTTCCCTTCTTCATTCTTCTAAACTACAATTAATACAAGTCCAACCTACTCATCTCTTCATAATAAAATCTGTCCATACCTGGGATCAACATAGTGAACCTTCTCTGCACTGTCTCCTTAGATAAGGGGACCAAAACTGTACACGGTATTCCTGCTGTCACTAGTGCCTAGTTTTAGCAAGACCTTCCTATTTATGTTCTACACCTTTTGAAATAAAGGCCAACATTCCATTTGCCCTGTGTATTATCTGCTGAACTTGTATGCTAGTTTTTTTGTGATTCGTGCACAATGACCCAAGTGCTGCAGCTTACTGCACTCTTGCCCCATTTAAATAAATTCAGCTCCTCTTCCAAAGTGCATGACTTCATATTTTCCACATTATTGGTCCATCTGCCATTTTTATGCCCACTCAGTAAACCTGTTTGTATCTTTCTGTAGACTCTGTCATCCTCACAACTTGCCTTCCCACCTGTTTTTGTGCTATCTGCAAACTTGGCTATAGTGCATTAACTTGCCTCATCCAAATCATTAATACATATTATAAATCAGTGTGGCCCCAGGACCGATCTCTATGGCACTCCATTAATTGGTTTTCTCTCCTGAAAATGTCCCCTTTATGCCAACTCTGTTTTCTATTAGTTAAACCTTGTGTAGTGTAATTTTTAACTTTATTTGGAAGCACTAACTTTTGGAGCTATCTGATAAAGGAGCAGCGCTCCAAAAACTAGTGTTTCCAAATAAACCTGTTGGACTATAACCTGGTGTTGTGTGTTTTTTAACATTATCCACCCCAGTCCAACACTGACACCTTCACATCATTCTATTAGTTAGCCAATCCTCTATCAATGCTCATATATTGTCCCCAATACTGTAGACTTATTCTAGTTGAATGCCTTCTGAAAATCCAAATGTATTACATTTACTGGTTCCCCTTTATCCACCCTCCTTCCTCAAAGAAGTGCAATAGGTTTGTTGGCATGCATTCTTCTTATGAAGCCATTCTGACTCGGCTTGATTATGTTATGTATTGATAAATGCTGTAGTGTTAACTTCTTTATAATAGACTTTTAACATTTTCTCAGTGACAGATGTCAAACTAACTGGCTTGTGATTGCTTGACAGCAATGGTTTGGATTTTGTGGTCAGCAGCAAAAGCATAGTGCTCACTATTGACACGAAGAATCACTTCCTTTAAAATCTGTTGAAATCTGTATCATTAATTTCTCCTACTATGGTGTTATTTCATTCTGATTTCAAAAGGAGGAGATTTGGGCGGCACGGTGGCACAGTGGTTAGCACTGCTGCCTCACAGCGCCAGAGACCCGGGTTCAATTCCCGCCTCAGGCGACTGACTGTGTGGAGTTTGCACGTTCTCCCCGTGTCTGCGTGGGTTTCCTCCGGGTGCTCCGGTTTCCTCCCACATCACAAAGATGTGCAGGGTCAGGTGAATTGGCCATACTAAATTGCCCGTAGTGCTAGGTAAGGGGTAAATGTAGGGGTATGGGTGGGTTTCGCTTCGGCGGGTCGGTGTGGACTTGTTGGGCCGAAGGGCCTGTTTCCACACTGTAATCTAATCTAATCTAATCTAATCTAATCTCTGACATCCAGGAAAATTGAGTCATCAATCACTTTGAGCAACTTATCACATTTCAAAATTCTCTCAGACAGCAAATCTTGAAGGGAAAAGTACTGATTACCGTTTGCTTTTCAATATTTTTACAGAGATGAAATAAAGTGATGTCACCTTCCATAAACGGCGCTATTAGGCTTGCTTAACAATAAACCTGCTTACTGATGCTCACTTTGGATTCTGCCAGGGCCACTCAGCTCCTGATCTCATTACAACCTTGGTCCAAACAAGGAGCTGAATTCCAGAGGTGAGGTGGGAATGACTGCCCCTTAACATTGGGACTACATTTGACAATTGTGGAATCAAGGAGCCCATGCAAAACTGGAGTTAATGGGAATCAGGCAAATACTCCACTGTTTAATGATATCTAGAACAAAGAAAGCTGGCTGTGCTTATTGGAAGTCAGTCTTCTCAACTCCAAGACAACTCAGCAGAAATTCGTTAAAGTAGTGTCCTTGTCCCAACCATTTTCAGCTGCTTCACCAATGACCTTCCCTCTGTCCTAAATTCAGGAATGGGGATGTTTGCTGCTAGCTGTACAATGTTTAGCACCATTCCTCAGATACTGAAGCAGTACATATCCAAGTGCAACACGTCCTAGACAATATCCTGGACAATTTTGATTGAAAAATCGCAAGTACCATCTCCCAGTAAGAGAATCTAACCATAGTCCCATGACATTTAATGGCATTACCGTCACTAAATCCCCCAAAATCAATATTCTATTGGCCAGAGCGAAACTAGCCATATAAGAAGAATGGCTACAAAAGTAGGTCTGAGGCTAGGAATCCTGCAGCAGAAAATTCATATCCTGACTTCCCCAAAGCCTGTTCACCATCTACAAGATGCAAATCAGGAATGTGATGAAATGCTCCATACTTGCCTGGATAAATGCAACTCTAACAACAATAAAGAATCTTGACATCATCCAGAACAAAGCAGCTCAGTTGCTGCATTTGGCCGTTGACTCTTTCAGTATCTGAGAATGCAATTGGCAGTGGCCATCCCCACTTCTGACCTTATGATGGAGGGAAAGTCATTGATGAAGCAGGGTAAGGTGGTTGGGCCTAGGACACCACCATGCACAACTCCTACACTGATGCTCTGGAATTGAAATGAGTGATCCCTAACAACCATAACCATCTTCCTTTGTGCCAGACATGACTCCAAACAGCAGGCAATTTTCCCTTTGTTTCCCAGTGACTTCATTTTTGCTAGGGCTCCTTGATGCCACACTGTCAAATGCGGCCTTTACGTCAAGGGCAGTCACTTTTGTTTTACCTCTGGAATTCAGCTCTTTTGACCACATTTGAACCAAGGTTGTAATGAGCTCAGGAGCTGATTGGCTCTGGGGGAACCCAAACTGATTTTGAGTGAGCAGATTAGTGCTCAGCAAGTGCTGCTTAATAGCACTGTTGATGACCCCTTCCATCCTGCTTTCTATGTACAGGTCATGCCTGGTCAATTTTTGCATTGTTGGGTGGATACCTGTGTTGTAACTGTACTGGAACAGCTTGGGGAGAGGTGTGGCAAGTTTTGGAGCACAAGTCTTCTGTATTGTTGCTGGTATGTTGCCAGGGCCCACAGTCTTTGCAACAGTTTCCCATGGTATTCAATGGCATTACTGTCACTAAATCCCCAAAACCAACATCCTATTGACCAGAAGCTGAGCTGGACAAGTACCATGGCTTCAAAGGTAGGTCAGAGGCGAGGAATCCTGCAGACAACCAGCCTCCACCCATTTCTTGAAATCAAATGGAGTTTGGAAGATGAAGAAATTGGATGAAGACTGGCCCTGATGCCGAGGACCTCTGGAGGAGACCGAGCTAGGTGATCTGCTTGGTACCTGCAGCAGAAGATTGTTAAGAATACTTCAGACTTATATTTTGCACTGAGGTAGTCTCCACTGTCATTTGAGGTGGAGATGTTTATGGAGGATCTGCCTTCAGTGAGTTTTTTAATTATCCAATAGCATTCACAATTGGATGTAGCGGGACTGCAGAGGTGAGATCATAGATTAAGTTTCTAGTCATGGACGGATTAATACACTGTAAGATCTGTGTCCACAGATCCCAGTCAAATACAGGGCCCCCATAATGTAGGCAAACTGCATACAGTTACTAGATCACTTTGATTTACCTTGATAGGAATTGCCATAATGCCGTGAATAAGCATCCTCTGGGAACACTATTTCACTCATTATACGTCTGTGATTTCATGGAATTGAGGGGTATGATTACATTCAGGGCCAAAAATTGGTAATTTAACACTTTTGACGGTGCATGAAAATTTATCCTGTTTTGTAGATCTGCAAATTCAGAGCACCAACAGAACTATTCCCAATGGGAGAAATTTTGCAGCTTCTGAAAAGTCTTTCCAGCTCAGAATATGTTTATTTGAATAGCCTGACTAATGTATTCAGATATAATGATCATTGAATATTGTGATTCTGCTAAGGTGCTTTAAGCAATGGAAAATTGCCATAACCTCTCATCAGGAAGGATGTGATAGCACTGGAAGGGGTGCAGAGGAGGTTCACCAGGATGTTGCCTGAGTTGGAGACATTGAACAATAAAGAGAGACTGGGTAGGCTTGAATTGTTTTCTTTATTTAGAGCAGTGAAGATTGAGGGGTGACATGATTGAGGTGTGTCAGATTGAGGGGTATGGACAGGGTGAATGAAGAGCAGCTGTTTCCCTTGATTGAGGAGTCAGTCACGAGAGGGAATAGTTTTGGGGTAAAGGGTGAGGGATTCAGGGAGAATTTGGAGGAAAAAGCATTTTCACTCAGTGGGTGGTGGGAATCTGGAATGTACAGCCTAGGAAGGTAGTGGAGGCCAGAAACCTTACAACCTTTGAGAAAAATTTGGATGAGTTCTTCAAATATCATAACATTCAAGGTAATTGGACAATAGGATTAGCGCACCTCGAGTGGTAGTTATGTCAGTGCAAACTTAATGGACTGAAGGGCTTTCTCTGCACTGTATGAATCAAAAAGTGAATATCTTGACATATATGAGGGGTATAGGCGTATTCTGAAGAGAGAAATCAGAGGGCACAAAGGGGATGAGAGCACCTTGGCAGATAAGGTTAAGGGTAAATCCAAAGAGATTCTACAAGCACGCTAAGAGCAAAAAAACAACTAGGGAGAGAATAGGCCCTAGGCAAAACTGAGAACTGCAGATGCTGGAGATCAGAGTTAAGATTAGAGTGGTGCTGGAAAAGCACAGCAGGTCAGGTATCATCCGAGGAGCAGGAAAATCGACATTTTGGGCAAAAGCCCTTCATCAGGAATGAGGAGGTTGTGGTAGCGAGTCTGTTTCAGGACATGGTTGAAGAGCTTCAGGGCAGAGGGGATGACCTGGGAGTTGCAGTGAGAGAGGGACTTACTGAAACCCTTGTAGAGAGCAGAGGCGAACTTCTTCAAGGTAGGCATCCTTGCAAGACGATTCGTGGTACGGTTAAAATCAGCTAGACAAAAGTGAGGACTGCAAACGCTGGAGATCAGAGTTAAGATTTGAATGGTGCTGGAAAAGCACAGCAGGTCAGGCAGCATCTGAGGAGCAGGAAAATCAATGTTTCGGGCAAAAGAATAGGCCCTGTACAGATCATCTATGTGTGGAACCACAGGAGAAGGAAAAAATACTAAACAAATACTTCACATCAGTTTTTACTTTGGAGAAAGAAGTGGAGGCTAGGGAATTCTGGGAAATAAATGTTGATGTCTTAAAAACAGTCCACATTGTAGAAGAGGAAGGGCTGAAGATGTTTAAAAAACCCATAAAGGTGGATAAATCTCTGGGACCTGATCAAAGGGACCCAAAGGGCAACATTTTCCATACAGAAGATGGTTCCTTTGTAGAATGAACTGCCAGCAGATGTGGTAGATACAGGTATAATTATAATATAAAAAAAATTTGGGTAGGTACATGAATAGGAAAAGTTTAAAGGGATGTGGCCAAATGCAGGCAAGTGGAACTAGTTTAGTTTAGGAAACCTGGTCAGCATGGACTAGTTGGACTGAAGGGTCTGTTTCTGTGCTGTATGACTGTATCTATTGGGAACTAACAAACATATTAAGTTCTGCGTGTAATTAAGTGTTGCGCTGAAATTCTGTGACCATTTTATGTAAAACCATAGGTTTCCGAATTGTAGTTTTGATTAAAGGAGAACTTAAGCTCTTAGAAGTGGCTGCCTTGCCTGATGCCCTGTCATCTGTTTTATCTTAGTATTTGAATTCAATTTTTCCATTTGCCAAATTTGTGGTGGTGCATGCGTCTGATTCGGGAGTGACTTTAATTTCTTTTTCTTTAAGGAATGGTAGGAACAGTTGGCAGCTGCAGCACTAGAGATCTGCACTTTATATCCTTTTTATTAGAGATTGTTTTATTCCCTCAGCAGTAAATCTGCTGCTTCCAAGGTAACAGATGCTCAGCTGGAGAGCTGGTATTCCTACAATGCCAAAATGTAAAACTTCTGTCCAAAGTTTGTAATAGTAAAAGCATTTTGATAAATTGCAAAGACCTACACGATTGTATGTTACCAAGAATGAAAAACATGTTCCTATAAACATCAGGGAAATATTCAAGGATGATATCCTGTGTCTGGGCATAAATTTAGATTGCAGCTTGTATGCATATGAATAGGAAAGATTTAGAGGGACATGGGCCAAGTGTTGGCAAGTAGGACTAGTTTAGGTAGGGATAGTTTAGGTCAGCATGAGCAAGTTGGACCGAAGAATTTGGTTCCATGCTATACATCTCAATGACTCTATGGACAACAATTGTAACTACAAAGGTATATCATCATGCAGAATCACTGAGTGATAGCTTGTAAATTTAATCTACTGAGTTCCTGATGTTGGGTAGTCCCACAGGCACCTGGAAATCAGAAGTTGGAATTTCCCTTGCCAACTTTCATGCACCACCTCCTGATTTACTTGGAGCAGTGTCAGCTATGGCTTGGGACCTAATTGCTACTTGATTTGTCATTTCGGTCACAGTTTGTAGCCTGAAGTAGCCAAAAAGCACTAGGAGGGGGTATTGGCTTCCAAACAAGTTAAAAATGCAGATATTAGTAATTGTTACTGGCAAAGCATTACATTGTGATCTTACAAACCTCCATGTTGTAAATAGGGGGATTGGTTGTTGTAGCTCTGTACATATTTGCTCTTCAATTGAGTTTTCTGTGAGTTAATTCAGGAATACTTTACATGATTGACTGTTGTGCTGACTGAGTTGGGTTTAATTAATGGAGTAAATTTATCAACTCCACGTCAAACATCTGATTTAAGTTAAATTGGATAAGAATGTGTCTGGGTATCTTGCAAAATGTAATTTTTTTTCCCCAGTGCGTTTTCAGTCTGGGGAACACTGATTCTGGGGCAATGCAGGGGAACAGTCAGCAGTTTGTAAGGTCATTTTTAGTTTAAAGCAAAATATATTGTGCATGTGTTTTGCTTCTTAGAACACTTTCATGAGGGAGAAAATGAATTTGCATGTGAGTTTGTAGGAATGAGAATAATTTGAAAATTAGTGTCAATGTTTTAGCTTAAGTTTGAAATTGTATTGTATCAATTTTTGCATCAAAACATTTTAAAAGTTTACACCATGGCAGGTGAGCTGAAATATGCTCGAATGAGAAAATCATAAGTGACTTGGAGCTTCTGCTGGTATCAACTTAATAAAGAAAATGCATTTTTAACTGTACAAATTTTGACAAAAGAATCTTCATCTGGCAAGCTGCTGAATCAATGTATCTTGATTGTGTCTTAATTTTATAAAATAACTTTAAACATGGCAGTTTAATGAAAGAATGCTCTAACTTCCCATTTATTTAATACTACACAGAGTAATTTTATTTGATACTTGGTAACAGCTGCTCGTTTCCTTCATCCTCTCTTATATTGTTGAATCTGACTTTGGTTTTCCCTTCCCTAGTACCATCCACAGCCAATGCCAGACTTTCTCAAACCTGCCCCTCTGCCTGATCAGCAAGGTATACGCTCAGTCAGTACTACAATGACCACAAGTACGGTTGTCTCAACTAAACCTGCTCCAACCCTAATTAAGGTACATCTCTTTTATACACTCGAACCTTTGTACAGTCTCAGGTGGTATAACCAGCTGTGTTTGGTTTGGGTAATGTTGAGTGATATTGGCTGTTTTGTGCTAGAACTGAATACCTCCCACTTACATCCATGCATTGTTTCCTTATGCAGGTCACAAAGTCATAGAGCACAGAGACAGACACTTCAGTTCAACCAGTCCATGTCAATCATAATCCCAATCTAAACTAGTTCCACCTGCCTGCATTTGGACCATAGCCCTCCAAACATTTTCTATTCATGTACTTCTCTAAATATCTTTTAAATGTCTTTTGGACTGTTTTATTGCAGTAAAAATGCTATTTAATGCAAATTTTATGAAGTAAGCGACCTAATTTTCTGAAGCTGCTATATTTTGTCCTGTCTGTCCAGTGAATTATTTTCAATCACTGGAAAATGGTGCAATAGTACAGTAGGCAAGATAGCAAAAATAAATTTAAAACTGGACCTTATGACACCTACAGTTATAGTGATGTTGAGAATAATTGATATAATACCATTTTCTGGAATCAGTCTCCTAGGTTGGTGGACTGGAGATTAAGCCAGCACATTTAGCATTATACTGCACTTTGAGGATTCATAGTGGGTAAGACACCAATCCCACACGCACAGTTCAGCAAAGACATAAGAAAAAGCTCTAATTCTGACATGATATGGAGATGCCGGTGTTGGACTGGGGTGTACAAAGTTAAAAATCACACACCAGGTTATAGTCCAACAAGTTTAATTGGAAGCACTAGCTTTCAGAGCTCTGCTCCTTCATCAGGTGGTTGTGGAGTGAAAGATTGTAAGACACAGAATTTATAGCAGAAGTAAACTTTTGCTATAAATTCTGTGTCTTACAATCTTATACTCCACAACCACCTGATGAAGGAGCAGCACTCCGAAAGCTAGTGCTTCCAGTTAAACCTGTTGGACTATAATCTGGTGTTGTATGATTTTAACTCTGAAATTATCTCTTTCCTATAAAGCAATTTCAGGGAAACAGACTTGAACTAACATGAGTCAAGAGTGTGGTGCTGAAAAAGCACAGCAGGTCAGGCAGCATCCGAGGAGCAGAAAAATTGACGTTTCGGGCAAAAGGCTTTTCCAGCACCACACACTCAACTCTAATCTCCAGCAACTGCAGTACTCACTTTCACCTAGTTGAACTAACATGACATGTCCAGACTTCACTTCAATTATTGTACAGTTCTGGTACATGTTCTCAGTATGGTTACACTATTTTATAGGATAAACCCACAATTTTCAAATATCCAACTTATATTAAAATGATTATTGGAAAGCTATAAAAAAAGTGATGAATTTTCTTAATGTAGGAGTCCTACTTTTAAGAGTGTGCACTAATTCCCTACAAATGGGGGCAGTAAGGTTGGTCAGTGGTTAGCACTATTGCCTCACAGAAGCAGGGACCCAGGTTCGATTCCAGCCTCAGATGACTGTGTGGAGTTTGCACATTCTCCCCGTGTTTGCGTGTGTTTCCTCTGAGTGCTCCGGTTTCCTCCTACAATCCAAAGATGTGCAAGTTTGGTGAACTGGCTATGCTAAATTGCCCATGGTGGTCAGGCATGTGTAGGTTAGGTCTATGAGTCAGGGTAAATGTAACAGAATGGGTCTGGGTGGGATACTCTTCGGAGGGTCGATGTGGACTTGTTGGGCCGAATGACCTGTTTCCACACTGTAGAGACTCTAATTTTAATTCTAACAAATGAATACTCAGCTTGAAGACAAGTGCATTTTAATGAACACCTTTAGGGTGAAGGTTTGCTCGCTGACCTGTAGGTTTAATATCCAGACGTTTCATTACCTGGCTAGGTAACATCATCAGTGGCGACCTCCAAGTGAAGCGAAGCTGTTGTCTCCTGCTTTCTATTTATATCTTTCTCCTGGATGGGGTTCCTGGGGTTTGTGGTGATGTCATTTCCTGCTCATTTTCTGAGGGGTTGATAGATAGCATCTAGATCTATGCGTTTGTTTATGGCGTTGTGGTTGGAGTGCCAGGCCTCTAGGAATTCTATGGCATGTCTTTGCAACGAGAATTCCTAGAGGCCTGGCACTCCAACCACAATGCCATAAACAAACGCATAGATTTAGATGCCATCTATCAACCCCTCAGAAAACGAACAGGAAATGACCACCACAAACCCCAGGAACCCTATCCAGGAGAAAGATATAAATAGAAAGCAGGAGACAACAGCTTTGCTTCACTTGGAGGTCGCCACTGATGATGTTACCTCGCCAGGTAATGAAACATCTGGATATCAAACCTACAGCTCAGCGAGCAAACCTACACCCTAAACCTCAACCTGAGCTACAGACCTTGCAAAAATGAACACCTCTTGTACCATCACAGCGTGGGAGTTAAATTTCTCCTGTTAATTTTACTGCAAATGGTGGCAACAGTACAAAAAGGCCGTTCTCATTTAATTGTCCACCAAGTTGCATACAATTCTGGTTGCCCTTCTATAGGAAGGATGTTTTTAAACTTGAGAGGGTGCAGAATTTATACGGATGTTGTTGGGACTGGAGGGTTTGAGTTTTAGGGAGAGGCTGAATAGGCTGGGACATTTTTAAATCGAGGGGCTTTGACAGGGTGAACAGCCAAGGTCTCTTTCCAAGGCTGTGGGAGTCCAAAACTAGAAGGGATTGGTTTAAGTTAAGAAGGGAAAGATTTTAAAAAAGAACCTAAGAGGTAACTTTTTCACGCAGCCAGCGATGCATGTATGGAACGATCTGCCAGAGGAAGTGGTGGAAGCAGGTACAATTATAGCATTTAAAAGGCATCTGGGTGGGTATATGAACAGGAAGGGTTTAGAGGGATATGGGCCAAATGCTGGTAAATGGAGCTGGATCAGATTAGGATGTCTGATCGTCTCAGATGGGTTGGACCGAAGAGACTTTTTCTGTGCTGTATGACTCTCCCTTTTCTGTTAAAATTATGAACAGGAGGAATATATATGTTTTAAATACTAAGCAAATTACCCGAGGAATAGTCATTCTAATAAATGCATATTCTAGTTACAATCAAGAAATTGTTTGTGAATAGTTGGGCACTAATCTGGAACTGAAGTCTTTCTGCATCAATTTTACACCAGCAAAGCCAACCCAAAACTGCAGCCGACAAGAACCGGAGCAAGAAAAACAAGGATCTTAAACCCAGAGTGAAGCAGCTGAAGTACCATCAGTATATCCCACCAGACAAAAAGCATGAGAAAATTGAACTTCCCATGGACACAAACTATTCCCGGCTTCTGCAACAACAGCAGCTTTTCCTCCAGCTGCAGATCCTGAGTCAACAACAGCAACACTACAATTATCCAGCCATTCTGCCTGCACCACCAAAGTATGTAGCACATACCAGGTGATTTCCTTTCAACCTCTAAAAGTATTGTCTAGCTTTGGCCTTGTGTTGTTTCTCCAGTATCTGTCTGCTACATGTTCGAATGTTTTTCCCAATTACACTTTATTGTGCCGGTCTTGCATCCTGAAATTTGAACCTGCAGCAATCAAATTCTGTTTTAGGATAAAAGTAATTTTATTTTTTTTCTTTGTAACTGAATGGGATGTGAATGGCTCCTTAGGTGCTGTGCAGATCTGGCTTTCCCAGTATTACAAGCAATTGTTGACATGTGGGAGACTGAAGTTTGCTTTGCTATAATTTTCTCTTGGGAAAAAGTGAGGACTGCAGATGCTGGAGATCAGAGCAGTTTCCTGAAGAATGGCTCATGCCCGAATCGTTGATTCTCCTGCACCTTGGATGTTGCCTGACCTGCTGCGCTTTTCCAGCAACACATTTTCAGCTATAATTTTCTCTTGCCATTTTGATCCTTTTTGGTCATGTTAGCTCTGATTTTTACTGAGCTCCAATTATAGTGACTACAGCATACTGTTTCTGGTTATTGATGCATGTACTGCAGCACACTTTCTGGTAGGGATATATTAGACTGGAATGTCATTGTTGGGGGGGTCATATCTACATTACCTGCAGCAAATTGTTGCTGGGATATAGAAGAATACAGCGCAGTACAGGCCCTTGGGCCCTCGATGTTGCGCCGATCCAAGCCCACCTAAACTACACTAACCCACTATCGTCATATCTACATTACCTGCAGCAAATTGTTGCTGGGATATATTTACACTGACTGTAGCAAATTGTTGCTGGGATATATTTACACTGACTGACTGTAGCAGACTGCTGCTGGGCTATGTTTACATTGTTTCATGAATACATTTATGTGGGCTGCAGCACACTGTTGCTGGGCTATAGTTAGACTGATTGCGGCACACGTTTTCAGGGATATATTTACATGGGCTGCAGCATACTGTTGCTGGGGTAAATTTACATGAGCCGCAGCAAATTGTTGCTGGGTCATATTTACATGGACTGCGGTAATCTATTGCTGATGTATATTTTTGACTGCAGTATTTTACTGCTGACGTGTAATTACATGTATTGTAGCTTATTCTCCAGTATTTTACCCAAGTGTGTGCAGAGGAACCTCGATTATCCAAAGGACCTGGATGGGGAGTATTTCATTCAATTAATTGAATTTCTGATTATCAAAAGCTGGATAACATAGTTTAGCCAAGCATTGGGACCTTGTGATCTTGCCAGATAATCCGATATTCAGTTAATCGAATGCCAGATAATCGAGGTTCCTCTGTATACCAACATAATTAAAGAGTAAGGGTTAGCAGGTTATACAATTGAGGGAGGTAAAGCCATCAAACCCAAACCTGTTTTTCCCTGATTTCCACATGTGGAATCTTTCCCGCAAACTGACCACATTTTGAGATAGAATTCCCAGTTCACATTCTCCCCCAGTTTGGGAATGCAGAGTTCAGTATAGTCATAGCCTCACATGCTTGTTAACCTCCACGTAATATTAGAAACGAATGTACTTTCACCTTTTTTAAAAACAAGTGGTTGCTATATGTTTAAATGACAAGTGCATTGGCTTAATGTGGAAGGCACACAAAGAAAAAAAAAATCAGAATTATTGTCTGGCTGGTGTTGATTATGTGATAACAAGCTTATTATTTAACAACTGTTACTGTACCTTCATTCCAGGTCATGTAATGATAACCAGCCAACTAGCAGCATAACCACATCCACTACACTGGCTAATTGTGCACCAGCATTATCATCATATGTCACACTGCACAACAGCACACCATGCTGGAAGTTGGGAACTCTCCCCTCTAATCTGGATGACATGAAGGTAGGTATATGTTTATAAATAATGCAAAGAATATCCTTACCTACTTCCAAATGCACTGGTGAGGTTAAAATTGTGTATTTTGCTTTTGATAGTTTCTATATATAAAATGAGCTAATTGTTTTAAACTGGTTGAGGAACAGCCGGTTTATTTTGATAAACAAAAATTTGTACTTCCTCCACATTAGAAGATTATTCTAGTCTGAGGACAACTGCATGAACTGATTTAGTTTAAGGCAACAGTTCTCTGTCAAACCACTAAAGAAAACACCACATAGAGCTAGGGGAGTAAATCTAATGGTGAGGTCTGTGTCTGTTTAGGCAGCAACCCTTGGGTTTCAGCCAGGTAAAGATCACCACGTGTCAAAATCCTATGTACTTCCTTTAGGACTCCAGTTTACTTATTGAATAGGACTGATTGCCTGAATCATTTAGATGCTTTGGGGATCTAGACTGGCTCCTTTTAAAATAACACAATTAGCATCATCAAAGTAAACCAATAGGGCCCATTTTGAGTTTTGGAATTGATACATAAAATGAAGAAACTAGATCAGAGTTCTCGGGTGACATTTGTGTATTGAGATAGTTGTATTTACCTGATGATTAATTTGCTCAGTTTTAATAGAGAACACAATTAGACAAAGATTAACAGCTGCAACGTAAATGAAGCTGCATTAAAATATCTGCCGCTAAATGGTCTTGTCTGTGGTTCTTGTAACTTTGACATCTGCTTCCCGTTGCATGCATGTTTGATCAGATGATTGCTTTCATTCCTACATGATTTAATCTATAACTTTGGAAAGCAGACGATTAACAATTGCAGTGGTGCAGTACTGCCACCTCCTGTATGCTTTTGGTTAACAACTTTCTACCAAATCTGCTGCTGCTTTAGTTTTTCCCCAAATGATGATGCTTTCAGCATTTCTCTTGTAATTTATTACAGATTTTTAAAGGTAAGTGCACTGAACTTCTCTATCTAAGCTAAGTACAAGAATGAACATTCCCCAAAGGAAACTTCCATATCCGCCACAGATTCACCTGTACCTCCACACATATCATCTATTGCATCCTTTGCACCCGATGTGGCCTCCTCTATATTGGGGAGACGGGCCGCCTGCTTGCGGAGCGTTTCAGGGAACACCTCTGGGACACCCGGACCAACCAACCCAACCACCCTGTAGCTCAACATTTCAATTCCCCCTCGTCAAGGTGAGGGTGATAGGTCAGACCCTCACCTTGACCTCTTTCCACCTATCACATTTCCGAACGCCCCTCCCCCAAGTCCCTCCTCCCTATCTTTTATCTTAGCCTGCTGGACCAACTTTCCTCATTCCTGAAGAAGGGCTAATGCCCGAAACGTCGATTCTCCTGTTCCCTAGATGCTGCCTGACCTGCTGCACTTTTCCAGCAACACATTTCCATCTCTGATCTCCAGCATCTGCAGACCTCACTTTCTCCACAAGAATGAACATGCAAATTCGAAGAAACTATACATGATTTTGGTCATGACCCTGGCAGTTCATAAGTTAGTTACAGAGGAGGAAGGTCATTGGCTATCTTAAAATTATTTATCAACAATACTTTAAAGTCTAACAAGTAATGCTTCTATCTCTTCCATGGTTCTTGACAGCTATACCACCAGCTAGCAAGCTAATAATTGGAGACACTCCCGTGATATAGGATGCTTGGCAGGGTCAGGTCGGAGGTTCCCAATAGACATATCTGAACATTACCATTGGGATCAGTAGATGTTTGAAACCTGATGCTTTTAAATTGGATTTGGGCAAAGTGAATATATAATATATTTATTTCAGGCATATTCCTGACAATCTGCTGCTTTAATTTGAATGCAGTTTATAGTAAAACTGTTAAAATTATCGGAGTTATTTATTTCAGTTAACTTCTGTGTTTGCATAGCTCCCATAAACTATTTTCAGAACCTCAAGCATTGATGAATGTGTATTTAAAACCATAAGAAATAGGAGCAGCAGTATACACGTTGCGTCTTCTCCACCATTCAATGGGATCATGGCTGATCCAGTACCCCTCATGTCCACTTTCCTGCCCTTTCCCCACAGCTCTTGATTGCTGACCGAACATGAATCTACCAATCTTAGCCTTAAATGTACACAAAGCCTCATGTCGCAAGGAGTTCCAAAGGCTTTCTACCCCCTGAGAAATATTGCCTTATTTCTGGATGTTTTCACCATTTTTACACATGGTTAGAAAATGACATTTAAACAAAAACTGATCAAAGATGCAATTTGAAAAATTAGGACACTTTTTTAAAAATTGTTAATGGGATGTGGGTGGCATTAGCAAGGATGACATTTGTTATCCGTCCATAATTACCCTCAGACTGAGTGGTTGGGCAGGCCATTATGAAGGGCAGTTAGAAGTCGATCACATCGCTGTCTGGTCTGGAGTTATGTTGGCAATATGTCATTCTGTAAAGGATGTTATTGAACTGAATGGATTTTGACACAATCAGTGATCGTTATGTAGTCTCCATTATTGTCATTAGCTTTATATTCTGGATGTTATTAATTATGTTCAAATTCCATATTAGAACCCCTGTCCCCACAGCATAAGTTTTAGGCCTCTGGATTATTAGAGTTGAAAAATGTGATGCTGGAAAAACATAGCAGGCCAGGCATCATCCGAGGAGCAGGATTACTCGTGCAGTAACATTACTACAATGCCACTGTCTCCAGAAAAAAATATACTTTCCAATTAAAAGGATACTGCACATGTAATATTTTTTTAAAAAGGCAGGTTCAAAAAAACAGAAGACTACAGGGAGAGGAAATGCAGTCCTCTCCTGTTGAATAGAATCTAGAGTTTTCAATTGAAATGCCCCACAAAAGTGAGGCAACATAATGAATGCATCATTAATATAATGCTGTTTGAAGTGTTTCCAATGGAACAAGGCAAATTGGGTTATCACTTGCTCTGTATGTTCACTTTATTGTATACTAAGGCAGTGTAACCCATGAAGACTATTTTTTGGAATATGAAGTTGCAGAATATGTATCAGGTCTGTGTTTTTTTTTTGAATGTCAAAGATGGAGCTATGTGGTGTTCACTTATTGATTTAAGCAAGGCCATATAGCTTTTGTCGAAGCTGGATTTGGTACATCTTTGAGACAAGCTGGCACTAGCTGCCTTCAGGTTGAAAAGCTTGCAAGCAAAGATAGCTCCCTTGATCTTGCTCTCGCTCTGACCCTCTGTGAATGAAAAAAACTTCAAAGACTCTGAACTTAGGAACTTGTAACTCAAACAAAGACCTAGGTCCAACTCACTAGTTTCTGAATTTAGGATTTTCCATCACTAAAATCCTTAAAGAAAAATCTGAGAAAACCTCATCATTCTACCCTTGCGATTTTGATGTAAAGAATTCCTTCCTATTTGTGAAGGAATGTGTACGCATGTTTGGCTTTGTGATGACATGTAGAGTAGTGAAGCTTGATTACTTGTGCACTCTTCCCATCAGAGTTGTGAAAATGATTTTTCAAACAGCCATGCATCTGATTGATAATGGACTGAAAGCTGGAACAACGGGCTGCCTTTAGGGAAATGAATCAGTATAATCAATGTACTTACCCAGAAGGGGGAAAGGTAGGCCAAGCACAGCCAGGGCTCCTTGGAGAACAAAAGAAAGAGTAAGGTGAGATTCATGCATGGAGATAGAGGTCTGAGGTACCAAATGAGTGTTTTGCATTTGTCCTTTCTAAGGAAGAAGCTGGTTGTCCAAGTATTGGTGAAACAAAGTTGTTGAGACTCTGGATTAAAACCTGATAAAGAGGAAGTATTGGATAGGCTGGCTATAAGGTTGATAAGGAGAAAGTGAGGGCTGCAGATGCTGGAGATCAGAGCTTAAAAATGTGTTGCTGGAAAAGCGCAGCAGGTCAGGCAGCATCAAAGGAACAGGAGAATCGACATTTCGGGCATTGATAAGTCAGCAGTACTGGGTGAGTTGCTTCCAGTAATACTGGGAAATAAGGACAGAAATTAGGGCAAGAAACGAGGTGTAGTGATGAACAGTCATTTCTTGGATTGAAACAAAGCATATTTCAGTGGCAAGTGTACAGAGTATTACTTTGCTTGATCTGTATTCATGACTTATACATGGGTGTGTATTTCAAAGTTTGCAGATGACGCAGTTGAAAGTGTTATTACCTGAGAAGAGAGGTGTTAAACATTAAGCTGTCATAGACAGGCTGGTGGAAGTGGCAGAATTACCCAACATTTGAAATTTAATGCAGACAAGTGTGTTGTAAAACTTTTTAGCAGGAGGAATGAGGAGAGACAATAGAAGGATACAATTCTAATGGAGGTGCAGAACCAGCGACACTTTGGGGTAAATTTGCACAAGTCATTGAATTTGGCAGGGCAGGTTGAGGAAGTGTTTGATAAAACATGCAAAATCCTGTGCTTCACACGCACTGGCAAAAGTAATGAAGTTATGGTGAACCTTTAGCAAAACGTTGGCCCAGCCTCATCTGGAGTATTGTGCCCAATTCTGGAGGCCCTCTTGGAACAATGTGAATGTTTTACACAGGGTGCAGAAAAGATTCATGAGAATGAATGAGGGACAGCAGTTATGTGGTCAGATTGGGATTGCTGGGACTGTTCTGCTTAAAGAGGAGGTTTGTTCGAGGTACACAAAACCATGTGGTGTGTAGAAAAAGCAGATAGACACTGTTCCTTTGGCCAAGGGATCAGGAACTAGAGGACACTAGTTTAAGGGGAATGGTAAAAGAAACAAAATTGATACTTCTCTGAAGAGAAAATAATTACAGGCCTAGGGGAAAAGGCTGACCTGATCACTCAGTGGGCCTAATAGCCTCCTTTTGTTTTTATTGTTCCATGTTTCGATAAGACATGTGTATCCAGTTTCATCTTTGGGTTATCCAATTGTCAAAAGTAAATGTAGGGAAAAGTGAGTCAACTCTTATAAGAAACTAGGACCATTTAGTAGAGTGATTTATAAGAAACACCTTGGAATCATAAATTCTCATCTCGATAGAAGAGTCTTGAAAGACCAGTCTGTAAGTATCATGTGAACTTGCTTAAAGAATATCATTCTCTCAATGATTCATCAGTTCAATCTCCTTTTGTGTGACATATTTGTGTTTGTTTTAAATCTGTAAACAATGTTTTCTGATCACACATGTGATTTTAGTTGGACATATGTGTGATAGTGTTCCTGTTCTAAGCTGTTGTTAATATGGGTATAAAATTGGATGTGTATTTGTATCGATCCCATGATGAACAGGCAGATTTGTGAAATGGTATGTGCAAGGGGAAAACACATGAAATTATAATAGAAAATGCTGGGAGCAGTCAGAAGATCTGGCAGCATCAGGGGTACCACCAGCCTGCAAGGTTAACTCTTGTTCTCTTTCTTTCTACAGATGCTGCCAGACCTGCTCAGTGTTTCCAACTTCGTTTTTCTTTCAGATTTCTAGCATTTGCTTTATACTACTTTGCTTTTTTTTGTTATTGAATATAAAATGCAGAGTTCTAAGCAAGTAAAGAGAAATGGTGGTAAATTTTAATAGATGGGATTTGAAATTGTGTACCTATTTTTCAATAAATTGGTGTCCCATGTTTTTATTGTATATGTGGTGCATGCTGATTAGTTTTCTAAATATATCCATTAGGTTTGTCAAGTGACTGATCTGAGAGTGATAAGTCCATTTGTAGCAATAAGAATAAAATTTGATTTTTAGTGGCTTTGTTAATGTAGAAAAGTACTCTCACAGCAACAAAGAATAATTTTGGTACAACTTTCTATTAGACCTGGCAAGTTGGATGGTAAGACTGTCCTGATCTGACTAATTCTTTAATATATTGAAATTAACTGAGAGTTTGAGAGCACCCCTTAAAACTAACGTAGCATTACTTTAAACTTACTTTTAAGCATGATAATTTATTTAACCAGTTGTTCTTGTTTTATATTGTGCAGGTTGCAGAACTGAAGCTGGAACTGAAGTTACGAGGACTCCCAGTGTCTGGTACTAAAATGGACCTCATAGAGAGGTTAAAATCTTACCAAGACTTAAGCAACGCTGCTGTTAGTGCTGCCGTAGTGACAGCCTCTAACTCTACTATTGCAAGAAATCAGTTGACGGCTGCATTTCCTATTGCTGCTCTTAGCAATGTCATGACCACCACAGAAGCAACCGTTACAACAGCATCAAACAATTTCCAATTCTATGAAAATGCAGCCTCTCCATCTCCTACCTCTCCAGCTCCCTCAGAGCAGTCTAACATCAGCACCGATGATAGCAATCTCACAGATATGTTTACTGAGCTGGTGACCATGGTGTCTCCTTCACAGCTCACAATTCATGCTTCACCTGTGAATACGACTGTTAATGAAGATAGCACAGGGGTGAATGGGGCAACAAACCATTCGAATTCTCAAGGTGCTAGCTTGGTGAGTCTAGATGCTGATGCTACTGAAAAGGACCGAAAGCTTCAGGAGAAAGAGAGGCAAATCATCGACCTCAAGAGAAAGCTTGAGCAGGAACAAAAGTTGGTGGAAGAACTGAAGATTCAATTGGAAATTGAGAAAAGATGTCAGCATCAACAATCTGTGACTGTAAACCAGAAGCAATTGGAAACTCATGTCAAAGAGGAACACAGTCTCTCCAACTGTCCTATTTCAAGACAGCCAGCAACAGCACCCAATCAACCTCTGGGTCCATCAACCATCACTAATCTTGGCACATGCAGTCAGAATGCAATGAAACAAAATGGTCTGCTTGTGAAGCAGGAAGGCTCACCGGCAACAGCAGGGCAACAGAATGCAGTCTCTCAGTTTTATGTAAACCCACCAAGACAAACACCAACTACAGTTATTGCCCAGGCCCAACCTCATGCTTTATTGACCACTCAGACTGGAACCCAGCTTTTACTGCCATTGGCCATCCAAGCACAGAATGCAAACCCTTCCAGTGAGTCTAAGCATTTACATGCAGGAAATATTAAACTGCAGGTATGGAGTTACTAAACTTGGTTTTACTCACTATATATTTGTGTCCTATTTTTGTGGCAGACTTGTAGGATAATGAATGATAACTAATTTGCACTAAAAGAACAGAATCACAATGTAAAGTGGAGTCATTTGTTTTCAGTCACATAAGGATGTATATTATAAATTTAAATTCTGAATTAAAGCTCCAATTATCAGAAAAAATACAATTCCAAATACGTTAATACTCAGTATTTTCAGAAAGGTTAAATCCCAAACTCCCAATGGTCAGAGCCTATTGATGCTGTCATCATTTTGTTAAGAAATTGGTGATAAGATATTTCTATATATAATATAATTTGCACTGATCTGTTTTTCAATATTTCTTTGGCAGTCTCATTCACAAGCCCAGGTGCAGATACCAATCGCTGTCCCAACTTCTGCTCCAGTCCAGTCTTCAGGCTCTCAGAAGCAGTCACAACCATCAGAACCTGTGCCCCAACATAGTTTGTCCCAGAACCCACAGATTACAAAGGTTTGTAGTGACAGTAAAAGTGAAATTGTGTGGTTCGGTGTACCAGAGTTAAGCCAGCCATCTAATATTTGGGCAGAAATGGAGTAAATTGCTTGTAATGAAATATCAAAACCACACATGGCGATTAGCTTAGTTTAATTTTTATATTGTAAATCTTTATTTTCCCAGATGAGGTACTCCTATTATTAGCTTAACTTTCAAAGACCCATTAGCACTGGTTTGGATATCCACATGTTCATTTGTATATCTCCATTCTCCACAGGAAATTATCCCATTATTTACAGTCAAACCTGAATTGACCAGCGATTGTTTTACATTCTTGAAGATTCCTTAAGAGTTAATTCTAAATTTTAACTATATGTAAGAACATTCTTTGCTTGAGAAAAATTAAGAATGGGAGTAGACCAGGTGGTCTGCTAATTGTCGACTACCCAATTGCGATGCCTTGAATATCAGGATTCCCAAAATGTTGCACTCTGAGTAGTCACAGCATCTCCTGGGAGATGTTATTAAAAAAACAGACAAAAACAGACCAATTCATGAAGGAGAAAATCTCCTACATAGTCAAGCAAGATTACTTACAAGTTATATTACCTTGTATCACATCTATCATTTGTAACTTACACCCAGAACAATTGTTTTGTAAACTAATTATGTAAGCGAAGTTAGGGTTATATCTATCAGTAAAATAACCTCTGTGAAAAATAGCAATCTCTTGATATTCTACTCTAATTCTGTGCTATTCATTCATGGGATGTGGGCATTACTAGCAAGAACTGCATTTATTGCCCATCTCCAATTACCTAAAGGACAATTCAGAGTCAACCATATTGCTTTGGATCTGGAGTGTCTCTGGTGGGCCAGATCCGGTAAGGGAGGCAGAATTCCTTCCTTCAAGGACATTGTTGCAAAAACCCATTTGGTTCACTAATCAACAGTGGTCGCCATTGGTGAGTGGGCAGCCAACATTGGGTTAACCTTATACTGCAAATTTGTATTAAATACACATTTCACCATCTGCCATGGTGGGATTTGAGCCTATATCCTAGAGCACGGAATGCGATGCAGAGAAAAGAGCTTCATTAAAAAAGTCTGTAGTATTTAAAGTTCCATCTAACTCTATCAATGGCCATACCACACTCTTGGAAGGCAAAATGCCACAGCCACAGAAGAAATGGCTTTGATAGTTTGTCTTCTATAGGAAAGATGTTATTGCACTGAAAGTATGCCATTGGATGTCAGCTTTCAGTCACAAACAGCCTTCTGCCACTAACCTCTGCCTCCTATCGCTAAGCCAATTTTGGATATAACTTCCCAAGTTTCCTTGGATCCAATATTCTTTTACCTTCTTTATCAGTCTAGTATGTGGGCTCTTGTCAAAGGTTTTACTGAAACTCATATAAACTACATTAACTGCACACCTGATGAATCTCCTCAAAAAGTTCAATCAAATTCGTTCTCCTCTGCCAATGCCAAGCTGAGTATTCCTGATCAAACCAAGTGGAGGTTAATTCTTTCCTTAAGAATTTTTTCAAATATTTTCCTTATCACTGATGTGAGATTCACTGGTCTATATTGCCCTGGTTTCTTTCTGCTACCCTTCTTGACAAATGGAATGTAGATCATTATGAAGGTCATAAAAGTAACAGTCCTAATCTCAATCTTATAGAACACCAATTTGTAACCAGTTTATGCACAAATCCACAACAATTAATAACCATTTCTTCCTAACAGGAGTGTAGTCAGTTTTTAATCCAGTCCAACATTCTGCCATAATTTCTCAAGATCTACCATACAGCAGTCTGATACATGGCGCCTTATCAATAATTTTATGCAAATCCATCAATGTTCACCAGTTAGTAGTTTCTTTGGAAAAAAATCAAAGATTGATCTGACACCATCTTATAGTTCCTCCATAAATCAAGTTGACTGTCTCTCCTAACTACTACTACTTTGTCCAGGTTGTTGTACAAAGTATATGCATGTTACACATAATAAAAGTCAAGCTATCAAAACCTTTTTTTTCTGTAGTTTTGGCATTTTGCCCTTTTTGAAAACTAATCTCCTGGGAGTGTGGTATAACCTTTGATAGGGTTAGGTACAACTTTAAATATGCTTTTATGAAGGTAAACATTATTTATTCTGCTCTGAATTTTTGATGCAGTAGACTGAGGATGTATTTTTCTGAGACTGGTCAAAAAATTTATAGAGACTTGTAAATCCACAGGTTTTTGCATCCACATCAACAACGAATGCATTTACAAATCACATTCAGACAGCAGCAACAGTGCAGCAATGTTTCATAAACAATTCAACAGGGAATGTGCATCATCCAAGGATCAGCAGTGTTAATGCTTCACTGAATGGACCCAACTGTGTACACAAGGTAATTGTAAATTTTATATAGCATCCTTTTTCAGAAAAAGCAATGGCAGGTTTCTCAATTATATTTATTGGTCTCCACCTTTAGATATTTATCAGTTACCTTATTGGAAGGATGAATATATTGTTATTAATGTACTTTATTAGTCTTCACATCTGGGCAGGATAATCTTCCAGCAACAACCTCATAAAAACATTCATGTGAACCTTTTACCACTCATCCTCTCAGCTTCTCCCAGTCTCTCTCTACTGGTAGGGACAATAGTCCTGGCTTGGATTAGTTTGTAAGTCTAAGTTCCTTTGTCTTGTCTTAGTTTGCTGTTCCTCAGCAGTATAAGGAAACTTTAAAACTTTTAGTTACAACGTTTCTCAGCTATGGTGGTGTTATGTTTTAGTTGCTGCCTTTCAGTTTGTGCAAACCATGGCCTGAGTCAGTTATATTTCAATTAGTCTCAATCTCTGCAGGATTATCATAGAAACCATAGACCTGTTGTCACTGCAATCACTAAAAGTCAAGGCAGCACTTAATACATTAATATTTTGAACTTTCATATGGACAATAATATTTTCAGATACAGCATGTTAGTAGTTTAAGGAACGAGCTACGCCAGGTTTAGAATGCTTGGCTGGATCAAATGATATTGGACCTTCTGGTTTTGAAAGCTTTCTACACTGGAAAGTTTCACGCAACAATTGTTTATGTCTGTGGCAGACTTAATGATTGTTTGTCAATAACTAATAACAATTTCATTATTGTTATATTGTTTAGTTACCAGAATGAACCCAACCTCTCTCCTATCTGGTAATTCCTGTGTACCTGTAACGAAGAGCAAAGCTGCTAAGAACTTGGAAAAACAAATGAATTACAGCAAAAGCACATTAAAGGCTGGATGCTTGGGCCCCAGCTGTTTAGAATCTTGGTCAGTGATTGGGTGTGGGAACTAAATATATGATTTCCAAGTCTGTTGATGATACAAAACTAAGTGGGAATGGATTGAAAGGAGGCTGCATGCAAGTTTCAAAGGGATTTAGATAGGCCAATGTGTAGGCAAGCACATAACCGTTGGAATACAATGGGGAGAAACACGAATGCAGAGTATTTTTAAATGGTGAGAGGGTGGGAAATGTTGATGTCCAGAGAGATCTGGGTGACCTTGTTCATAAATTATTGAAATCTAATATGCAGGTGGATTAGGAAGACATGGTACATTGGCCTTAATTACAAGGGAATTTGGGTACAGGAGTAAATGTATCTTTCTCCAAATGTACAGGTGAGACCATATCTGGAGTATTGTGTACAGTTTTTGTCTCCTTGCCTGAGGAATAGTGTCCTTGCCATGGAGGATGTGCAGTGGAGGTTCACCTGCCTGATGTCTGAGATGGTGAGATTGTCCAGTGAGGGGTGATTGAGAAGACTGGGTCTGTATTCTGTCGAGTTTAGAACAATGAAAGGAGATCTCATTGAAGCCTCACAAGAGTCAACACGATAGATGCAGGAAGGCTACTTTCCCCCCTACCTGGGTGGGTCTAGAATCAGGCGACACAGTCTCTGAATAAGTGGTAGGCCATTTAGGACTGAGATGTGGAGGAATTTCTTCACTCGGAACATGGTGAATCTTTGGTATTCTCTACCCCAGGAAACTGCGGACACTCAGTCATTGCTATATCTTTGGAACACACTCAATAGATTTCTTGTTGTTAAAGACAACAAGGGATGGGGAAATGGTGTTGAAATAGAAGATCAGCCATGATCTAGTTGAATAATGGAACAGAGTCAGGCTGAATTAGCTACAGCAGCTCCAGTGGTCCCAAGTTTAATGCAATTTGGGATCAGTGTCTTTAAGCAGATGTGGGTTAAGGTGTGGAAGCACTGCCTCCAGCCATTGTTTTAAACAAATTCTTTTAAATGGGAGTCGGCTAGTTGCTTGAAATGAGAGCAAGTGTTCATGGAGAAAAGCACTACTAGGACAGAACAGCTTGTTTCTATACAGTGATGTTGAAATTTGGTAGGATTTGTGCCTGGTTTGAACGATTTTTACTTCCTCAGTATTTAGTTCTTGGTGTAAATAGGCCTTAAAACCCTGCAGGGATTCGCTGAATCCTGCCTCACCTCCAACCAGAGCTAATGCTGAGCCTTGCTTTTCTGAATGTTTTGGAAAATAGCTATAAGCTGCATTTAAAGAGTTTTATAAGTAAATCTATACAGTACTGCCTTAGTCAATTGATTGTCCAATTAAACTTATGGTAGTATGGTCTGAAGAGAAGGAACCCTTGACACTGCTGCACCTTACTGCATACTGTGCTGGGCATTGATTTCCTGCACCCTTCCACTGGGAGATGGACAAGGTCTTGCAGAAAGGAGAATATTTCTGGTTTGAGAGATGTGATTTGGAGGTGCCAGTGTTGGACTGGGGTGACAAAGTTAAAAATCTCACAGCACCAGGTTATATTGTTCAGTATATCATATCAGTTGCATGCATGACACTGTGATCTTTTGCTATAAATTCTGTGTCTTATGATCCTGCTCCACAGTTACTTGATGAAGGAACAGTGCTCCAAAAGTTAGTACTTCCAACAAAACCTGTTGGATTATAACCTGGTGTGCGTGTTTTCGTTTGAGAGAGTAAGCTGCCTTGATGGGATGAATTGACAGACTTGCACAATCTGCTGGTCCTTTGTTCAATTCCTCAAAGGGCCAGCAAGGAAATGTATTTTCCTGAAAGAGACTTCAGATTTTCCTATCTAATTTCTAGGAGATTCTGTGATTGAGAGTTTGAGGTGGGTCCAGAGACTCAATAGAGGGGCAAGATTGTGTAGTGTATAAACATTGGCAGAGACAAGTTGGGTCAAATTACCTCTGACTGTGCTTTGGAATCTGTGTACCTTTACACTTTAAATGGTGAGGGTTAATACCATTCAATGTTACTCTACGTTTAGACAAGATAGGCCAAATTATCTTTTTCCCAAGAATCAGTTTACCTGTTTGTGTGATGTTCCTCATTATTCCTATTCTACTTATGGAATTCCATGTTCACTTATTTTCAACGTATCAGAAAACATGCACAATTGTTTGAAAACATCAAAACTAAGACTGTATGACTCTGAATTTTATTGGCATTAAACAAGAAATATAGCCCAGTACATGAATTAAAAATATAGTCCAGTTAATTCCAAGAGTGTTGACAGTTTTGTTGCACTGAATTGTTTAGCTTTTTAATTTCTAACACGCTCCAGTTTTACCTTTCACAGGGTAACTGTCTGAAATATAGTGCATCCTTTGAAACAATAATTTTCTGGAAACTGAAGGTTCTTTTATGAAACTTTGTATTTCTATTCTTGCTGCATTAATTAATAGGAGAAACATGCTATTGATAAATATTTATTTCTAGTGACTTCTTACTAAGTTGAAATATTTATATTGTATTATCTGTATCTCCACAGTCCAGACCATCTTCCCCACCTCAGTCTCAACAGCAGTTAGTAATCCAGCACCAAGTTTTTAGCAACTCTGTTTCAAAGGCAAAAGAACTCCCTCGATATGAGGAAGCAGTCAAGCAGACTCGCAATTTAAAACAGCAGGAGGTAAGCACAATGCGGAAAGTTCATAGACATTGAAATACTGGTGAAGATACTGTGGTTCATCCAGTGATTTGTGGGATACTAGAAATAATGCAACCAGTCAGATCGAGGGAATGCATGGGTTCACAACCTAATTAATTTAAATGCTGTTTCATTGTCCCTATCTCCTATATGTACATTTGTTGGAGAGAAAACCTTGAGGTCGGAAACAAGGCTGACATGCACACCCATTATTGTGTTCCTGACCTGGTACAAATAAGGTGGTGAGCTGGGGCCATTACTGGTGAAGAACCCATACTGGTGAAAGGCAAATTTGAGAACTACTTCTCACTGAGAGCAGTCAACACATCTGGGTCTGGCAGTTAGGGGCAGAAACATAGAACTAGAAGCAGGAGTAAGCCATTTGGCACCTTGAGTCTGCTTTGTCATTCAGTATGATGGTGGCTCACCGTCCATTTAAACGGAACCTTTTGGATGCTATGATGAGGGAAGCCAATGTTTTTTCACATGGATGTGCTCCGAGGTCTTTCTCGCTCTTTATTTTGTTGTCCTGTTTGACCCAAACCTATATCACTGCTCCTGTAATCATTACAAATCTGAAAATAATATGCAGTGATAATGAGCAGTAACTGAGAACGCAACAACTGTATATGGAGCATGTTGCATTTTTTTGTAAACTTTAGTTGAATTTTTGTGCAGGTCTTTAATGCCCACAGTCAGCAGATGGATGATCTTTTTGATATCCTCATTGAGAGTGGAGGTAAGCTGAATTCACCATATTGGTACAGTCAATGGCTATTGCTTTTAATAGCCATTTGGTAATACAGAAGCTGAATATTGCTGAAAAAAGATATCAGTTTTGACAGTTAATGATGAGCAAGGTCCTAACCATACCCATCCAGCTTGTGGTTTACAAAATTCAAAACAGCGTTCAATATTAGATGTGATTCTTTGATTGGATGGCATTTCCTTCCCAAGATCCACAAGCCTGACCACCCTGGCCGACCCATTGTCTCAGCATGCTCCTGCCCCACTGAACTTATCTCTACCTACCTCGACACTGTCCTATCCCCCCTAGACCAGGAACTCCCCACATACGTTCGAGACACCACCCACGCCCTCCACCTCCTCCAAGACGTCCGTTTCCCGGCCCCCAAAGCCTCATCTTCACCATGGATATCCAATCCCTCTACACCTCCATCCGCCATGACCAGGGCCTCCAACCCCTCCGTT
>NC_057730.1:52601447-52614861 GCF_004010195.1 Chiloscyllium plagiosum | reverse complement strand
CCCATTGTACTCTATGCTACTCTCTCCCCACCCCCACCCTCCCCTAGCTTATCTCTCCACGCTTCAGGCTCTCTGCCTTTATTCCTGATGAAGGGCTTTTGCCCGAAACGTCGATTTTGCTGAAGCTCCTCGATGCTGCCTGAACTGCTGTGCTCTTCCAGCACCATTGATCCAGAATCTGGTTTCCAGCATCTGCAGTCATTGTTTTTACCATTTGTTAAATAATCCTGAGTGGACAAGGGCAGAAGTCACATGACACCAGGTTATAGCCCAACAGGGTTTATTTGAAACCACAAGCTTTTGGAGCACCGCTCCTTCATCAAGAGATGAAAGCTTGTGATTTCAAATAACCCTGTTGGACTATATCCTGGTATCATATGACTTCTGATGTTATCCATGTCAGTCCAACACCGGCACTTCCACGTTGATCCTGAGTGTGCACAGGATTATGCTGATAATTAGTGTAGGATTGTCTGTCTGGCTCACAGTATGATATGCTTACATATACTGGAATCTCTGCATATCAGTACACGGAGCCCTGTAATTTGCAGACAGGAAGGACATATGCAAGCACTCAAATCAGGCCCTTCCTGAAGAAGGGCCTGTGCCCGAAACGTCGAATCTCCTGTTCCCTGGATGCTGCCTGACCTGCTGTGCTGTTCCAGCAATAAAGTTTCAACCAAGCACTCAAATCAACAAAATAGGTGACAGTCATTTTCTGGTTCATTTCTCAGGGCAATACCTTGATCAATTGGAATTGACCTGCCTGGCTTCACATTGAAACAAACCTTGGCAGTTAACTGTCAGTTGTTATCTAACTGGTGCATTCTCTGGTAGCACCTGTACCAATCAGATTCCAATTGCCAATCAGTCAGCACTCTCCTCTCATACAGTGTAAAATGTTGTTTCCCCTTTGCATTGGTATTTATTTCAAATTGGCCTGATATGTGCAAGATGAAAAGTCTCAACAAAATGTTCCTTTTCTTCAGCAATGATACAATAATATGTTTAGTTTTGTGGAAGATTAGAGATAAAGAAGTAAGATTATGACCTGAATATGACCTTCATTCTCTTGTAGTTGTTCCAGTGTTTACTATTGTCATCCTTTATATAACCGGATATGGAATTTGAGAATGGGTGATTTCTGAGTTGTAACTAGATCTATAAGATGTCATACCTGAAACATCTGAAGTATAGAGTAGGCTGCACGTTCCATAAAGTGTTGCATGTTTTGTTAGTATTTTACAACTTCATAATTCAAATAAGTGTGGAAAAGAACGAAGGAAACTGGTCAATTATTGAAAGCATTGACTAAGATCATTCAGTTGACTTTTAAATACTGTGATGCTGTCCAATTTAGCCATTTCCTAATTACCTTAGAGTGTAAAGTGATTAAAATATTTGATTGAAATTAGTGCAGTCCTAATGACCCTAACTTTACAACTTTCTGTTATGTGATAGAGATTTCGCCCATTGTAAAAGAAGAATCATTGCCTGCTACCAAGATGAGAGCCGTGGTAGCCAACATCTCCTCTTTGCCAGTGAATGCAGCATTGTCTCGACCACCACCTCAAGTTCAGATGGCACCTCCTCCACTGTCCCTTAAATCAGCAAATGATCTCACAGTTGGTTCAGAAAATCAACTTGAGGCCTTTCTGGATGGCACATTGTCATCTGGTGCCGATATTCCTCAAATGGCAATGAGCCAAGAGGGCTCAGACTCTCTTCCTGTAATGGAGGATCTTCAGAATGATCTACTGAATACATCCAGCATTCTAGACCAGCATCATTCTGCCATGGACACCTGTGATATGCATTTCAATGCAGAAAATTCTTGCCTGAACTTGGACCTTCCAGACACTAATTTGGACAATATGGATTGGCTGGATCTGACGATGCCGGCATCCACTACAGGACTCACTCCCATTAGTAGTGCTGCTCATAGTGTGTTTTCCACTGACTTTCTGGATGGTCATGATCTTCAGCTACATTGGGAGTAATACAACCGGGCTCTTGGTGGTACCCAAACAAAATCTATATGCTCTCTTAGTGTTGTGTGTCAGTCATCTAGTAATGGCTAGTACTCTAATGTAGTAACAAAACAAGCCAAGTTGAGATTCTCTGGTCCAGTCCACTTTATTGTCTCTAGATGGAAGAGTGGGCAGTGGCAAAATGTGATGATTCAGGGCAAACTGACAATCCTACAGTCTGGCCGTTTTGTGGCTTTGTATTTTTATGTAATGTTTTCTTTGGTGTCACTGGCAATTACTGTTCTGCTGAAATGAAGATTGAAATTGAAGAGAATTTCTTCTTCATGCAAGTGAACTTTCCCACAGGGTGGTCTGAGCCAAAATGCATGGTATTGTGAAGTTTATTACACTGGCTGGTTCAGTGACTTCTTTTTATCAGTCTGGGTGAACTATTCCATTCTTTCGAATGCAGAAATGTTTTGAACTAGTTCATCCTTTCCTACTTTGTACATTTTACTTCAGTGCTCTTTTCATCCATGTCTTCAACCATTTTATTACACTAAGGTGGTGTGTCCAGGGCAAAAACTACCCAGTTTAGAATCACCATGGCTTCAGAACCTGTGGTAAATTTTGGATGTAGTTGGATCACTATTAGTTCTGAAAAGCCATGTATGAAACAAATGTCAGCCAGAGGCTTTTCTCTTATTTCAGGCAAGTAACTTTTTATTGGAATATGTACATTTCAGTACCAATTAATAAGCCTGTAGTACATTGTCTCTTATCAGTCCACCTGTCAATTTTGTAACTGATTGTCTCCTTCATTATACAAAGATGGACAAGGGGCTTGAAGCTCTGTAACTGTTAAAGCAAGCCCTCAAAAAGAAGAATGATTAGCATGAGTTATTCTGATGCCAAACATGTTCCCATGCCACTTTTTGTTAAATTTGGATCAGATCCTTTAGTTAAACAGGAGAAAAGGTTTAACTTGTGTATTTTTTTAATGTAAGACTGAGCCCATTTAATTATTTTTGGAGGCTGTTCCAAACTGCACCAGTTATGAGAATTCAACAGTGCTAACATAATATATTCTTTCATAATTTGCAAAATGCCAGCGCAGAGTTTGAACCAGTAGTTTTTAAAGGCCATCTTTTTGAAAATATATTGAGAGAGCTGTGTTCAGCCATTTAAAAATTTAAGGTATTCATGTTACTGCTGTGTGATATCCCCCTAATCAAGCTGCTTCCTGGTTCTGCTCCTTCCTCAAGAACAGGACTTGCCAAACACTTAATGAATGGAAACAGTTTAATGATAGAATGTGTCTTATTTAAAGGGAATGATTTCACTTACCAACCAAAGGGTTTAAAATGTAGAAAGTGAAGATTTGTATTCAAAGAAAGACAATAATGTTAAAATTAAAGCGGGGCTAAGCATTTTGAGAGGGAAATTGAATTGTCTATATTTTACAAGTGAATTAAGTTAATAAATGTATAAATTGAACAGAAATCATTGCCTTTGCAGTACAGATAGTACAGTACAAGCCATTTAACTTCAGATGAATCAGCACTTAACAGAATGTGAATGGTTAGTTGATGTTATGCCGTCCAGTCTACCCTCAATAATGATTTGTGAATCTGATGGTTAATTTTAGATAATTTGGGATTGCTTTCTCTTCTGAGGTGTGGTGCAATCCAGTTTAAAAGTCACGAATTTGGAGTTTGAACGTAAGTGTGTTTGAAAGTTACTTAACTATGGCTAGTCCCAGATGAAGCCCATTCAATTTGTTTGCAGGGAGGTGATCTTTGAAGGATTGTTGATTCAGCCCATTGTTGAATATTTATTATAGTCCACTTTAGTGGTTCTTGATGGGAGTTTGGCTAAGCAAAATATTACAGAGCAGATTGAAAGCCAAATGTTTCCAAAAATGTCTTGTCAGAATAACACTGATTACATAATTGGCTTTTCTGTATTTTTGCACAGCTGCTGAAAATTAAGATTAGCAATGTGCCAAAAAACAATATTTCAGAAGTAGGAACAGAACAAAAAAACCCAGCAGCATCAAATTATTATGGTAGCTGATAGTCTTTTCTCATTTTGTCCAGCTTGCAACTTGCTTGAAAGTTTCTTCAGAAGTAAGGTTTCTTTCAACCTTGGGAGAGTGTAAATTAATTTTACACTGAGATAGAGTGTAAGGAGTCTTGCTGATAGATGGACACGTTGGACTGAATTTTGTGGCATGGTTCGTGATCCCAACTTTGGCTCAGTTCTGGGTCAGGAACTTTAGCAGGTGGTCAGGCACAAAGATTTTACTTTGGATGTGGCTGTCAGTTTCCAGCATCTGTCGATGTGTTTGTCAGTAGGAATAGCAGCAGTGGGGCTTGGGTGCTGCTTCAGTAGGACTGCAGCAAGAGCCTAGATCCTCAAGCTTTCTGCTTGAGGACGGCTAAGCTGACAAATTACTAAAACACTCCAAATGTTTTGCATCTCAGTCGTACCAGGTGCAGACAATTCCAACAATATTCAAAATCAGAGTATGGAGAGAAATACGTTTGGGACTAAATATGTTATGAACCCAGCCCAACAGAATTCCATCGATATTTGCACATTCTTTTCCCCTTACTTTCAAATTCATTTCCGTGGCTCTGGGAGAATGCAGTGCATCACAACAGAATAGGCAACATTATTCAGACAGCTGTAGTAGATCCCAGGATCTGCACAAGAATACTTGGAAATGTATCATTGCCTGGTAAAGGACAACAGGCTCAAAGAATTGTTTTTTTTTTGAAAGAAATATGAAGGGATCTTATATTTTTGTGCCAGAATATATTTTCTAGTTGTTGATAGATTAATTTCCCAAATTCAGTGACATTGAAAAGATCATATACTCGGTTTATTATTTTAGAATTATGAATGGACCTTTGTTTTGAAAGGGTTATAGTGTTTAACTATTTGTGAAAACAAAGAATAGAGCAGACTGTCTATTCCTAAATTAAATTACTCAACATTAAATCCAATACAATAGAAATCTAATTAGATTTTCGTTGCTAACAGTTGATTTTTGTGAATAAGGCAGTTTCACTTATTGAACTGCACTGAAATACTTAACTTTTGCCAAGTGGAAGCCAATAATGAAAAATAAACCTTCACGTGGTAAATGGAATGAAGTATATATTTTACAAAATAATCGGTTTCAGAATTGTATGGTTGGGGAAATCAAAGGGTAGGGTAGACTAGACTTGTCTTTGATCTGGGAATGTAAACTTTCGATAATCGAAAGAGTTACCAAAGAGAGAAACTAGCTTTACTCCTGAATAAGTTATGAGTACACCTCCACAGTAAATCACCTTCTAAAGTCGACATTATTGGCAAGTTTACATTTTGTAGGAGATGCTTTTGATGACCGTCTGTGTCTTGGCATCTCAATTTCTGTTGGTGACAAGACTCCAAAATCTTGTACATTTACCACAGGTTATTTTGTATAGTATTTGGGGGTCCAGGAAAAATGTAATATGTGTGGTGTTCTTCTATATCAAACCATGATGCCTTTGTAATCACTATTTGCACCTGTGAGAAATTCCATATCATGTTCAAATACTGTTTGTTTTGCACATTTGTATATATGTAATGCATATTTTTATATGTGTGAGTACATTTATCTGCAAAAGCCTTGTAAATATTAGCAATGTTGTAGTTACTGATGATATGTATCTCAGCAATTTTGCATTACTGCTGGTTTCAATAAAATGTTAATGTCCTATGATCTTCATTCTGGTACAAATTTCAGGTCTGCTTTAGATATTTTTGAGTAATGTGGGTAATTCCTCACATTTTACTTACTGTGATTGATTAACTTCTGAGAGTTGATCTCCACCTAACTGTCACGTCGCCACTTGACATCCAGTTCAGGAAGCTGTGTGGCTAGAGAAAAGAATGTGCTCTTAATGGACGTAGACAGCTTGTTACAATCATGTATCAGTTTAGACCTGATGGACCTTCATTGCAAGATAAAGTCAGTTCTGTGGTGGTGATGCCAACAAATAAATATGAAATATACTAGCAACTGGTGTGAGGCCAGAGTATTACAGAGGAACACGTGGCTATTTAGCTTATCATGTCCATGTGGACTCTCTGCAAGACCAGCTCAGCCAGTTCTGCTCTTCTCCCCACTCTCTGTAGAGCTGCAGATTTTGTTATTCAGTTGCTTATCTAATAGGTCTATGCAAGACAAAAATTCCAAGGATCACTGTTATGCCCCACATCCAATATCTGATCAACACAAGCCAGTGACGGGCCCTGGAAGTACATTGTGACCATAGAGAAGTTCCAGAGGCCAGCCTTCAATTTGACCAAAGGCAGAGTGATGTCTCAAACTCCAGGGTGAAGCAATAAATTGAGGGATGAAGTCAGACCAGCTAAGAAGGAACTAAAACTGTACAACTTCCGCAGGTAAAAATAAATTCATTTTCCCATCCCAAGTGTAAAAGATGCCTATTTGCTTACATCATCGAAGTATATTGATAAATAAAAAGGGAAATTTGGATAGGCAATACACAATAAATTCAAGGATAGCTTTTCCTTTAGGAGCACACTTTGGGAAAGAAAGTTAACAAACTGAAGATTTTGAAAGCTCTTGTCATTTTTGTCTGAACCAGTAGCAAAAGGTAAAGCCTGCACTGAAGCATAGTTTTGTTTGCCATTTTCTGGTAAAACACTAGAAATTATTCACAAATAGTCAATGTTTCTTTTGCTATGTCTGTTGACTCTTTGTTCATTAAGTTTTTTCTGGTAAAAGCAATCCAGTGCATATCACTTGATACTTCCACAGTTGTAAGCGAAGTGGGGCTTTTGATGATTGCATCTTTCAGTATTGACAGCAGGACCTGAAGGACTCTGCTTTCAACAGCGGTTCAATGAATCGATTGACATGACCAATGCAACCCAGCTGATTTTTGTCCTTAAAACCATGTGTATAGAAATAAGAGGACCTTCTCATTCTTCTCTCCCTTAAAGAGAGAACAAGGAGTAAGGACATGTATGAAGAAGCCAAAAGGCATATGCTTGAGAAAAATATTCCAATCAAGGAATTGGTTTCCAGCATAACTGATCGTGCTTCAACCAGGTTTGGTGCAAATGTGGCCTTTGTCACATTTTTCACAAATGATCACTTGTTAAGCGGAAGGAGGCTTATGTGTTGATGAGACAAAATGGTTCAAATGAGGCGACGGAGAGTTACAGATCAGCCAGGAAGGATTTAAAGAAAAGTTAAGAAGAGCAAAGAGAGGACATGAGCAGATAGAATAAAGGAGAACCCTAAAGCTTTCTATAGGTATGTGAGGAATAAAAGGATGATTAGGGTAGGAATAGGGCCAGTCAAAGGCACAAGTGGGAAGTGGAGTGTGGACCCTGTGGAGATCGGAGAGGTGCTAAACGAACATTTCTCATTGGTTTTCACTCAAGAAAAGGAGAATATTGAAGAGGAGAAGAATGAGATACGAGATATTAGACTAGAAAGGATTGAGGTTAGTTACAAAGAAGTGAATTCTAGAAGGAGTGAAAGTAGACAAGTCTGCCTGGGCCGGATGGGATTTATCCGAGGATTCTCTGGCAAGCTAGGCAGGAGATAGTGGAGTCGTTATTGTCTACAGGTTTAGTACCAGAGGACTGGAGGATTGCAATGTGCCCTTGTTCAAGAAGGGTGGTAGAAATGACCCAGGTAATTTTAGGCCAGTGAGCCTTACGTCTGTTGTAGGAAAGGTTTTGGAAAGGATTATAAGAGATACTAGCAAGCAACAATTTGATTGCAGATAGTCAACATGGTTTCGTCAAGGGCAAGTCATGTCTCACAAACCTCATTGAGTTTTTTGAGAAGGTGACCAAGTATGTAGATGAGGGTAGGGCAGTTGACGTGTAAAGCCTTTGATAAGGTTCAACATGGTAGGCTGTTGGAGAAAATGCAGAGGCATAGGATTGAGGGGGATTTAGCAGTTTGGACTGGAAACTGGCTTTCTGAAAGAAGGCAGCCAGTGGTGATTGATGGAAAATATTCAGTCTGGAGTCCAGTTACTAGTGGTGTGCCACAAGGATCTGTTTTTGCACCACTACTGTTTGTCATTTTTATAAATGACTGACGCAGGCATAGGTGGATGGATTAGTAAATTTGTAGGTGACACTAAAGTCAGTGGAGTGGTGGACGGTGGAAGAATGTTACAGGTTGCAGGGCGACTTGGATAAACTGCAGAATTGGGTTGAAAGATGGCAAATGGAGTTCAATGCAGATAAATGAGAGGTGATTTACTTTGGGAAGAATAACAGGAAGGCAGAGTACTGGGTCAGTGGAAAGATTCTTGGTATTGGATCTTGGAGTCCAAAGTTGCCATCCAGGTTGATAGCGCTGTTGAGAAAGCATACGGTATGTTAGGTTTTATTGGTAGAAGGATTGAGTTCCAGAGCCATAATGTCATGCTGCAATTATACAAAATGCTAGTATGGCCACTAGAGTGTGGAATGCCTTACCTGCCAATGTAGGTAACTCAGCCACATCAGGAAGATTTAATCAATCCTTGGATAAGCACACGGTTGATGATTGAATAGTGTCGGGGGAATGAACTTACAATAGTTCACAGGTCGGCGCAACATTGAGGGCGGAAGGGCCTGTTCTGTGCTGTGTTGTTCTGTTCTATATTATAACCTGAGGTCCCCTTGGTCAATTGTTACAGTGTAATCTGCCAGTAAACGTTAGCAAGTTAGAACTTTTCTTGTATATGAAAATTATGATTGTAAATTTGTTTTAAGAAAGAGCCCTTCAGCTCCACCTGTTAATTCCTTACTTGATGACCTAATATTCCATGTTGCTGAGAGATAGGTAAGAGAAGAGAAGGTCCAGCAAAGATTTTGAGATCAGAGGCCTGAAATTGTCATGCTCCTTTGTCATCCTGTCCCCCCACCCCCAGTCGAAGCAGAACACTCTGAGACACAGTATAGCTTTACCTCCTTCATCTTTATTCTGGGCCCTGGAGGGAGAGAGAATAATCACTCGTCTGCAGGGACATGAGTTATCGGTCTTCTCTGGAATAGCAGTTTCTCAATTAACTATTAACCATTTTACAGGGATGAGAATCCAGATAAGGCAACATACATATTAATTGGGTGACCGTTACAATCAATGAGTATCAATAGCAAAGACCAAGCTCTTTACTGTTATACAATGAATGTTCTTAACCTTATTAACTGGATTCATACGATGGATATTTTTCCCCTTGATAGCTGACCTTGCAGACCAAATGCTTCCAATATTGTTAAATGGCTCTACATAATGACTGCTTTTCCAGCTTAACCCATTACCCTTGCCTCAAGCACCCCATTGTTAACTAAGTTCTTGTCTGATCTGAGTCATGCTCAGCTGAAACTCTTGTTTCACAAAACGCAGAACTTAACTCTTTCCCTGCCTGCTTATACCCGATACACACTCCTTCCCTCCTTTTATCATTTCAGTAGTTAAGCAGGTTATTGACACAGAGCATATAATGATTTGTAACAACAATTACTAGTCCATTACACTAAATAGTGTGAAGAATGCTCCCAGGCGTAAAAACAATTCAGTAAACATTTTAAATCCACAGTTCTTAGTGACCACTCCATCCCCTCCAAGTCAAGTGGAAACGAGCCAGTCCTCCCAAATCCCCTTTCGTAAAGTCCAACCTGAAAACAAAATTCAGTCTGTTCTTGCATCACTCCTTGGAGAAATCTGATTTCTTGGATAAGGGCAGTTAAACACTTGACAAAACTGATGTGATTTCTATCTTTGCAGAGATGCTTCAGATGGAGGATACCTGCGCATTTGAGAGTGAAGTGCAGCAGCAGGGAAGGTGAATGTAACTCCTGCTCTGCTGTTAAATGTAACAAGCCAGCCACTGTTGTGATGTTATTCTGATCGGTGAACCTTCATATCCCTTAAATGATTGAAAGACAAGGTAAAGCTACTGGGATATCATAGCAATTACGGAAACATGGCTCAGGGATGGGCAAGACTGGCAGCTTAATGTTCCAGGATACAAATGCTACAGGAAGGATAGAAAGGGAGGCAAAAGAGGAGGGGGAGTGGCATTTTTGATAAGGGATAGCAATACAGCTGTGCTGAGGGACGATATTCCCGGAAATACATCCAGGGAAGTTATTTGGGTGGAACTGAGAAATAAGAAAGAGATGATCACCTTTTTGGGATTGTATTATAGACCCCCCAATAGTCAGCAGGAAATTGAAAAACAAACTTGTAAAGAGATCTCAGCTATCTGTAAGAATAATAGAGTAGTTATGGTAGGGGATTTTAACTTTCCAAACATCGACTGGGACAGCCATATTGTTAAAGGTTTAGATGGAGAGGAATTTCTTAAGTGTGTACAAGACAATTTTCTGATTCAGTTTGTGGATGTACCTACTAGAGAAGGTGCAAAACCTGACCTACTCTTGGGAAATAAGGCAGGGCAGGTGACTGAGGTGTCAGTGGGGGAGCACTTTGGGGCCAGCAACCATAATTCTATTAGTTTTAAAATAATGATGGAAAAGGATAGACCAGATCTAAAAGTTGAAGTTCTAAATTGGAGAAAGGCCAATTTTGACGGTATTAGGCAAAAAATTTCAAAAGCTGATTAGAGGCAGATGTTCGCAGGTAAAGGGACGGCTGGAAAATGGGAAGCCTCCAGAAATGAGATAACAAGAATCCAGAGAAAGTATATTCCCGTCAGGGTGAAAGGAAGGCTGGTAGCTTTAGGGAATGCTGGATGACTCAAGAAATTGAGGGTTTGTTTAAGAAAAAGAAGGAAGCATATGTCAGGTACAGACAGGATAGATCGAGTGAATCCTTAGAAGAGTATAAAGGAAGTAGGAGTATACTTAAGAGGGAAATCAGGAGGGCAAAGCGGGGACATGAGATAGCTTTGGCAAATGGAATTAAGAAGAATCCAAAGGGGTTTTACAAATATATTAAGGACAAAAGGATAACAAGGGAGAGAACAGGACCCCTCAAAGATCAGCAAAGCAGCCTTTGTGTGGAGCCACAGAAAATGGGGGAGCTACTAAATGAATGTTGTGGTTCTGTTCACCGAGCTGGAAATTTGTTACAGACGTTTCGTCCCCTGTCTAGGTGACATCCTCAGTGCTTGGGAGCCTCCTGTGAAGCGCTTCTGTGATGTTTCCTCCGGCATTTATAGTGGTTTGTATAAATGCCGGAGGAAACATCACAGAAGCGCTTCACAGGAGGCTCCCAAGCACTGAGGATGTCACCTAGACAGGGGACGAAACGTCTGCAACACAAATTCCCAGCTCGGCGAACAGAGCCTCACCAACGAGCACCCGAGCTACAAATCTTCTCTCAAACTTTGAATACTAAATGAATATTTTGTATCAACATTTACTGTGGAAAAGGATATGGAAGATATAGACTGTCGGGAAATAGATGGTGACATCTTGCAAAATGTCCAGATTACAGAGGAGGAAGTGCTGGATGTCTTGAAACGGTTAAAAGTGGATAAATCCCCAGGACCTGATCAGGTGTACCCGAGAACTCTGGGGAAACTAGAGAAGTGATTGCTGGGCCTCTTGCTGAGATATTTGTATCATCAATAGTCACAGGTGAGGTGCCAGAAGACTGGAGGTTGGCAAACGTGCCACTGTTTAAGAAGGGTGGTAAGGTCAAGCCAGGGAACTATAGACCAGTGTGCCTGACCTCAGTGGTGGACAAGTTGTTGGAGGGAATCCTGAGGGACAGGATGTACAAGTATTTGGAAAGGCAAGGACTGATTCGGGATAGTCAACATGGCTTTGTGCGTGGGAAATCATGTCTCACAAACTTGGAGATTTTTGATGAAGTAACAAAGAAGATTGATGAGGGCAGAGTGGTAGATGTGATCTATATGGACTATAATGCGTTCGACAAGGTTCCCCATGGGAGACTGATTAGCAAGGTTAGATCTCATGGAATACAGGGAGAACTAGCCATTTGGATACAGAACTGGCTCAAAGGTAGAAGACAGAGGGTGGTGGTGGTGGAGGGTTGTTTTTCAGACTGGAGTGTGACCAGTGGAGTGCCACAAGGATCGGTGCTGGGTCCTCTACTTTTTGTCGATTACATAAATGATTTGGATGCGAGCATGAGGTACAGTTAGTAAGTTTGCAGATGACACCAAAATTGGAGGTGTAGTGGACAGTGAAGAGGGTTACCTCAGATTACAACAGAATCTGGACCAGATGGGCCAATGGGCTGAGAAGTGGCATAAGACCATAAGACATAGGAGCAGAAGTAAGGCCATTCGGCCCATTTAGCGTCCCAGCCTCCACTGCACTCTGCGGCAATGAATTCCACAGGCCCACCACACTAGCACTTCCAGATCCCTTTGCACTTTGGCTTTATGAATTTTCTCACCGTTTAGAAAGTAGTCCATACTTGTATTCTTTTTTCCAAAGTGCAAGACCTCGCATTTGCTCACATTGAATTCCATCAGCCATTTCCTGGACCACTCTTCCAAACTGTCTAGATCCTTCTGCAGCCTCCCCACTTCCTCAGTACTACCTGCCTGTCCACCTAACTTCGTATCATCGGCAAACTTCGCTAGAATGCCCCCAGTCCCTTCATCCACATCATTAATATAAAATATATGCTTTGGCACTGTTCTGAAGAACATCAACAGCAACATCCTGGGACTGAAATAAATGACCTCCAATAATCATAATCATCTTTCTTAGTGTTAGGGTTGACTAACCAATGTGCTGTTTTGCCCGATTCTCATTAACTTTGATTTTCTTAGTTTTCCTTGATGCCACATTCACTCCATTGCTGCCTTGATGTCAATGGCATTCATCCTCATCACCCCTCTTGAGTTCAGGTCTTTTGTTCATGTTTGGATCAAGGCTCGAATTAGTTCAGCAATTGAGTATTCCAAACCAGGTATCAGTGGCATGGTTATTCTTTTTTCTGCTTGATAGCACTGAATTGCATCTTCTAAAACTAATCATTAGAATAGACTCATGGGGCGACAATTGTTTGGGCTGAATTTGTCCTGCTTTTTATGGACAGGACATAGCGAGTCAATTTTCAACTTTGGTACTTGCCAGTGTTGCAGCTGTATTGGAACAGGAGAAGGACTCTCAACCTCATTGCAGATGGGAACATCTGAAGAACCTCCTCATTTTGTTCATTGTCAGTTGTCCACAATCATTCAAAACTAGATTGTCGGGACGACTGAGCTTTGAATCTGATCCTTTGCCATTGTTATCACTTAACTCTACATATTGCAGTACTCCAGTGAAGCTCAGTGCAAGCTATAAGAACAACATCTCATTTTCTGCTTGGGGCCCCTGCACGGTGGCACAGTGGTTAGCACTGCTGCCTCACAGCGCCTGAGACCCGGGTTCAATTCCCGCCTCAGGCGACTGACTGTGTGGAGTTTGCACGT
>NC_057730.1:52550532-52600741 GCF_004010195.1 Chiloscyllium plagiosum | reverse complement strand
GGGGTCAGGGAGTCCAGAACTAGAGGGCATAGGTTTAGGGTGAGAGGGGAAAGATATAAAAGAGACCTAAGGGGCAACTTTTTCACACAGGGTGGTATGTGTATGGAATGAGCTGCCAGAGGATGTGGTGGAGGCCGGTACAATTGCAACATTTAAGAGGCATTTGGATGGGTATATGAATAGGAAGGGTTTGGAGGGTTAAGGGCCAGGTGCTGGCATGTGGGACTAGATTGGGTTGGGATATCTGGACGGGTTGGACCAAAGGGTCTGTTTCCATGCTGTACATCTCTATGCTCAGGTGGTTTAGGAAGGCCACTGACAATAAACATACCAACCACTTCACAGTAGTTAACTTCTTCATTTCTCCTGCTCATGACTGGGGAGGGATGGACGGTGGTCCGAAGGCATGAAAAAACTCGAGACGATGTTCGCTGTTGAAAGTATCTTTGCATTTCTTCTCTCGTTCCTTCCTACCAAAGTGGATTATCAGTATGAAGACAGTCACATATTTAATTGTCTGCCTATTTCAACATTCCCAGTCGTGTTGAAGTCTGTTACTCTGTTCACTGTTTATGACATTATCAAGTTTTATACAATCCATAAACTTCTAAGTTGTACTGTCTAAACAATTCAGTCAATTATAAACAACAATCAATGGTCCTAAGATCAAACCCTCAGGTGCCTCCATTCAGGTTATTCAAAAATTATTTTCCTTTAACAAATTAGCCAAGTATCAGTGTGAAAGCTGTCAGGATAAGTATTTCAAAAGTCTGGAACAGCAAGAAAACAACAAAATGTTTCCTGTGCTTTAGCAATTGAAGAGGTAGTTCCACTTCAGATTTAAATCTCAAGTATTCATGGGAAACAAATGCAGAATATACTAAAATATGTTCTCCAAATGAAACTTCCCAAATAAAACATTTTGAATTATAGTGGCAACTTTGGTAGAGGTCAATATTCTTTGGTTTGCAATACAAAGAGGGCCAATGAAGTCTTAATAATTAACAGAATTTAAACAGCTCAGTCTCAAGGTTTAGAGAATATTAGAACTTAACAAAACATCAAACTAAAAATGCCCTCTTTGTGAACACTGCATTAAAAACACAGCAGTAGCAAAGATATTTTAAGACCATACTCTTATCTGGCTAAAGCATGACCACTGACCCAACCTTTTTTTTAAAGGCCTTGTCGACTTTCAAACAAATCAGGGGCTCAAGGCACTCCATCAATTTGGTTTAAGGTTACAAATTTGATAATTTTAAAAAGGACATTTTAAAAATGTTGGACAATTTCAACACACAAACAAATCTGCTTTATTACACAGCCCACAAAACACACTGAATTGAGACCCTGCTTCAAACAAGGGAAAACAGTTACTTGAAAGGATTTTCTGAACCAGAATTTTAACAAACCAAAATTTTTAAACATCAAACACTCTTAGCATTTACACTGAAACCTTCCTTTTTCAACCCAACTATTAGTACAACCTTAATTTCAGCGTTTCTCGGGTTTTTTTGCATCCTCCCACTGAAATTACACTTCTCAAAAGAGAGAGCCCTTGCAGCCGACCGCATGGTGCCACAATCCAAGCCATTCTCTTCTGTCAGAACAAAGACTTGCAGAGCCTCCAATTTCATCACTAGGGGACTTTAACCTCTTTCTCACTTTACTCCTCACAGGGGCTTGTACCCCAAATAAACACACAACCCAAACCCCAGTTAAACACAAACTCAAATCCCGCTTAAACACACACAGCTCGAAGCTCAGCATACTGCAGAGGACTCTAACCTCAATTCAACCTACCCCAGTGGACTTGACCTTCAGTCAACCCCCCACCCCAAGGGAACTCGAGTCTTCTGCGGGGTACTGGGGTTAATCTCAACCACACACCCCCCTCTTCTTCTCTCCTTCCCTCCCCCACCCCCCTCCCCATACAGTGCAGAGGATTCGAACCTCTGCTTAATAGCCTATGCCAGACATATTACTCAGTCTAGATTTAACTGTCCTCAGTGTTGACAAGGTGTTACAGAATCAAGGGTGATTCACCAAAATTCATAACACTACTGCTATCCAATTTATTTCAATCTGAGGCTCACCACCACATTCTCAAGTCAATCAATAATTCTGCCAGCAATGTCGCAATCCATGAATAAATAGGAAATACCCTAACATTCAGACTGGGCTGCTTTGGCTAGTCCAAAGCTTGGCAAGCCATTTCAACACAATACAGGTTTATTAAGAATGGAAGAATAGGACAAGAAGAATTAACGATTCAAACGTGAAATGAAAACAAAAGATGAAAATGTCAAAACAGCTCTCTTGCCTGGCTACCATTTCATAGAATAGAATCTCTACAGTGTGGAAACTGGCCCTTCAGCCCAAGTAGTCCATACTGATCCTCCAAACAGGAACCCACCCCAACCCATTCCCCAACCCTATTATCCTATACAGTATTTACCCCTGACTAATCCACCTAACCCCCATACCCCTGAACATTATGGGCATACAAAGTGGCCAAAAACAGCAAGAATCTAGAAGATTGGAAAAACTTTAAAGGTTAACAGAAAGCCACAAAAAGCTAGAAAGAAAAGTAAGATAGAGTACAAGAAAAAAGACTAGCACAGAATATAAAGATAGATAGCAAAAGTTTCTATAAATATATAAAATGAAAAAAAGAGTGGCTAAAGTGGATGAGGACCTGGAAACAATTATTATTATGGAAGAGTTAGTGTTCGGTAAGCTAATGGAGCTAAGGATAGATCCGTCTCCTGGCCCTGATGGAAAGCATCCCAGGGTAGTAAAAGAGATGGTGGGAGAAATAGAAGGCGAACTGGCGGTAATTTTCCAAAGTTCACTGGTCTCATTATTTTCCAATCTGCTGGGGCTGCGCAAATGTGACACCACTGTTTAAAAATGAAAATAGACAAAAGATGGGGAATTACAGACCAATGAATCTAACTTCTGTAGTGGGGAAGATGCTGGAATCAAGAAAGAAAAGCAGGGCATCTCAATAGAAATTGCCCCATTGTACAGATGCAGCATTGGTTCATGAAGGGCGGGTCATGCTTCACAAATCTTTTGGAATTCTATGAAGACATTTCAAGCAAGGTGGACAATGGGGACCCAGTGGATGTGGTGTACCTGGATTTCCAAAAGGCCTTTGACAAAGTGCCACACAAGAGGCTGCTACATAAGATAGGAATGCATGCCATTACAGGTAGATTATTAGCATGGATAGAGGATTGATTGTCTGACAGAAAGCAAAGAGTGGGGATAAATGACTGCTATTTGGGCTGGCAATCAGTAACTAGGGGTGTGCCTCAGGGATCACTGTTGGGACCACAATTATTTACAATGTGTATAGATGATTTGGAGTTGGGGACCCTGTGTATGGTAGAAAACCTTTCCGATGAGTAGCAGACCAAAGTGTGCAGAGGACTGTGAAATGTTGCAGAGGAACACAGAGATTGAGTGGGCAAAGGTCTGGCAGATGGAATACAATGTTAGTAAATGTGAAGTCATATTTTGGTAGGAGTATCAGCAAAATAGATTACTTGAATGGTAAAAAGTTGCAGCGTGCTGATTTGCAGAGGGACCTGGGTGTCCTTGTGCATGAATCACAGAAGGTTGGTCTGCAGGTACAACAAGTAATTAGGAAGGCAAATGGAATTTTGTCCTTCATTGCTAAAGGGATTGAGTTTAAATACAAAGGTAATGTTACAGCTGTACAGGGTGCAGATGAAACCACACCTGGAGTACGGTGTGCAGATTTGGTCTCGTTAAGGACGCACTGGCAATGGAGGGGGTGCAGAGAAGGTTCACTGAGTAGATTCTGGAGTTGAGGGGGTTAGTTTATGAGGAGAGATGGAGTAGACTGGGATTACATTCGTTGGAATTCACAAGAATGAGGGAGGATATTATAGAAATATTTTAAATTATGAAGGGAATCGATAAAATGGAAACAGAGAGGATGTTTCCGCTGGTAGGTGAGATTAGTACAAGAGGGCATGGCCTCAAGATTAGAGGAAGCAGGTTTAGAACAGAATGGAGAAGGAACTTCTTCACCCAGAGGGTGGTTAATCTATGGAATTCCTTCAGGCAAGTAGTTGACGCTACTTCAGTAATTGCTTTTAAAGCTAAGGTAGATAATTCCTTTTATTTTTCAAAAAAGTAAGGGATATGGTGAAAACACATAAGTGGAGCTGAATCCACGAAAAGATTAGCCATGGTCTTATTGAGTGGTGGAGCAGGCTCGAAGAGCCAGACAGCCTGCTCCTAGTTCTTGTGTGCTAATCGAGCCTGGCCAATTCACCTAACCTGCACATCTTTGGATCGTGGAAGGAAACCCACGCAAAGACAGGAAGAATGTGCAAACTTCACACAGTCGCCAGAGGCTGGAAACAAACCCAGGTCCCTGGCATTGTGAGGCAGCAGTGCTAACCACTTAGCCCCTGTGCTGCCCCACTCTCCTTCTCAACATCCTACTTGATGGTTGAGGGATATTCCAGGAAATGGTTGCAATTGAAGTGTGGTCAACTCACTGCCTCCTTTCATTCACTACCACTGGACATTCCATATCTAAACTAGTTCCAATGGAATTGGTCAAGTTTTTGTCACTTCTTGGTGCCATTCGTCAATATTAGGAGTCACATTCTTTTTATTCACTCACAAGGTAGGGGCACATTGGCATGTCTCTACTGTCCTTGTCCTTCATATTTGGTAGGTGCTAAGGAGCCTTGGTGAATCTCTGCAGATGCTGTACACTGCTGCTACAGAGCATTGATCGTGAAGAGTTTGAATGTGGATGTGGTGCCAATTAAGCAAGTTTGTGTGTACTGGATGATGTCAGAGTATTGTTTGAGATGCATCCTTCCAGGCAAGTGGAAAGCTGGTGGACAGGCTTTTCGGGGTAGGGGTGATGTACTTGCAACAGGATTCCCAGCATTTGACTCAGTATCTAGTCAATGATAATCCCCAGGATGTTGGTTGCTGGGGGAGGGGGGGAATTTCAGTAATAATTATACTACTACCTGTCAGGGGGTAATGGTTAGATTCTCTTGTTGGAAATGTTCAATGCCCCTATTCAAGGTTTATGGGGAATATCCAGGCAGGTGGAGTTGAGGATTACCACATCAGCAGTGATCACTTGGATGGCAAAGTGGACTCAATGGGCCAAATGGTCTACTTCCATTACTCAAGTGAAGGTTGCTCCATCCAGCACAAATTTTCACCATTATTCCTTTTGTCATTTAAATCTATCCTCCACCCTATTACAGCACCTTCCTTTTGCTTCTGCCCACTCCATCATGCCTTCCTATCACTTGCTCAAAACTCATTACATCTTACTTTTCCCAGCACTAATGAATAGTCATTGATAAAATACAAACTTTGCTTCTCGCTTAACACATCTGGTGGATTCTGTGCAGTATTTTCCACATTCTTTTGTTCCAAACTTCCAGCAACTAGAGTATTTTGCTTTTGCAAGATATATTCACTCGTCTGTAGATTCAGGGAGAAGGAGGGGAGGAGGCTATCAACTTGAACACAAATCTTTCTTTAACCTGTCTGACATCCCAACCTGCATCAGTCCATCAAAATTGTTTTAAAGACAAAAATGCACAAAGGTTGCTAAGAATACAATTGACTCTTTTAATTGGAAAATAATCAGTACGTAAAACATACAAAGCATTTCAACTTTAAATAAATCCATTATTTATACAATATCTGAATACATAAAATGTACAATTGATGGTAACAAGACAGTGTATTGGTAGAAACACACCATTAGCAAAACATTGTTCATTTCAGTAAATTACCTACAAGTGATGGAAGGGTGGGACAGGAAATTTCAGAAAGAGAAATGAAAGCATCTTAAGTGTGTCAACACAACTAAACAAGCCATCAAGACTCACAACCACCCCACAGACCACAGAACTGCAGCCCAGAAGTGAAAGCACCAAAACTTATCCTATAAAATATACATTGTAGCACAAGCTAAATGCACAGATTATATACCAGAGTTTTAAGAATTAAATTTGTAATCCTGTTACAGAAAATTCAGTGTAGTCAATTCTGTGTAAAATCCAAGGACGGAAGATCTTGTAATCCAAAGAGGACAGTCAGACAAGGTCCAAAGTCCTGGAATAACTTTGAAGAGGAAAATTAAAATAGAAAAAGTGTCTTTTTTTCTCCTGTTTTAAGCTAGAAACCAGTTGTCTGATGCATTTGTAAAAATCAGTGAGAGATACACTCAACGGATGTAACACACCAAAGGTTGCAGAATGCAATAGGACATGGAGGGTCACAAGCACACTTCCACATGTCACTCAACTATAAATTTCTCTTGTAACAAAAATACAGTAAAATGGACATTTTTGAATTTTCACAAAACTTGAAGGGACACTGGAGGAAAAAAAGCCAAACCTCAGATTAATAAAAAGCTGTAGTTCAGTAATAAATTCAAGAAAAAATAAATCACATTTCAGTTGATTTTAGTTAAGGCAACAGTATTTGCAGGACTGATTCCATTCCTTTATGCCCTGCTGCCTATTGCTTCATGAATACTTGGTGTTAAATCTGTGCCAAGACTAAAATAGTGCAATCAGCTTTGTGAGCAAGCCACCTTGACATACCTTGGTAGAAATGATGTTCCCTCCAGTGAGATGCTAAGGCAGCCATAGATTTGATTTTATTCAGAAAGGTATCTCTTTGAACTCACTAGTAAATGAGGCAAAAATCATTGGTGGGGCATTTATGGTACCTGCAGGTGCAATCTACATAAATGCACATTTTGTGCCCCAAAGTGAACTGGTTTTGGTTAATATCATCATGTGCGCAAACCAGTGGCACTATCTCAATTGTAACAATGGATTGTAAACTTAACAAGCTGAAACCCAATGCTTTTAGCTAAAGATTCCAGATCACTGTGATTTTATCTCGGGGCGGAGGGGCTTTGAAAGAACCCAGGTGCTTATCAAGTGCACACAAGGAAACAAACTTTACAGATGTGAGCACACATGTGAACTGTGTACATGTACTGCAAACCCTGGTACCAGTACAGCGTACATACAACAGCACAGTGCTAACCCAGCTACCAGCTTAACGTACTGAAAAACTGCATGGCTGCTTGAAGAACTGCAGAAGTCCTGCAACTTTGAACGCCACAGCACCTCTCCAATTCTTGATCAGTAAACTGGTAAATGTTTAATACTGTCTTTCATTTTCTACTGTTTCCACAGCTACAAACAGCATCATACACAGCAGCAGCTGCCACCCCTCCCTCGCTCATTCGTTCACTTTGTCAAAATGAGCTCTGGCACTACTCACCTTTTTAAACCAAGGAATTTCATGAAACACCACAATTATAGAAGCAAAGACAAAACTCTGCAGTAATGATGTCAAACTACTTCACACCCGTAATATTCAAAGGCTGAAACGGATGCTGCTTTTGTTAGGGCAAATAGTGAATTACTGCATACTTTTGTGAACAAGCATTTTAAAAAAGGTATTACCCAATTGCTTAAAAAGTGCCTATAAATTATTACAGCATCTTGGAGCCCTTTTAGCAACAAGGCAATTGAGGGTGGTGAGGAGCAGTAAACTACATATGCTGTCAGTTTCTGTTATTGCTCACTACTCATCATCTGTTACTTGGTAGTCTGTAGCAATTTGTCCTAACATTTCCACATTTGCAGCCTCTGTAACTAAGTGTAACGGTTCTTCAGCCAGCCCTTCTTTCCTTCGCCGCTCCATTTCCCACTCTACAAATGTGTCAAACAGGCTTGGCCAGGCCTCATCTTCGCTGTAGTTTGTAAGATCGGGACCTATCACCTGAATAAAATTCAAGAACATATTCCACGTATCTCGAGAGATTCCCTTTATTCCGGGTGGGTTTTCAGTTAAGAAGCTCAGCCACTGGTCCAATATGAAAGGTACGTTCTGTGTGAACACCAGTTTCCAAAGAGCAACAGCTATTTCCCTCCGTAGCGATCGCTGACCTTCCTCAGAGTCCAGCCCAAACTGAAACGTAAATCGATACAAATCCTTGAACTTGTCCTCAACTTTGGCTTCATTCATAAGGCTTGGGAATCTGGCACGGATTCCATCAATACTGTCTGCATTTAATGCCTTGCACCCCTCAACAAATTCTTTCCTGTAGTAAAAGGAGGGGAAAGGAATTAATTAGAACATCTTGAACCAGTTGAAAAGTTTGTGTATGAATTAAGAGTTTCTGATGCTTTTAATGCAATTACCTTTTAATAGAGGCAACACATTTTTATTTAACACAATTGCCATCACAGTTACATTAACAGAATGGCTTTAACTTAATAACCGGGCAAACAGATTTCAGAATTTTAGTCTCCTAATTGCATTGATGAATGATTATGCAAATGAAAATGCTGGAGTATTGTGAATAGGGTGGCATGGTGACTCAGTGGTTAGCACTGCTGCCTCACAGTGCCAGGGACTCCAGTTCAATTCCAACCTCGGGCGACCATCTGTGTGGCGTTTGCACATTCTCTGTGTCTATGTGGGTTTCCCTGGGTCCTCTGGTTTCTTGCCACAGTCCAAAGTTCTGCAGGTCAGGGTGGACTGGCTCTGCTAAATTGCCCATAGTGTTCAGGGATGTGCTGCTCAGGTGGATCAGCCGTGGGAAATGTGGGGTTACAGGGATAGGGTGGGGGCTGGGTCTGGGTGAGATATTGAGGGTTGATGCAGCCTCGATGGGTTGAATGGCCTGCTTCCACACTATAGGGATTCTACCTCAAGTATCGACTATCAAGAGTTACTAGTGTCCATTATACAACATACGCAAGTCCAACTCACCTAGTAAAACACTAAATTTTGTAAATATCAGGTTCACATCAAATCAAATCATCCTTTTCTCTCTCAGACCTTCTTCAACTTTTTGACTTATACCAAAGTTATCAATTTCAATGATTTTTTAATATATCTTTTTTTCAAATAATAGTGTGCATTCCATTCAGATGGAGTGTTACTACACAGGAAAACAAATAATGTAAAAACCCAGCAATTTATTTCTGAATTTTTGAAATTCTCGCGTGTGCTGAAAATAGCAGAAACAAAATTAGTTGGTGAATTACACAAAAACAATGTTGGATTTTTTTCTGTGGTTGAATACAGAACCAGATTTCACTGGGTAATTGAATGAATTGAGCTTTGTTCCCTTAATTATCGTCTGTCCCTTTCTGAACAGCTGAAGACAATGAAAAGGTTTAAATATTATTGGATCCTATGGAGGTGAATATCATTAAGTTCCACTCTCTCTGTATATGGAGTCTGCCAAACTCAGATGACATTAAGAATGAACTTGTATTTGCATAGCACCCTTCGCAATGTTGGCAGTTCTCAAAGTGCTTCACAAAAATGAAGTAATGTTTGAAATATAGTCACTGCTGTAAGCCAAAACCCTGCACAAGATCACAAAACAATCAATTGTATGCCAGAGTCAGAGATATACAACATGGAAACAGACCCTTCGGTCCAACTCGTCCATGCCAACCAGATATTCTAACCCAATCTAGTCCCACCTGCCAGCACTCGGCCTATATCCCTCCAAACCCTTCCTATTCATATACCCATGATGCCTCCACCACTTCCTCTGGCAGCTCATTCCACACACGCACCACCCTCTGAAAACGCTGCCCCTTAGGTCCCTTTTATATCTTTCCCCTCTCACCCTAAACCTATGCCCTCTAGTTCTGGACTCCCCCACCCCAGGGAAAAGACCCTGACTATTTATCCTATCCATGCCCCTCAGGATTTTGTAAACCTCTATAAGGTCACCACTCAGCCTCTGATGCTCCAGGGAAAACATCCCCAACCTGTTCAGCCTCTCCCTGTAGCTCAAATCCTCCAACCCTGGCAACATCCTTGTAAATCTTTTCTGAACCCTTTCAAGTTTCACAACATCCTTCCGATAGGAAGGAGACCAAAATTGCACACAGTATTCCAAAAGTGGACTAACCAATGTCCTGTACATCCGCAACATGATCTTCCAGCTCCTATACTCAATACTCTGACCAATATAGAATAGCATACCAAATGCCTTCTTCACTATCCTATCTACCTGTGACTCTACTTTCAAGGAACTGAGACACCTTGGAGTGGAGGTTCATTGTTCAGCAACATTCCCTAGGACCTTACTATTAAATGTATACGTCCTGCTAAGATTTGCGTTTCCAAAATTCAGCACTTTGCACTTATCTAAATTAAACTCCATCTGCCACTTCTCAGCCCATTGGACTATCTGATCAAGATCCCATTGTAATCTGAGGTAACCTTCTTCACTGTCCACTTCATCTCCAATTTTGGTGTCACCTAGAAACTTACGAATTATACCTCCTATGTTCACATCCAAATCATTTGTATAAATGATGAAAAGTAGAGGGCCCAGCACCGATCCTTGTGGCACTCCACTGGTCACAGGCCTCCAGCCTGAAAAGCAACCCTCCACCACCACCCTCTGTCTTCTACCTTTGAGCCAGTTCTGTATCCAAATGGCTAGTTCACCCTGTATTCCGTGAGAGCTAACCTTGCTAACCAGTCTCCCATGGGGAACCTTGTTGAATGCCTTACTGAAGTCCATATAGATCACATCCACCGCTCTGCCCTCATCAATCCTCTTTGTTACTACTTCAAAAAACTCAAGTTCGAGAGACATGACTTCCCACGCACAAAGCCATGCTGACTATCCTTAATCAGTCCTTGTCTTTCCAAATAGGTGTAAATCCTGTCCCTCAGGATTCCCTCCAGAAACTTGCCCACCACCGATGTCAGGCTCACCAATCTATAGTTCCCTGGCTTTTCCTTATCACCTTTCTTAAATAGTGGCAACCACATTAGCCAACCTCCAGTCTTCTGGCACCTCACCTGTGACTATCGATGATACAAATATCTCAGCAAGAGGCCCAGCAATCACTTCCCAGCTTCCCACAAAGTTATAGGGTAAACCTCATCAGTCTACCATGAGGAACCTTGTCAAATGCCTTACTGAAGTCCATATAGATAGTCCATATAGTTCCTGGTAACTTTTATGCATTTCAAGACATCCAGCACCACCACCTCTATAATATGGTCATTTTTCAAGATGTCACCACCTACACCCCCCAACACTATCTTCCATGTCCTTCTCTACAGTAAACACTGATGCAAAATACTCATTTAGTACCTGCCCCATCTCCTGTAGCTCCATACAAAGGCCGCCTTGCTGATCTTTGAGGGGCCCTATTCTCTCCCTAGTTACTCCTTTGTCCTTAATGTATTTGTAACAACCCTTTGGATTCTCTTAATTCTATTTGCCAAAGCTACCTCATGGCCCGTTTTTGCCCTCTTCATTTCCCTCTTAAGTATACCCGTGCTTCCTTTATACTCTAAGGATTCACTCGATCTATCCTGTCTATACCTGACATACGCTTCCTTCTTTTTCTTAACCACACCCTCAATTTCTTTAGTCATCCAGCATTCCCTACACGTACCTGCCTTTCCTTTCACCCTGACAGGAATATACTTTCTCTGGATTCTTGTTATCTCATTTCTGAAGGCTTCCCATTTCCCAACCGTCCCTTTACCTGCGAACATCTGCCCTCAATCAGCTTTTGAGTGTTCTTGCCTAATACCGTCAAAATTAGCCTTCCTCCAATTTAGAAACTCAACTTTTAAATCCGGTCTATCCTTTTGCATCACTATTTTAAAACTAATAGCATTATGGTCACTGGCCCCAAAGTGCTCCCCCACTGACATCTCAGTCACCTACCCTGCTTTATTTTCCAAGAGTAGGTCAAGTTTTGCACCTTCTCTTGTAGGTACATTCACAAACTGAATCAGAAACATTTTGCTGTACACACTTAAATTCCTTTCCATCTAAACCCTTAAGACTGTGGCAGTTAAACTCCTCTACTGTAACCACCCTATTATTCTTACAGATAACTGAAATCTCCTTACAGATTTGTTTCTCAATTTCCCGCTGACTATTAGGGGGTCTACAATACAATCCCAATAAGGTGATGAAGGGCTTATGCCTGAAATGTCGATTCTCCTGCTCCTCGGATGCTGCCTGACCGGCTGTGCTTTTCTTGCACCACACTCTCGGCTCTGATCTTCAGTCCTCACTTTCTCCCATTTTTCATTCATTTTGGGGCTGTTCAAGCAAAATCATAGTGCTGAGAAAGCAGCTCGCCAAACCAAGCTGTGACAAATCACTTCTGCACGGTCTCTCTTGCCTATTGCTGACAGATTGATGTAACCACATCTCGCATGAACACAGCATTTTACCTCACATTGTCTGCATTCAAACCAGCATGGCCATTTACAGTATCACTGCAGTAGTGATCCAAACATCTTACCTGGTAAACTTGCACATAGTAGCTGCTTGAAATTTCCACGCTAACAACAACACTATGAACTCAGTAGGATCCACAGAAAGGTCATTGCAAAACCACTCCATGCCCTCCTCTAAGATGGCATCCTCATGAGCGTCTTTATACCTGCTAAACAATTCTTCGGCACGCTTAAGAGAGAACTCCTCATGATATGAAAACGATTCTTCTTTTTTACTGTCTCCAGAGTGAGTGAGTTGGGGCTGGGTTGATTCCACTACATCAGTTTTCTTTGTTCCATTGGCAAGTATATCACCAGAAGCTTTTGCACACATCGAGCTAAATTCTTCACCAGGGCTGGCAGTTTTCTTAACATGTGATTTGCTCCCAGATTCTTTATCTCCAGTTTTACTGCCCAGAGATGAAGGGGGGTTTCTGCACTTGGTGACACACTGGCCCATGTTTCTCAACTGCAGCTCTAAAGCAGTCCCCTTCCAGTGACACTCCGTTGCTGCTCCATACACTTCAACTTGGCATCAGGAATGCTGTTTACAAAGAAACTGAAAAACAAAACGATTGCAACATTGAACTGGGTAGCTTTAAATGACCATTTTATGCTTGTAGTTCCCACCTTGTAAAAAGAGCCTTTTAAGACACACATCATATCACAAATACAACAATCTCCAAAACAACAAATTTAGTTTTAGATGGAGACCCAAACTCAAGTTTCCCTCTGCTAGCAAAGCTGAATCATAGGCCATTGGAAACTCAATCCTTGCTAGCAGAGGGAACCTTGAGTTTGGGTCTCCATCTAAAACTAAATTTCGATTGTTTTCAATTCATAAATAGCGAAGTTTCTTTATGAAGATGACTCCATCTTCTAAACAACAAATAACTAAAAATTTTAAGTAATAACATATGTTAACGAAAGTGAAAAAAAGGCAGTTGTGACTTGTTTTTGAAAGATAAGTGCTTTGACAGCCAGTGGCTTGGGGGTTTTACACAGTTACTGCCTTTGCAGATGGCTGTCAGTTCTTGTAGCAAAAATGAACTGATCACAAGTCCAACAGAAGGATTTTGAGGATGATGAGAATGAATATCTGTCTCAGGGTTGACTGTAACAGTTTCTCCTTCTGCAGCTAAAAGCAGAAAGCCAAAGGCAAGTCTGTAACATGGTAGATAGTTAGCATGGCTGTCAGGAGAACACCAATACAAAAGTATAGGGGACCAGAATAAGGAACACCAGATCACAATTTAAATCCCAACATTCATTTGTATGATTACTGAAAACAGCAAAGAAATGCTATCTTATTCTTTAATAAGTATCTATATTTAGAAAAGTACACAAATTTCCCACTAGCTTTCCACTGTTTCTACAGATATTTTTTGATGTGAAGTCATGTATTTTTTCAACTAAAGCATGATGATATATTGTAGGCAAACCTGAGATGAAAATCACTTCGATAATAAGCACTTCAGGAGTAGGCCATACTCAGTGTGAAGGGTAACAGGTAGACAGACAGAAACAATCATGGCACGAAGGTGGCTCAGTGGTTAACACTGTTGCCTCACTGCACCAGGGATCCGGGTTCGATTTCAGCCTTGGGTGATATATAGTATTTGCACATTCTCTGTGTCTGCATGCGTTTCCTCCGGGTGCTCCAGTTTCCTCCCACAGTCCAAAGATGTGCAGGTTAGGGTGGATTGGCCATGGAAAATGCCAGGCTACAGGGATAGGGTAGAGGGTGGTTCGAGGTGGGATGCTCTTTGGAAGATCAGCATGTACTCAATGGGCTGAATGGCCTGCTTCCACACTGTAGGATTTCTATGATTCCACAATAAACCAAAGTAACTGACTGCCACAAACTCTGACCAGACACCTAACAGCAATCTTCATACCAGTTTAAAGAAGAACAGAGGATCTTGTGGCACAGAATCCCAATTTCTGAGCCAGGCGGTCTTTGTTCAAGTCCCACCTGCTCCAGAGGTGAATCATTACAACCCTGGACAGGCTAACTTAAAACAAAAGGACGAGCCAAACATGATAAGTTCTGCATTCATTATCAATGGTTTCCTCGCCAAACTAGAGGGAACTTCACAATAAATAATAAATTGCTACGTTTTTTGGATTAGTGGTGCTGGAAGAGCACAGCAGTTCAGGCAGCATCCGAGGAGCAGCAAAATCGACGTTTCGGGCAAAAGCCCTTCATCATTCCTGATTTTGCTGCTCCTCGGATGCTGCCTGAACTGCTGTGCTCTTCCAGCACCACTAATCCAAAGTCTGGTTTCCAGCATCTGCAGTCATTGTTTTTACCTAATAAATTGCTACGGCCAAGTGTGATCAGGAATCTGCTTCAAGGGAACGGTGACCATTTAGGAGTCTCTTATCCATTCAGGATAAGAGTTCACACACAAGACTTTATTAACAAAGTCTTCCTGCAAAATTAAACATCTGAAGAATCAAAATGAGCAAATGAACAATTCTACCTTCAAGTTGAAACTTTAGATCAAAGTTGAAACTTTATTGCTGGAACAGCACAGCAGGTCAGGCAGCATCCAGGGAACAGGAGATTCGACGTTTCGGGCACAGGCCCTTCTTCAGGAATCCACAATTGAGGTCTCCAGCATCTGCAGACCTCACTTTCTCCTCGAAACTTTAGATCAACAATTCTACTTGAACTAGCTGGAAGCAGTATACCATCAACTGCACTGTTTACCATTTGTATTAGGGTCAGGTGTACCTTATTTTATTTCTTTCCCACAAACAAGCCAGTAGATATTCTTACCTCTTCTGACATAAAAGAAAAATTCTCATCCGCACAACTGAAAATATGGTTATCCAAGAATCATTCCCTTCTCCCTGGCAAACACAGCTCTCAACTTACAACACATTTAGACCTCAACTTCCAAGGTTCATAACCAATTCTACCAAAGTTATTGCATACCATTGAGTTATGATCGTAAATCTTGATAAGTAGAGCCTTCCAAATTCATCTACCCAACATGGGGTCATAGAGGTGCACAGAACACAGGCCCTTATAGCCCTCCACCACTTCCTTATCAAGCATCGTTAATATGCCCCTTCTAAGATGACATGAAAATAGCAGTTAATGTACTGAAACTGATCTAGGTTTTAGACTCCTCTCTCATTCTTACAAACAGAGGGTTAATCTGCTTGAACTTTCCTCAAGACAATCCTAGACCAGGAGAATTTTTCCATTTAGGAAATATCAGGATCAGGAATGTTCTACTTGAAAAATTGATGGAAGACAAATCCACAAATAATTTTAACAAAAGGGGCATTGATGGACAAAGTACAAAGAGGCTGAGGAACTAGGTACCCCTATACTTTCTATGAGGGAACACAGAAACAATGGGCCAAATAGCCTCTGTGATGCATGTTTTTAATCATTCCCCTGCATTAAGTAACTAATACTCTAATGCCACAAATTCAGTTGAATTAGTGGAATACAGCACTGTGGTTGATTTCCAGTTAACAAGGCTGTAATCTTAGCACGTGCGGTCGAGCAGCTGAGGAAACCTCCTTTTAAGGAATGGTGAAGCATCATTCTCTCATTTCTCAGCCATCCAACCTGGCGACACCCATCAGTTGCATCAGGACGTAAGGAACACCTGGTGTTTCTCAATACACGCGTTACAAGCTGCTGCCGGGGCTTTGTTTTTATTCATTCATAGGTGGTGGGTGGCATTGGCTGCACCAGCACTTATTGCCCACCCCTACTTGTTCTGGAGATTAAAACTAGTTTTAACTCACTCAGTCCGGAAAACAGTAACTCCCACTTTATTGTGCAATCTCTCTCCTCGTACTAAGTATGCTAATTGTTGCCCAGAAACTTAATTTCAATTGTGCAACATCAAATCTCTGGATTTTTTTTCCCAAAATTTCATGACAATTTTCCACGTTATTGCTGTGGTCTGGTATACTATACAGTAATGTGGTTGACTCTTATCTGCCTTCTGAAATGGCCCAGCATGCCATTCAATTGTACCAAACCACTTCAAAGTCCAAAGAAAGGAATGAAAGTGGATGGTGTCCATGATATTGATACAAGTACCAGAAACTGTGATGGTTGACGCTGCAAAGTTCACCTGACCAACATCTGGGAGCTCAGAGTCAGCGTACAGAATCAGACCCTTTGGTCCCTGCTGACCAAGTTTCCCAAACTAAACTAGTCCCACTTTCCTGCACTTGGCCCATATCGCTCTAAACCCTTCCTATTTATGAACCTATGTATTTTAAATATTTGTAACTGTACCTGCATCTACCATTTCCTCCAGCAGTTCATTCCACATACAAACCACGCTGTGTGAAAAAGTTGCCCCTAAGGTCCCTTTTAAATATTTATCCTTTCACCTTAAAAATATGCCCCCTAGTTTTGAAGTTTCCTACCCTACTGGAAAGATCTTTGCTATTCACCCTATACATGCCCCTCGTGATTTTATAAACCTCTAGTCACCCCTCTGCCTCTTGCGCTCCAGGAAAGAAGTCCCAGCCTATTCACATAGTTGTAAATCTTCAAGTCCTGGCAACATCCTGGTAAATACTTTCTGAAGCCTCTCCAATTTAATAATATCCATCGTATAGCAGGGCGACCAGCACTGCACACAGTACTCCAAACGTGGCCTCACCAACATCCTTTGGCAAGTTTTTGACAACTGTCAATGTTCACTGTTATTAACCCTCTTAAGTCTGACTGCAATCTAAAAGATTAGCACAAACAAATTAATGTAGAAACCCTGAAGTTGAAGTCTGCCATTCTTTTGCTGTGCTGTAGACATCCCAAACAGTTTCCCCAGAAGCATCCCAGAACAAAACCATTTGATTTGCAAAGAACTCACTCTTTCCTACCCTCACATTTTCAAGAAGAATGATTACATTTGCCTCCTCCACCCCATTTTTGCTCTTCAAGAACAATTTAGCCAGAGGCACTGCTTCACTGTTACAGACATTAAGCCTTGTTCACTGAGGTGTAACAGCTTGTGACAAAATTGGGAGAGCGGTCCCACAGACCAGGGCTAGAAGCTATGATTCCATGAGTATGGTTCTGTCCTAGACAGCACTATCACTATTCCTTGTCATCCCATTGGCAGAACAGACTCAGCAGAGGTGGAAGCACAGTGGGGTACACAGTTAGGAGAGAGTGGTCATACAAGTCCTGAACATTGACACCAGACCTCATGAAACCTCATGGCAGAAGGCCAAACAGGGCAAGGGAATCACATTCTTGCAACTCTCTTAACCCATCACTGCACACCCCACCATGTTGAATACCTCTCAGAGGGCAGCAAGGGGAAAAAGTACTTTAGGTGGAAGACTGCAATGTCTCCCACAAAGCAGGGCTCAGTAGGACCACTACCAACTGAACTGGCTAGGAGCAGTAAGCCATTTGGCCCTTCGAAACTGTTCCGTCATTCAATGTGATTGTGGCTGATCCTCCATCTCAATATCACACTCCCACTCTACCCACATACTGATGGATGTCATTAAAATCTAAAACATTATTAATCTCTTTCTTGAATATATTCAGTGACTGACCCTCTGGCAAAGGAAAATTCCACACAGTTGAGTGAAGGTGACTGGCTTCACCTCAAGAATAAGGGCAGTCATCTTCACATTGATTTCCGACGAAGGGCTTATGCCTGAGACGTCTATTCTCCTGCTCCTCAGTTGCTGCCTGACTGCTGTGCTTTTCCAGCACCACAATCTCGACACTGCCCTCATCTCAACCCTAAATAGTCTACCCCATATACTGAGATTAAGTCTCCTCATTCTAGACTCCCACCCAGGGAAACACCTCCCTGCATCTAATTAGTCTAGCTCTGTTCGAATCAAGTCCCTCTTGAGTAAATACCAACCCAGTCAAACCATATAGGACAATCCTACCATCCCGGTATCAGCGAAACTCCACTGCACTCTAAAACAAGTATATCTTTTCTTAGGTAGTGAGACCAAAACTGCACACAATATTCCAGGTGTGGCCTCACCAAGGGCCTGTACAACTACAGTTAGATATCCTAGCTTCTAAGCTTAAATCCTCTTGTAAATGGCCAATACACCATTTGCCTTCCTAATTGTTTATCTACTTTAATGCCAGGCTTGTTCCCCAGTATTCCGTTTCATTTTAGCCATTTTACTGTTTAGCATGCATGCAGCTCTCAGCTACAGCTATGTCAGTGATATAACAGGCTCTAGGATTAACGATTGGGATGAGACAAAGTTATAAGCTGCCAGCAAAGTTTTCATGGATGCTCAATTTCAGCTGATAGATCTGCTCTCAAGCTAATGGTGGCAATGTCACACAACATGGAGGGTTGCGTGTGTCTGAAAGGTTTAGTGGTGGCCACTTGCACCGATGCAGTGGACTATCAGCAAATGGTAGAAGTCAACTTAACTCATGCTCTGATGTTGGCTCGTTTACCACATCTCCAAACTAGAATTGGACAGTGGAAGCAACCTGATTTCCTTTCAAATTGGCTAAAAGAATATTCTAATGTACATCAAAAAGGTAACAAAATCAAAATCAGGAGGTAGAGCTGGTGAACAAGTAAAACAGTGCCATTTAGTGACCTGCAATTACATCAGAATTAAAATGTTGGCCTGGACCTTTCCCCAATAAATTAAATGTTGAAATTTAACGACCAAATGTTTTGACCATAAGATCCCAAATTAAATAACACAAACAGCATTGTACTGTTAAGGCTCTGGCCAAACTATATTTGAAATATTGCGAGCAATTTTGGGCTCCATAGCTAAAGAAAGGTGCGATGGCCTTGGAGAGGGTTCAAAGGAGGTTTACAAGAATGATCCCAGAGATGAAGGGCTTGTCATGTCAGAAGCATTTGAATTCTCATTGGAGTTTAGATAGATCTGACTGAAACTTGCAGAATACAGAGAGGCCTGGATAGAGTCAACATGGAAAAGACGTTTCCACTAACAGGAGACACTAGGGACCAAGGGCACAACTCAGTGAAGGGACGACCTTTTAGATCTGAAATGGGGTGGAATTTCTTCAGCCAGACCGCGGTGAATCTGTGGAACCCATTGCCACAAGAGGCTATGGAGGCCAAGGCACTGAGTGCATTTAAGATAGAGATGGTGCAGCTCTTGATTAGTAAGAGGATCAAAGGATACAGGGAGAAGGCAGGGGAAAAACAAAAGTGTGAGAAACACATCAGCCACGATCGAATGGCAGGATAGACTCATTGGACCAAATGGTCTAATTATGCTCCCACGTTTTATGCTGTAATTGAACACGTCTTCAGGTTTCACAAAGAGGACTTCTGAATGGTTGATAAATGAGTAAATGGGAACCTGACTGTTCAATACTTGAAAGGGTTCAAAAAAAAAAAAAAGATTTAAAAGGATGTTGCCAGGGTCAGATGGTTTGAGCTACAGGGAGAGGCTGAATACGCTGGGGGTGTTTCCCCTGGAGGCTGAGGGGTGACCTTATAGAGGTTTATAAAACTGTGAGGAGCATGGATAGGGTGAGTAGACAAGGTCTTTTTCCTGTAGTGGGGGAGCCCAGAACTAAAGGGCATAGGTTTAGGGTGAGAGGGAAAAGATTTGAAAGGGACCTAAGGGGCAAATTTTTCACACCAAGCGTGTGTGGAATGAGCTGCCAGAGGCTGGGTACAACTACAACATTTAAAAGGCATCTGGATGGATATATGTATAGGAAGGGTTTGGAGCGATATAGGCCAAGTGCTGGCAAATGGGATTAGATTAATTTAGGATAAATGGTTGGTGTGGACAAGTAGGACCAAAGGGTCTGTTTCTGTGCTGTACATCTCTGACTCTATGCACCAAATGTCATTTATTCAAAAGGTCATGTGGACAGGAGACATCCACAGCATAATTGTCAAATAAGGACAAAAATTAGCTTTGGAGGGTCTCCACAGAAAACCTATCCCAAAATAAATGTAGTTAGCTTGTGTACAAGCACACAGAAAATACACCTCAGGTCAAACGAATTGGAAAGCACAGTATAGATACAAACATCTGTACTTACAGAAATAAACGCAGCAGTTGCAGATGGTCTCTGTAGCATATCTGTTTGTTGTACACACAGTTACGACATCAGCACACGGAACTCTAAAATCAAATGGAAAAAAATGTCAACATTTTAAAAAGCCTCATCTTTCTTCTAGTATTCATAAGGTATTATATTAATATTTAGAGTGTGCTCAGTCTTACTGCTACAGAATTAGGACTTCTATATTTGGAAAACATTTGGAAAAATGTGCCATAATTGTACTCCAAGTCCTTCTTTCACTATTTGTTACTGAACTATTAATGGCCATAACCATTGTGGACCACAACTATTTTGGACAACTATCTGCATGCATGGAGAGGTTGTTGTCAATAAGGTGTGAATTTTTAGAAGAGTTTGATTAATGCACATGCCTTGTTATTTGTAGAAAGAACACAGTCCCCAATAGTTCAATTCAGGCATTGATGACAGATTAAAAGTATTGCAGAGGCTTTTCAGCCTGAAACGGACATTAGCATCGGTTAACTATTTATATGCTACTTATACGAAAATCACACATGCATTTGAACTTTTAACCGTAGACTTTGGTAAAAACAACTGAATACTGTGTGCAAATTTGACCTCCATATTTAAGGAAAGGTAGACTTACACTGGAAGCAGTAACTAGAGTGTCACTAAATTTATTATTTGGATGAAAAGGTGCAAGGTGGAGTAAATTTGACCAATCTTCTGATGTTTAGAGAGGAATCGTTTTGTGAAGGGTTTGGGAGGGCAGCCATCAAGGTGCTTTTTTCCCTTGGCTGGAAAATTTAGAATAAGGAAAGCACAGTTTCAAGGTAAGGAGCTAGATCAGTTAGCATTGGGACAAGGAGAGATTTCTTCACTCAAAGGGGTGTTGACTTTTGGAATTCTTGATGGCAGAAGATTGTGGACAAGGATCCTGAGCTTGCAGGGAATTGAAGGATATGAAGAGCATATGGAGTTGAAACTCCAGGTTAGCCATGATCATGTTGAATGGTGGAGCAGACTTGATGGGCTGAATGGTCACCTCCTCCTATTTCTCACATTCTTAATAAAATAGGCTTTGCAGTTCAGAGTTTAGAAAAGGTAGGTATGATGTATTGACTCTCTCTCAATGATTAGCCAGCAATTAGTCATTGGAACTCAGGTGGTAATTAAACCAAAAATTGAACATTTTTCTAATGCACAGAATTAAGAAAGAGTTCCAATTATGCAATGCCAGTTAGGTCTTTTCAGTATCTCAAAATGCTTCACAGACAATGAATTTACATTTAGGTTCAGCAAACTATTTTGACCATGGCAAATATTCCACAATTAGGAATAAGATAAATAAGCTGTTCATGTATTTGTTGGTAATGTTTATCAAGAGAGGAATGTTGACCAGGCATGAACAAGATTCAGTTTTTCAAACAACATCACAACAGGCAATGTTACATTGCAACAAGATGACAGCATCTCTGACAATATGGTACTCCCCCAGTACTGCACTTGTGTGTGTCAGAATCTCCTGACAAACCTGAAAAGAATGCTGTAGGTAGAAGCAAAACTTGGAGGAGAATGCCACCAACCCTTATGGAAGATCAACCAGTTAAGGAGCTAAAACCTTTAGGCAAAATACACTGACAGAAAAAAAATCACTCAGAAAGAACCCAGATTTCTCATTTCCCCATATAATTCACTGTTTGTTTTGATAATAAACAACAGCAATGGGTGAATAGAGCATCCTTGAGACTTACAGCCGTGGCATTTTGATTGATTTAAATACATTTGCTGCAATATTTTAGGCTCATTCTTCACTCATTCATTGACATAACTATTTTCAAATGATTTAGTTCACCAGAAAATGTATTAACATTCATCTTCAGCTTTACATGAGACTTACAAAAACTGACAAAAAAGACGCATGGTGAAATTTAATCGGTCATTTGTTCTACAGTATATGACTAGAAAACTGATCTGTTCTTACAAATGACTATCGTTTGTCTATATTATTTGGGTGTTTCTAACCTACTGCAGGCTAAACATTATTCAAATGCTAAACATGACGTCTTTCCTGTGTAGCAGCTGAAGACAAATTTAGCAACACATTCTGATTTCTGCCAGCCTGGCTCAGTGACTCAATTAAGAAACCATATTTGGAACTGAAACTGACTGGCGAATTGTTACAGTACATCTTTGCTATTAGATTATCAATATTACAGCACTTCTTGAAAAGGTCATATATCAAGTACTGTTAACCACAGTGTGAAAATTAAACCAGGTTGGATCAGAAACAAAATCACACTCATGTCTGTTCATTGTGCAAGGGAAACACCATGCCAGAGTGGATAATCCAATTTATTCTGAATTAGAGATTTCACTGCTACACATTAATACACTGTTATTTTTGTAGTAGTAGATACTTTATAAAAAGAAGTGCTTCAAATAATTTCATGGTTGGAGCTACATACAATAAAGAGACCAGATAACCCACTATCCATGCTGATCACACAAGTCTTGTCCCATTACCTGTCATCTAATAATCAGGCGAGTAATCTATTGTTGCTTTCCCTATCTACCTTCCCCACAAATGCATCAAGAATTTCTCCTGTACAGGGTTTACAGTGTAGTCACACTTCATTGACATTTTTTGATGGAGTATTTTTTCTTCAAGAATATTCATCACAAACTGTACATTGCTTGGTCACAACTCATTGGCACAAAGCATAGGTACTGACTTATAGTCTACAATAGAACTGGGTCTTATTAAAAAAGACATTGAGAAGGCTAACCAAGTTAAATTTAATAAACAACAAATTCTGTATCAGTACCTAATTTAGTACTTAGTTGAGTGCTCAGGCTAAATAAAAAAATGCATATCTACAATTGGAACCAAATATGATTTTACTTGATTAACATTCAAAGTCAGCACCATTTTCAACAGGAACAAAATGTGTTGTGCAACAGCTGTTAATACCATTTCCTTTAGAATAGACTTTGGTATCCAGTAAACTATGGTCACGATTCCTTCTGTCGTAGACATCTGCTTCATAGGAATAATCTGAAAGCATTCAGACATTATTTGAAATTATTGTTCTGAAGCCCATTGTTCTGAAGGATGATTCAACCCTGCAGAATGTCAAAGCAACCCAACACAACCAAGGCAGAGCCATTTCACTGCATTTATACTCTAATGTAACTGATCTAACTATTTACACGCACTGTTCCAGAAAAGAGTATCATAATGCACCAAGATCACTTCAACACTCAAAACTGCAAATCTGGGCAAAAAAATTACAATTAAAATATTTTCCTTTCCAATGGAATTGAGGACTAAATGCAGATACATCCTTGAGAAATTATAGCTAGGTTCTTATCGAAGACAGATCCAGCCCACTGACTCCAAATCAGTAACAGTAGTTCTGGATGAATCAGAAGTAGGGGATAATGTAAAACCAAAAAATAAAATTTTCACTGAGCAGAAATATTTAACGTCTCTTAATTAAACCAATACACTTTTTACCCAACAATTTCAGGGATGTTACCATTATAATATGTACTTTTGTATATAGATATTTTCAATCAACCTACACAGAGGTCATGACAAATCTCTGAATCAGGTGGGACATGACAGCCCAGACCTTCTAGCCTAAAGGTAGGGCACACTATCACTGTGCCATACAAGCCCTATTACAATATTATAGACTTGCTAAATAGGGAAAAATCACATGAAGACCCCTTATGATTGTTATCAAACAGCCCCTGTAAATCTTCTGCAAACAACAATTTGAGAGAGCATTTAACAAAGACTGCTCAGTTGGGAGATTATAAATGCAATATTTCAATTCAATTGTGACATGCTTGGAAAGTACGTATAAAAAAAACAAGCCAGTAAAAAGGTGGAAAAAAAAAATCTAACTATTTCTATGGAGGGAACAAAGCAGCCTAATGTCATTTATGTAAGGAAATATGCCATCCTTATTTAGCTGGCCTACAGGTAACTCCAGACCCACAGCAATGCATTTGACTCTTAGCTGCCCTCAGAAATGGGCAAAGTGGGTACTGCAGATGCTGGAGATGAGAGTCAAGATTAGTGTGGTGCTGGAAGAGCACAGCAGGTCAGGCAGCATCCGAGGAGCAGAGAAAAAAAAAAATCAACATTTCAGACAAAAGCGCTTCATCATTCCCCAAAAGCTCATTCCTGATGAAGGGCTTTTGCCCGAAACGTCAAATTTTCCTGCTCCTCGGATGCTACCTGACCTGTTGTGCTTTTCCAGCACCCACTCTGATCTTGACTGCCCTCTGAAATGGTCAAGGTCACAACACAGTTCAATGGACAAATAAGGATGGACAGCAAATGCTGGCCCAGCCCACGGTACCCAAGTCCCATGAATGAAGAAAATCAATTACATTTCAGGCGAGGGTCAGGATTCAGAACTGCAAACTAAACACTGCTAACCACTCAGCAGTCTTTGCTAAAAAGAGTGTTATAAGTAACACAGAAATTTCTCAAAGACAATTAGGGAAGAGCAACAAATGCTGACTTTGCCAGCAACACCCACAACTCCCAAAAGAATGAAACAAAAATTAAGCTTTGTACGCCAATTTTAAATTCAAATTTGAAACTCAACTGGTCCACTTTTCATTCCTTTTAATCTTCATCTGGTGTTGATCCCTTTGCATCCCACTTTCAGTCTATTAAAATGTACCATCACTGTTGACAAATATTCTTTGCTTCTGGTAATTATCTGAGTATATGCTTTCTTTCCAGCACGATCAGTCATTTTGGGCATCATATTAGTGGCTAATTTGGGCTGAGTTGACAATGGAGTTATGGAGTCATACAGCACAGAAACAGACTCTTCGGCCCAACTCATCCATGCTGACCAGGTTTCCTAAACTGAATCAGTCCCACTTGCCTGCGTCTGGCCCATATCCCTCTAAACCTTTGTTATCCATGTACGTCCAAATGTCTTTTAAATGTACCTGCCTCTATCACTTTCTCCTGCACCTCATTTCATACATGCACCACCCTCTGCAAAAGTTGTCCCTGAGGTCCCTTTTAAAATCTCTCTCCTCTCACCTAAATCTTATAAACAATTGGCATCAATTGAATATTCCACTGGGCCAGCACTGATTCTAATATATTTCCTTAATCTGGAATCTCATTTAGATATTTCAGCAACTCATTGCTGCTCCTTTGACAGCATCTTTCATAGCCATGATACCTATTATGGACACGGGTAGCATACGTAAGGGATTCCTTCTAAGCTCAGCATTACCCTTTTATATCAGCCATTCCTACACAGTTGCTGGGTCAAAATACTAGAACTCCGATCCTTCCAGCACTGTGAGGTTCCCTATACCCCCATGGGCTGTAGCAGTTCAAGGGGACAGTTTGATACCACCCTCACAGTCAACTAGGTTTGGCGCAATAAATGCTGGACCAGACAGCAACACCCATATCCCATGGAGCTACACTCATCCAGGGAGGTGGGGGCATTTTCCATCACCCTCATGGACTTGTGCCTGGTGGACAGGCTTTGGGGAAAATCAGGTATTGAGTTACTCACTACAATATTTCTAGCTTCTGACCTGTTCTTGTAGCCACTGCTTCTGGAAAATAACAGAACACTGGTCTGTGTCTAACTTCAAAACTGGAAAGAACAGATGTCCCACTGTCTGTCATTCTCACATTCCAATCACTTAAATCTAAACTATCAACACCCTTTCTCCCCCAGCATTTCCAATGCCCCCTCACACTCAAAAAAAAATTGCCCCACTTCATGTCAGCTCTAATGGCAAATCTGTTCAATCCCTATCCCATTCAGCATTATGGTAAGCCAGTGTCTGTCTGAGTGCTCAGCATCACTCCTGATCTACCTGGTTGAGTCCTAACAGACATTGCTGCTAGACTGGATCTGTGGCAGGTGGTGATGGAATTAACAAAGGACAGTATACTTGACTTTAATCCGCATTAATCTGATGATTACAGATTCATCTGTCTGTGACAGAATCAGTAAGATTGATCACCACCACAGTGTTGGTGGAGATGAAGTCCCTTCTTCACATTAATGATATACTCCCTCCTATGTACCACTGTGCCATGAACTCTGCTTACCTCGCCTGCCAGTGGGATGCAACAAAACAGAGGGTTGGTGATTGAGGTAGTGCATGCAAGTACGATTCTATATGTATGACCTTCATGGACTATGGCTTGAACTAGGCTGTGAGGTGTCAAGAGCAGTGTCAATAGGGTAGAGTTGTTACTTCCTGTGTCCAGGTCAATGCCAGGTGCTCCATCTGGCTTCAATCCTGTTTTTGAAACTTTTTAGCCATTGATAAAATTGAACAGTTAGGTCATTTCCAAGGAGAAAATGAGGTCTGCAGATGCTGGAGATCAGAGCTGAAAATGTGTTGCTGGAAAAGCGCAGGTCAGGCAGCATCCAGGGAACAGGAGAATCGACGTTTCGGGCATGAGCCCTTCTTCAGGCTTATGCCCGAAACGTCGATTCTCCTGTTCCCTGGATGCTGCCTGACCTGCTGCGCTTTTCCAGCAACACATTTTCAGGTCATTTCAAAGGGCAGTTAAGAGTCAATCACATTGCATTTTATTTCTCTACGGACATGAGTGAACCAGTTGGCTAATTGGATAACAATGGCTTTATTGTCATCATTAGACTGAAGCCCAGCTGTCATACAATTCAAATTGGATCTGCCATAATGGAATTCAAATCGGAGTCCCAAAACATTACCTGAATCTCTGGCTAATTATGCCATTGCCTCATCCATAATAGATATGATTCAGACCAACTTTATAATTCCAGCAACCTTTAACCCAGAAGCAGTATAGGAAGGAAAATTTACAAGCTCTTTAAAATGGCTGATGAATCCATAGTTGGTTTTAATTATGTTTGAAAGAACATGTATCAAGTGAAAAGAAGTCAATTGTAAATTGAACAAGTAGCATAGGCCCATATGAACTGGTGACCCTTGACCTGCAAGCAGTATCGACAGAAAGGTAGTTAAAATATAACAGCCATATAGCCAGACACAAAGAAAGCAGCTGCAGATGGGAGAACAGAAAAGTGTGTGCGTGCAATACAGTTAAACTGACCAGAAATCCAAAGACAAGCTTACAGCCAGGGATGAAACTTGCCTTGGCTTCTGATTCATACAGTGAAACTTGCAAAATGTGAAATCTTATTGGTGATTTCTTTATTTGGGAGAGGTTTGGTAATTTTGGTTTATGGCTCCCACACAGAATGGTTAACCGTTTTGCACTATCCTGTTATGATCTTCATTTTGGGATACTTGCATGCTGTGACATCATATGGTATTTTATACACAGTAATTAAATTCTGGCTGTGTTTACAGAGCAGCAGTCTGGTTGCAGCATACGGTCTGAAATCATTGACCAAAGTTTAATCCCAAACCATATTGCCATAAAATGCCTGATTTATCTTTCACCCTCTAGCAACATCCCTTCTAAAAATTCAATCTCTCCCACCTCTCACTCACCTTTCCTTTCATTCTCCTCTGCCCCACCCACCTTCCCATTACTTGCTAAAGAATGGCTATATTTCTTTTTCATTTTTCAGGAAAGGGAATTGGCTGGAAATCTCTCTCTCCACAGATGCTACCTGACTTGAACATTTGCTGTTTTTCAGAACTTACAGCATCTGTGGTGTGCGCGCCTTGGAGTCATCATGCCAGTTCTGACATGGTACAAACAGGAAACTGCAAGTCACTATTGTCTCTCTCTCGCTCTCTCTCATATAATATATGCTTTTTTGTAAGAATGTGATTCAATCAAAAAGGTTTGACACAAAAGTAAACATGGTGACCAAAAGCTTGGACAAAGAGACGGGCTTTAAAGGTGACCTTATGGTAGTAGAGGGATTTGTAAAGCTTGAGACCCACACAACTAAAGACATGACAACCATTGGTGGGCAAAGGAAGGGTGAATTGCAACATGCCAGAACAAAAGGAATCCAAAGGGCTCCAGAAACTTAGGGGCGGGGCAGGGAAGAAGAGATCTGGACGACAATATCAGCATAGTCAGCAGGATCCTCACAGATAGCTACAATCGGACAGTGTCAGCAGCCAACCGGAACATTGGTGTCTCGAGACGGACGGGCCCACAAGGTAAGATTTTAAATCTTGGTCCCTCTCATTATTCCTGTGCGTTGGAGACGGTCCCCTACTTCAATCACTCTCTATTCTATAGATTCACTAGGGCGCTGACAAGCAGAGGTTCAAGTCCTCTGCACTGCATTGGAATGGGGGAGGGGGCGTGTGATTGAGGTTGGAGTCCTCTGCGCGGTACTGAGGTGAGAGTCCACCACACTATGCTGGGCTTCAAGCTCTCTGCGTTTAAATGGGCATTGAACTCTGTGTTTAATTGGAGATTAAGCCCCCGTGAGGACTAATGTGAGAAAGGGGTTACAGTCCCCTAGTGGTGAAAGTTGAGGTCTGAGTGTCTTTGTTCTGGCAGAAGAGAGTGGCTTGAATTGGTCCGCTGTGAGGGCTCTCTCTTTTGAGAAGTGTAATTTCAGTGAGAGAGAATGCAAACAAACGCAAAAAACACTGAAATTAAGGTTATACTAATACTTGGGTTGAAAAAGAAAAGTTTCAGTGTAAATTGTGCCATGCTGAGAGTGTGTGATGTTTAAAAATTTTGGTTTGTTAAAATCTGGTTCAGAAAATCCTTTTAAGTAACTGCTTTTGCCTTGTTTGAATCAGGATCTCAATGTATTTTGTGGGCTACACAATGGGGCAGATTTTGTTTTTACATTGAAATTATACAGCATTATGTCATTTTTTAAAATATCAAACTTGTAAACTTAAAGCAAATTGAGTGCCTCGAGCCCCTGAATTGTTCAAAAATTCTACAATGCCTATATTTAAATAAAAAGTTGGGTCAGTGGTCATGCTTTAGCCAGATGAGTGTATTGTATTACAATATCTTGTTGCTGCTGTGTTTTTAATCCAGTGTTCACAAAAAGAAGAATATTAAAATTTGAGGCTGAGCTGTTTAAATTCTGTTATTGTTAAGGTTTCATTGGCCCCCTTCATATTGCAAATTCAAAGAATGCTGATCTCCACCAAAGTTGCCACTATAATTCAGAATGTTTTATTTGGGAAGTTTCATTTGGAAAACATATTTTAGTATATTCTGCATTTGTTTTGCACGAAAATTTGAGATTTAAATCTGAAGTGGAACTGTCTCTTCAATTGCTAAAGCACAGGAAACATTTTGTTGTTCCCTTGTTGTTCCAGACTTTTGAAATACTTATCCTGACAGTTTTCACATTAGCCAAGTATCAATTTGTTAAAAGGAAAGTAATTTTTGAATAACCTGTATGGAGGCATCTTAGGACCATTGATTATTATTTATAATTGACTGAATTGTTTAGACAGTACAACTTAGAAGTTACGGATTGTACAAAACTTGATAATATCATAAACAGTGAACAGAGTAATAGACTTCAAGATGACTGGGAATGTTGAAATAGGCAGACAATTAAATATGTGACTGTCTTCATACTGATATCCACTTTGGTAAGGAAGGAATGAGAGAGGAAATGCAAAGGTACTTTCAGCAGCTAACATCATCTCTAGAGTTTCTCCAATCATAGGTAAAGCATGCCTTCAGACCACCATGCACCCCTCCACAACCCGATCCATAGGATTCAATCAGCTCCCCAGTCATGAGCATGAAAAGTGAAGTAGTTAACTATTGTGAAGAGGTTGGTATGTTTTTGTCAGTGGCCTTCATAAACCACGTGAGCTTTACCTTGTCTTTCAATCATTTAATAGATATGAAGGTTCACTGATCAAGCTAACATCATAAAAGCCAGCTGGCTTGTTACATTTAACAGCAGAGAGGGAGCAGAAGCAGCAAAGAATGCTGCACTCACCTTCCCTGCTGCTGCTGCAGCACTTCACACTCAGATGCGCTGGCATCCTCCATCTGAAGCATCTCTGCAAGGACGGAAGTCTCATCAGTTTTGTGAAGCGTTTAACTGCCCTTATCCAAGATATCAGATTTCTCAGAGGAGTGATGCCAGAACAGACTGAATTTTGTTTTCAGGTTGGACTTCACTAAAGGGGATTTTGGAGAACAGGCTCGTTTCCACTCGTTTTGGAGGGGATGGAGTGGTCACTAAAGACTGTGGACTTAAGAACTTTACATGGGAGGATTCTTCACACTCTATTTACTGTAATGGACTAGTAATTTTGTTGTTATAACCACTGTATGCGGTGCGTCAATAACAAATATTGATTGTCAAGAGTCTTATGAAAGCTGGTAGTACCATCTAGGTGGTTATCATGAAATGATAAAAGATGGGAATGAGAATGTGTGGGGTATAAGCAGGTAGGAAAGAGTTAAGTTCTGCGGTTTGTGAAATAATAGGTTCAGCTGAGCATAACTCAGATCAGGTAAGATCTTGCAGTTAACAATGGGGTGCTGGAGGCAAGGGTAATGGGTTAACAAGGTGGAAAAGCTTTCATTGTGTAGAGCCATTTAACAACATGAGGTAGCATTCAGTATGTAACGTCAGTTAACAAGGTGAAACGTATTTATTATGTGAAGTCAGTTTTTCATTGAGTAACAGTAGATGGTTTAATCTTTACTACTGACATTCACTGATTTTAACGGTCACCAATTAATACGTATGTTGCCTTATCTGGATGCTCTTCCCTGTAAAATGACGATATAGTTCATGGAGAAACTGCTGTTCCAGAGAAGACCATGAACTCATGTCTCTGTGCACATGGGCAATTGTTCTCTCTCCCTCCAGGGCCCAGGATAAAGATGAAGGAGGCAAAACTCTGTCTCTGAGCATTTTGCTTCAACTGGTGTTGGAGGAGATGACACTAGGTTCATGGATCTTTGAAACACTCTGCCTCAGGGGACAGTGGAAGTAGGGTCGTTGAATATTTCTAGGACAGAAGCAATTTGTAACTCAAGATTCTAAGAGTTTGAGTAGGCAGTAAAGTAGAATTGGGGCAACAATTTAATCAGCCAGGAGCTTATCAAATGGCAAAGAAGGATTGAAAGGGCTGAATGGCACACTCCTGCCTTGTATGTAAACTTCTGTTAGTGAGTTACATTTGCATTAGGTTCCCAGAGGAATCCTAAGGTGCACTGGTGCAGTAATTGTGCAGGGTTGCCAACTATGTTTAAATGCATTTCTGGAGGTTTTACCACATAACTTGCCCCCCACGCTCTAACCATTCAACAGCCAACAAATCCATGCTTGTGACCTACTGCCTTCCTACATCAACTGGAATGCAAAAGATTCATCACCCAATTGGATTAAGCTTGACTGTCAGCCAAACAGCACTTTTTACATTCAGTTTTCAGTAATTTTATCTTTGCTAAAGAGAAATGTTTTTTAATATCCTTGTATTTTTCTTCAGAGTTGGGCAAGTATGGTTCTGATGGCTAATTCTTGAAGGCTGCAAGCCAGTCATGGAGGGTTGGCAACTATGGTGCCAATTGGGAATCTTAATTCTACTTTCCCATTATAACCACTAACAAGGCCTTGCTCATTGTGTCAGGGTTATGAACATTTGACCCGGTGTCTACATCTGCAGCACTGGCTCCTAGTCAACATGCACTACAATCCCCTACATTTGAAACTGTCGTAGCCCAAATGCTGCAATGAGCTTTCTCATCCTGATTGGACAAAAGGAAATGGGACATGAATACTGGGTTAAGGGACGGGAACTCAAGGGAACTGAAAACAAGAACATTGAGCGATCTGGCTAAAACATTTAGAACGCTGCAATGCTGACTGAGAAAACAGGCTTCTGGTCACCCTTGAGATATAACACAAACTTGTGGCATTACTGTAAGCAGTAGGGCATTTAAAGTGGAGAGTTAGGGTCTGAATGATGCTACTGATTTCTGTTTGACAGTGGTGCAAACCATCTTTACACTTGTTTTCTCAACATGACCCCCGCCCCCCCCCAACCCCCACCCGGAAAAGGTAATTGATTGAAGTTAATTCATATTTACAAGATCAGCACTATAACGCCTGATCACAAAATAAAAAATGTACTATTCCTTCTGCCCAGGATATCCTCACCATATCGGCAACACTTTACAGGAGATGGACAAATGGGAAGATGACAACGACAAGCCATTATTATTTTTTTTAAAGTGTTGTTACAAGCTAGAAAATGACTGCTTTAAATTTTAGTTGCTACATCTGACTCAGTTATAAATGTATGTAATCACAATGTGACCCACAAGGCTTTTCTTAACCATTTCAGTGGTGTGATATTAATCACACCCAAACGGATTGTGATTTCAAAGCAAGTGAAAGCCATTTACACAGACTGACTTTAAAATCCTGAAAACTGCGTATGCATCGTTAGTAACTTAGTAACACCTAAACGTTAAGCTTGGTTGACAAGGAAGTGTCACAGAAATTGCTACGATTTCAGCTGTGCAGGTTTTGGTTGCATGTATGTCAGGTTAAACCTTGGGGAGAAAAAACACATTCTATAAATTTCTTTGGTGGGAATGATGGGACAAACCTGCCTGTGTGTGCGCCCTAAAGCATCTGAGGAGCGGGAGAATTGACGTTTCGGGCATAAACCCTTCATCAGGGCTTCCTGAAGGGTTTATGCCCAAAACGTCTATTCTCCAGCTCCTCGGATGTTGCCTGACCTGCTGTGCTTTTCCAGCACCACACTCTTGGTAGAGAAATTGATGCACAGACATCACACCCTTGAATGAACTTAACCCTCAAATTTGTTATACTGTTAAGCCTGAATTTGGCACAAGTTACAAAATAATCAGAAAACAAAATTGATGTTAATAGTCCTGCAACAGAACATTTCCCATACTGTATCATATGTTTGCTGCTTACATTAACAAATTCAGTTTGCATCTAATAACCTAACGAGCAAGTTCAAATTGTGTTTATTATACTAAATTTTAGAAGCATGTGTGGAGTGTGTGTGTCAATTTAGGAAACCAATAGAGTTATCAAGAGTTTCTGTTTGATTCATAAGCATCATCATAACACCACAGTATTGTTGATTTTAGCAAGCTTATCCTTCATCCTCTTTCACAGTTTGCTATTTTCCCCTCAGTGTGAATCATTAAATGTAGAGAATTCAAAAGCTCTTTGAAGCACAGCAGCACTTGGACTAATGAGTAGGTGGAGTTTGCCACTAATTGCTCAAAATGGTAATAAACTGTCCATCAAACTCCATCGTGCTTCAAATCCAAATGCCTTAATGATGAGACAGAGCAGTGGCAAAGAACAGGAAAGGTAACTTTCACATTCTGGAACCCACTAACCTTTGGGCCCATGTGCCCAAAGAGCTGTGGTTCAAGAATTGGCCTGTTCGCGTATAGGATGAATAGCCAAGGTCTTTCTCCTAGGGGTGGGAGTCCAAAACTGGAGGGCATAGATTTAAGATGAGAAGGAAAAAGATCTATAAAGGACCTGAGGGGTGACTTTTTCAGGCAGACGGTGATGCACGTATGGAATGGGCTGCCAAAGGAAGTGGTGGAGGCAGATACAATTGCAACATTTAAAAGGCATTGAATGGGTCTGTGAATAGGAAGGGTTTAGAGGAATACGGCTCAAATGCTGGCAAATAGGACTAGGTCAGATTGGGATGTCTGGTTGGTGCAGACAAGTTGGACCGAGTGGTCTGTTTCTGTGCTGTATGATTCTACGAAGACCAACAGCAGAAACTCAACCACGAGCAGACATCATCTTAGCACTGAAGGACAGCAGATGATGGAGTAAAGCAGTCAAACTTGCGCAATTCAGGATCTACAAACACTGGCACAGTGAGACATGAAAATGGCAAGCTAGGAAAATTTCACAATCATGTTAACAACAGACACACAATCTTCTGGACCAACTGGTTATGCGAAATCACATTATTTTTAAATATTTCCCTCGTAGCTGCTGCTTTCATGTTAGTTGAATAGTTCAGAAAAACTTGAAATTCCAAAATTAAGTCATGAACGATGAATGTATGGATAAATGATTTCATAGGTACTATATATAGATTTAAATTATTTCTATGCTTAGAACTTTAAACAAAAAGTAGAAGAATGTTTCAAGCAATTTCAGAGAATAGAATAATGGAATAGTTACAGCACAGATGGAGGTCATTGAACAGATAGTGTTTGTGTCAGTGCTCTGTAAGAGTAACTCACATAGTCCCATATACCTACCTTAAAACTAGTAAACTGGTAAAACCAGGAAGTTTCATTTCTGCACAGCAACCAATACAGTAATTCCCCAGAGTTAGTTGATAATTGCAGCAGATTGATACAAAGGAAGTTCAGGATGTGAAACATTAGCTGTAAATAAACATCCTGTTATCTCAACAAATTAGTTTTACTCCGGCCATCACTATAATATTATAACATCTTATTCTTGCAGTGAAAGTAGGAGAATCTCAAAAATAAAACCAATGAAAAACTTCAAGTAATTTTAAATGAGCAGCTTCAAGGAAGATTGAGATTTCTAAAGACTTACTGAGGAAATTTCAAAGTCTGGGGTCCAAGTAACTGAAGGCACCATCGATATCACAGAAGTTAAAAATCCCAGAACTAGAGTGCAGAGTTCTCAAGGGCTAGCAAAGCAGACAGAGATAATGGAGCTTTGTCCTTTGTATTGGGTGTACATAAAATCAGTTATGCAAACTCAGTTCAAGCTAGGAAAAAAACAGAAATTACTGGTAAAGCTCAGCAGATCTGGCAGCATCTATGGAGTGAAATCAGAGTTAACGTTTCAGGTCCAGTGACCCTTCCTCAGACCTGATGCTCCTTAGGCCAAAAGCCAAATCTAATTGTCCTTCATCTGAATACACATGCTGTTCAGAACTAAATAAAGCTAATGGCACATATTGAGATTAATAGACATGATCGGAGAGCTATTATAGTTACCAGGAAAACAAAGCTGGAAGCTAAATATTCAGAGATGTTTTCAAAAAAAAAGGGGACAGACAGGAAGGAAAGTATGATGGGATAGCTTGGTTAGTACGAGATAGTATTAGTACGAGTTAGTACAAATGTAATCACAAGAAATGATACTGAATCGCAAGATCTACAATCCATGTGGGGACAGGTATGAAATAAGGCCAAAACAATGCTGTATACAGGCTCCCTAACAGTACTTATACTGTAGGGCAAAAAAATTGTAAAGTTTTAGAAGCAAACAACAGACAACAAAAAGTTAAGAAAATAAACTAGCAAGACACACAAAAAGGAGTCAGTAAGAGCTTTTCTTTTTGTAAAATACATGAAACGGAGGAGGGAGACCAAAGTGAATCTAGGTGTCCTACAGAAAGAGCCTATGGAAATAATAATGGGCAATTGGGAAATGGGAGAGGAATCAAATAAATAGTTTGCATCGGTTTACATAGTAGAGAACATTAATAACATTCCAAACATATAAAATCAAGGGACAAACAATAGGGAGAAAATAAATACAATAACTATCAAGAGGGAAAGGGCAACAGGGAAACTAATGGGGCAAAAGACCAATAGGTCTCCAAGACATGATGATCTGCATCCTAAGTAGTCACAGACATACACTGGTAGTATACTGCCATAAATTCTGGAAAATGTCCAAGAGTCTAAGACAAAAGGGAAGGAGCCAAACAGGCAGCTCAAAACAAAATACTGGTAATCTGAAATAAAAGCACAACGTAGTTGTGAAACTCAGGTCTGGCAACATCTGTGGAGAGGAGAAAGTGAGGTCTGCAGATGCTGGAGATCAGAGCTGAAAATGTGTTGCTGGAAAAGTGCAGCAGGTCAGGCAGCATCCAAGGAACAGGAGAATCGACATTTCGGGCATAAGCCCTTCAATTCCTGAAGAAGGGCTTATGCCCGAAACGTCGAGTCTCCTGTTCCTTGGATGCTGCCTGAACTGCTGCGCTTTTCCAGCAACATATTTACAACATCTGTGGAGAGTAAGACAGAATTAACATGAACTGAAGAGGCATATTTGTTCAAACGTTAATTCCTTCTCTCTCTACATGATGATTCCAGACCTGCTGAGTTTCTCCAGTGCTTTATTTTAATTTTTAAAAAGGGTAAATATTTGAGAGAAAAATATTAAATGTCTAATTTAAAGGATGTAATAGTGCATTTAGAAATGTATAATTAAGAAAAGTCAGCAAGGCTTAATGAAGTTGAAATCATGCCTAACAAATTTTGAATTTTCTTAAGGTAATAAGCCATATAAAAGGGAAACATATTTGGAGTATATCTGGATTTCCAAAATGTGTCCAACAACACACCAGACATAAAGCTATTTCTATTTAACAGCCTTTGGGGTTGGGGTTGTATAATAGTACAGATTGGCTAAGAGAAGACAGTTGAAATAAAAGGGCAATTTTCAGGATGGCAGCTTGTAACTAATCAATTAGTGCTGGGCCACAAGTTGCCATCCAAGAGGACCATAGGGCTACACTCAAATGACCGGTGTGGTTTAAGATCACAACACCCCAGGTGAGAGGAGAGTTTGAAAAGGAGAGACACTCATGGTAACCTCAGCTGGCGCAGGAAGTGAACCAAAGCTGTTGGCATCACTCTACATTGTAAACCAACCAGCTGTCCAGCCTACTGGGCTAACCAGCTCCATTGAGAGAAGTGAACGCATTATCAGCATGTCTGTGACAAAATATATGTAGGAAGAAGAGTGAGGAGGATGACAGTCTCCAGGAGGTCACAGACAGGCTTACAGTGTGAGCAAATACTTGGTACATATGAGAAAATGAGAGGTTATTCATTTGAAGGTAGAATAGGGAGCTGGATATTATTTAAATTGGGAGAAAGTGAGGACTGCAGCTGCTGGAGACCAGAGTTGAAAAGTGTGGTGCTGGAAAAACACAGCAGGCCAGGCAGCATCCGAGATTCTCCTGCTCTTCGGATGCTGCTTGGCCTGCTGTGTTTTTCCAGCACCACACTTTTCAACTATTATTTAAATTGGGAAAGACTGCCAGAGGCTACAGCACAGAAGAGTTTTGGAGTCTTGGTGCATGAATCACAAAAACGCTAGCACCCAAGTACATCAAGTAGCAAGGAAAGCAAATAGAATGTCAGCTTTTACCTCCAAGGGAATAGAGCATAAACATAGGGAGTCTTGCTAAAACCCAGACTACACTTAGGAATACTGTGAACATTTGTCAATTTGTTGAATATATACTGACATCAGAGGACATTCACTAGGCTGATCCTGGATATAGAGGACAGCTTGAGTAGGTTGGCCCTGTATTTAATAGAGATGAAAAGAATGAGAAGTGACCCTTATTAAAACATAAAATTCTTAGGAGGTTTCAAAGGCTAGAGGTGGTTTCCCTTATGAGACAGCATAGGACTAGTGGGTCTAATCTCATGTCATCCCATTCCTCCTCCTCCTTCCTCCTTCCCCCTCCCACCACCACCACCACCACAGACAAAGCAAAACTCTCAGTTACACAATATAGCTTTACCTCTTTCATCTTTATTCCGGGGGAGAGAGAATGATTGCCTATGTGCACAGACATGAGTTCACTGTCTTTTCTGGAACAGCAGTTTCTCAATGAAGTATATAGTCATTTTACAGGGAGGAGCAAGGGCTCTCAGATAAGGCAACATACATATTAATTGGGTGACTGTTACAATCAAAGTAAAGATTAAGCCATCTGCTGTTACACAATGACTAACTGACTTCACATAATGAACACTTTTCACCTTGTTAAGCTGACCTCACATACTGAATGCTACCTCATCTTGTTAAGTGGATCTACGGAATGAATGCTTTTCCACCTTGTTAACTCATTACCCTTGCCTCCAGCATCCCATTGTTAACTAAGTTCTTATTTGATCTGAGTCATGCTCAACTGAATCTCTCGTTTTACAAAACTCAACTTAACTCTTTCCCTGTCTGCTTATACCCTATGCACCTTCTCACTCAGTTGAAGAATTTCTTCTCTCAGAGGTGAACCTGTGGAATTCTTTACCATAGAACGCTGCAAGACTGGGTTGTTAAGTATATTCAGGGCAGAGATGCTCAGATTCTTAATTAGTAAGGAAATCAAGGATTACGGGGAAAAGATCATCAGATTAGCCCCAATCTCGTTATATGGCAGATCAAACTTTACAAGCCAAATGTAAAGTAGACACATTGCCTCCTGTGTCTATGGCAAAAGACAAAGCCATAGAGAATTTGAAAACATAATTAAGAATTATAAAATAAAGCAATTTCTGAGAGACCAATGAAGGTAAGCATATAAGGTTTCAGCAATTGCTGAATTTAAAATTAAGGTTGATATCATTTTTTAAAAATTAAAGGTATGGGTCGAAGACAACCTATTGAATTGGATTAGCCATGATCTCAGTGAACAACAGAACAGGCACAAAGGGTTAAATGGCCCCATCATGCTCTTATTTTCTTGGTATGGACAGCGTTTTAGAGGACTTCAAACCTACACAGAGTAGAATGTTAACAGGGTCTCCGTTACTCCTTTGATTTTATTTTTAATTGGAATGCTTCACCAGGGGCTGACTAACCTGGTTCATGTTTATTTTTAATAGAGTAGAACGTAGGAGGCTGGCCAAGAGAGCACTGGAGTATTAGCAAAGACACAGATGAGCACAGGAGACAGGCAGAGAGAGCTGGCAATGCTACAGAGGCGGATGGAGAAAGACTCTGCAATAATGTGGGTAGAAGAGTAAATTTTAACACCACGGTGCAAACAGTCTGGTTCAACCTCATATAGCCACCAGTGTACAGGAATCAAAATTGGTGGCGAGAGCAGAATTTGTGACAGGACAGCTTCAGTCTCTGATATTTAACTGAAAGAAGTGTCCAGAAATTACTGGAGTGGAGCGTTATTGAATATATTTCTAGGATCCTCCAATATATTTTTCCTGACCAGTTAATGAGAATATATTCAATCTTTCAAATTAATCTGCATTTTATTTCCCTATTGAGTATGCAACTGGAGTATTCAGCTCAGTCATCTACCTCTAAATGGTATGAGAGATTTAACCTGTACCTTTTAATTTCAACCAAAAAGGCTATAGACAAATATTTTCTAATTAAAAACAATTCTCATGAATAATAGATGCTTAGAATGTTGTCGATAATGGTACTTTTGTATTGTATCCAACTTTACTCAATGTGCTGGCTTCAACCAGACAGCTCTATTCCATGTGTGATTGGTACTCCGTCACCCACAACATTACTTCATGTGAAATCAACAATTGAAATTCACAGTTCAACAACAGATAATGGTTGGCAGCAAAATGGAGTGCTCAAGATTCCACAAGAAATCATATGCTCCAAAAGCAAAACATTTTAGCACACTTCGTATTTTTACTCTTCGGCTGTTTTCACAATTTCTTTTCCCTTAAAACATTCATACCTTATTGATCAGAGATATTATTAGTCAAGTCAAATATCCAAACATTACATAACTAACCATGTATATATCAATACTATTAAGGTCTTTCCCTCAGTCAAAATTTAGTCCTGTAATAATCAGTATTTTGTGTTCTTTTCCGGAAAGGTTTCAGTACCATCAATTAGGCTGGTAAATGGCCATTGTGGGGTTATGATCCAGAGCACAGTTTACTGCCTAGAAATGAGCGAAACCACAGCATAACCCAAGAATGATTACAGAGAACCTTTATACCTACAACTGACTTTCGAAAGGGGGGAGGAGGGGCACGAAGAGGGAAGGACCACGAAGTATAATGAAGTAAAATCCTCAGTCCTTATCCTGAAAGATAAATAAATGAAGAGAATGCAGTTCTCACGTTGAAAACAGTCTGTGCTCTACAGTTACAAAAATAACTTTCACATAACACCCTTCACATAGCAAAATGTCCCAAGGCATATCCACATCAGATCAAATCGGATTAAAATAAGGCAATGATGTGGTGACCAAAAGCTTGTTTTCAAAGAAAGATGGTGTTTAAATGTCAAAAGTTAGAATAGAATTCTAGGTGCTAAATGGCTAGGGCCATGTGTTCCAATGAGACAGGGGTGGATGAGACAGGGATCTTGGGGGGGTGCAAAATCATGGACACACAGCATTCCAATTTATAAAAATGGTGTTGCGGGGGAGGGGGGGGGGGGGCTTGTAGACTACAAAGAAGATTTAATTGGCAGGACTGGGAGACAGATCAAAAGAGAGAAGGAATTAAAGAAACAGGCATGAGGGACAGGTCTAGCTATTAATTGAGCTGTTAAAAAAGTCACCACCCTTATTGAAATACCTCTTCAACATGTACAAATCTTCAAAATGCCTGTTCCAGTTAAGCCTAACTGTGTGACTGGTATTACAGACATCAACTTTAACTAGATCAAGAAAAATGTTGACAACTATCATTTTTTTTAAAAAAGTTCAGCATGTCTGGACATGTTATGACGCACCTCCCTGCCATCATATCCTGGGTAGAACTTGAACGTGAACAGTCTGGCCCAGTTTGGGATACTACCAATGAGCCACAAAATATTTAATTCTCCAAATAATCTAACTAGCTCGCTAAGTATCAAGACAAAAAGGAACAACTCGGCTGATCTTGCACTATCTGTGGAGAAAACAATATTTGAGAAAGGTCACTGGATTCAAAGTATTAACCAGTTTCTTTCCAGAGATACTGCCAGACCTGTTAGGTTTCTCCAACAATTTGTGTTTCAGATTTCCAGCATAACAAGCTGAAAAATTAGGTTGTTTCTTGACAGTGATTTTCACTTTGGATATTTGTTACTGCATAAAGTAGCCTCATGTTTAGTAAAGCAAAGGCAGATAGGTCAGAGTACAGTTTTTCCTCTTCTATCCCTCAGCTCCAACCCTAAAGAACTCCCAAATGCACCAAAGTGAATTTTCCACATGTGCCACGCCTGGGATGTTTGGTTCAGTTAGCACTGAGGTATGGTTAAATCAGTTATCTTGAATTTAAAGGTGTGTCAGATTGAGTTTGACAAACCTCGATTCACTTAACATTCCACTGTTTTAAAGTGCATTCAAATCCTGATCCCCAAGTATGCAATGATTTACTGATATAATCGCACCACCCAGTCCAGTCCCCACCCAATATAAGTACTGCCAGAATCTACATTCACACCCCATTTCTTCTTGATCAAAATTGCTGTTTAAAATTGCTTTTCTTTGATCCCAAGGGTTTGTCAAAACAAAAAACAGCAATTGCTGATGAAATTCAGCAGGTTCGGCAGCATCCGTGTGGAGAAAACAGACTTAATGTTTTGTGCCCTGGTGACTCTTCATCAGAAGAGTTCTGATGAGTCACCAAACTCAAAACATTAGTTCTGCTTTCTCCCCACAGATGCTGCCAAACCTGCTAAGTTTCACCAGCAATTTCTGTTTCAGCTGTCCGGCATGCACAGTTTTGTTTTATATTTGTGCTTGCCCAAAGGCAGGATATAACTCAAAAGGGAGTTAAACTTCAAGTATCATTTAGGATCAAACTTAATCGAGTATCATAGCTAAGAGGCTAACACACCAATAGTGCACTCATCATAGCAGGAGTAAGCCATTCAGCCTCTCAATACCTGCTGTGCAATTTGTAAATAAAGCTGATCATTTACCTCAATTACATAATTCTATGCTATTTCCCCCAAATCCTTTGATGTTATTAGTAACTAGACAATCAATCAATCTCTCACACTTGATGACTGATCTCCCACTGTCCTTTGTGGATGGAGAATGCAATGAAGAGATTTCTTCTCATCTCAGTTGTAAAAGGCCTGCCTTTTGTTCTGGCATTAGACGCCAAAGCCAAGGAAAACGTCTTTTTTTAAAATTAACATAGTCCTAAACTCCGAAGAATATAGACCTAGTCTCCCCCATCTCTCTTCATTAGACAGTCCTATCATCCCAGGAATCAGCCTGGTGAACCTCCTTTCCATTCCCTTTGGCAGTATGAAACAGAACTGCACACAATACTTCTGTATTTAGTATTATTTACAACTGAAGACTTCTTTGCCCCAACACACTATGGAATATTTTAAAATTTAATCATATGCCCAAAATATAAACTTTCATTTATTTGTACATATTCAGTGGTAGAAGAGCAGTACCATCACAATGTTTTGATGCCCAGAAGAATCCAGAACCCCACTCGGAAATCTCAATGCACTGCATAAATAACAGTACGTTTAACATTTTTGTTCCTAAGACGTCAGATATCTTTGACTTCCCATGGCCACTACAATATGATTTTATTGAACCATGTGCAGTTTGCAGGGGTTGGTTAGTTGCACTCTCACCCCACAGACACACATACTTGTGAATGAACAGCCCATTAAAAGAGATGAGAAATCAATAATCCAAACAAGCACCAGTGTAATAATTGAGAACTTTCTGTAGCAGATGTGCATTCTTTCAAATAAAATTCTGGGGGGCAGGGGGGTTCCTAAGCAGTAGAAATATAAAGACACATGAGGATGGTTCTGAATCAGAAAGAAGCAATTTAATTAGAAAAAGGCAGACATGAGAATGAGGTAATCCTGAAGAATTAAACTGCATTTATTTCAATGCAAGGAGTCTTGCAGGTGAGGCTGATGAACTCATGGGACTGAGACATCATAGCTATTACAGAAACTTGCTTGAGGAAAGTACAAGACTGGTAGCGCAATGTTCAAGGTTTTAGATGTTATAGGAAGGATAGAAAGAGAAGAGAGGAGGGGAGTGGCATTTTTGATTAAGAAAAACATTTAGTAATGTAACTAAAGAAGATATTTCTGAGGGATTGTCCAGTGAAACTATATGAGTAGAACTTACAAATAAGAAAGTAATGATCACCTTGATGGAATTGTACCAAATTCCCCTCAACAGTCAGAGGGAAATTAAGAAACAAATATGTATAGAGATCTCAGATATAAGCAAAAATAATAAGTTGTTACAGTAGGGAATTTTAATTTTTCTAACATTAACACAATGGCAGTCCCAGTCAAAGACTTAAATGGTGAGGAATTCGTTAAATGGATTCAAGAAAATTTTCTTTATCAATATACAAAATGGAGAAGGAGCAAAACTTGACCTCTTGGGAAATAAGACAAGGCAAGTGATTGAAGTGTCAGTAGGGGGACAGTTTGGGACGAGGGATCTTAATTTTGTTAGCTTTAAAACAATCACAAAAGGATACATTTTCCATAAAAGCTAAGGCAAATTTTAATGGTATGAGATCTTTCAAAAGTTGATTGGAGTAGACTGTTCGTAGGTAAGGGTTGACTGACAAGTGGAAGGCTTTCAAAAGTGTGACAATGAGAGTTCAGAGACGTTACATACGTATTAGAGTGAAGGAGTATTAAGAGTAGCATACAATGGATGAAGAAAGATATTGACGTTCTAATCAAGAGCAAGAAAGAACTATATAGACAACTGGATTCAAATGAATTTTTTTAAGAATATGGGGCATTCTTAAGAGGGAAATCAGGAGGGCACAGTGGAAATATGAGATAGCCTTCGCAGATAAGGTTAAAGAGAATCCAGAGAGATTCTACGAGTACATTAAGTGCAAAAGAGGAACCAGAGAGAGAATAGGGCCCCTTAAAGATCAACGAGGTCGCCTAAGTGTTGAACCTCAGGAGACAGGAGATACTAAATGAATATTTCACGTCAGCTTTTACTGTGGTGAAAGAAATGGAGGGTAGATAACTCAAATAAGTATTGATGTTTTGAACACAGTTCACATTACAGAAGAGTAATTCTTCTGGAGGTCTTAGAAAACATAAAGGTGGATAAATCTCTGGGAAATTAGAAAAGGGATTGCAGGCCCCTAGCAGAGATATTTGTACCATCTATAACCACAGGTGAGGTGCCAGAGGACTGGAGGATGGCTAATGTTGTGCCTTTATTTCAGAAAAAGGCTATAAGGAAAAGCCTGGGAATTATAGACCTACAATCCTGACATCAGTGATGGGTAAGTTGTTGGAGGTGATTCTGAAAGATTGGATTTACATGCATTTTAAGAGACAAGGGATAGGGATAGTCAGTATGATTTTGAGAGGGGGAAATTGTGACTCAAACTTGATTGAGTTTTTTTGAGGAAGTAACCAAAAATATTGATGAAGGCAGAGTGACAGTTATTGTTTACATGGACTTCAGTAAAGCCTTTGACAAGGTTCCACACGGTACACTAATCAGTCGTATGGAATTCCAAGTAAGCTGGCCAATTAGATATAGAATTGGCTTGATGGTAGGACAAAGGGTGGTAGCGGAGGTCTGTGACCAGCAGCCTTCCACAGGGATTAGTACTGGGTCCACTTTTATCATTTCTATGAATGATTTGGATGAGAAAATAGGAAACATGGTAAATAAGTTTGCAGCTGACACCAAAATTGTTGGTTTTATGGACAGTAAAGAAGGTTATCTAAGATTACAAACAGATCTTGATCAATTGGGTCAATGGGCTGAGGAATAGCAGATGGAGTTTAATTTGGATAAACGGGAGGTACTGCATTTTGGTAAAACAAAGGCAGGACTTATACTATTAATAGTAAGCCACTGGGTAGTGTTGTAGACCAGACAGTCATAGGGGTTCAGGTACATAATTCTTTGAAATTTGCATCACAGGATGTAGTAGAGCAGTTAAAAAGGCGTTTAACATGCTTGCCTTTATTGCTCAGACCACTGAGTATAGGAGTTGGGATGCCATGTTGAGGATGTACAGGATGTTGGTGAGGCATCTTCTGGAGTACTGTGCAGTTCTGGTCACCCTGCTATAGGAAGAATATTATTAAATTGGAGAAGATTCAGAAAAGATTTGAGGAATGGCGGATTTGAGTTATAAAAATAGGCTAGAACTTTTTTTCACTGATGCATAGGAGGTTGAGGAGTGACCTTATAGAGATTTATAAAATTAGGACATAGGTAAGGATCTTTTCTCAAGGGTGGGGGAGTTCAAACCTAAAGGGCTTTTTTTTTTTAAAAAAGGTGAGAAGAGGAAGCTTTTAAAAAAAAAGAATGAGGGGCAACTCTTTTGTCAATACAGAGATGTTTGTGTGTGGAATGAACTGTCAGAGAAAGCGGTGGACGCAGGCCCAGTTACAACACTTAAAAGACATTTAGATAAGTACAAGAATAGGAACCGGTTGGAGGGATATAGGCCAAACGCAAGCAATTGAGACTAGTTTAGTTCGGGAACATGGGTTTGGCGTGGATTAGTTGGAGTGAAAGGTCTGTTTCCATACTTTATGACTACTTAGAACCTAAAAGAAACAAGTATTACACACCAACCCTACCTCCTTCACCAATTAATATAACTGATCTCTAATTTCTACTCTCTTCATATTCCCATTCCGATTTATAGTCCAAAATATGGTCCAAAGTCACTTACGTAGTTTGCAAAATTGGTTATTTTTTAAGGGTCTTGCAGCAGTGATGCCTTGCCTACCTTTGAGCCAGATGGCTTGGGTTTAAGTCCCACCTGACCCACAGGTTTATATCACACCCACCACATCAGGTTCTTTCATCATATCATATTTCATTAACAGTATAGGCCCATTCTGCTTTCTCCCCTCATAGAACTAATCAATTGAATTTGCATTGACTCCCTTGTCTATCAGGCACAAAGGGTACAGGGGTAGACAGAAATATGGAGTCAAGCCCACAATCGGATTCAACGATGATCTTATCGAATGGCACAATAGGCTCGAGGGGCCAAATGGCCTACTCCTGTTTTTAATTTATATATCTTTATGTTCTCCAAGGCAAATACTTCTAGGCACAGAAAGCAAAACTATGCATAGTCTGTCTCAAAGCTCTGTACAAGAATTTTTTGCTTTTCTCATAGAAACCTATAAAATTCTAACAGGACTACGCAGGGTAAACGCAGGAAGGATGCTCCAGATGACCAGGAAGTCCAGGTCAGGTGTCACAATTTAAGCATACACAATAGGTCATTTAGGACTGAGTGTGGTGAGTTGGGGAATTCTCAATGACAGAAGGCAATTTAAGCCAAAATATTTAATGTTAGAGGACCTAGATAGGGTTCTTAGTACTAAAGAGATCGAATGGTATGGTGGGGAGAAAGTGGAAACAGACTGTGTTGAATGGTGGGGCAGGCTCAAAGAGCTGATTGGCCTATCTGCTCCTAGTTTCTATGTAGCAATTGCTGTGCCAAAAAAAACTTTCTAATTTCTTGCTTTACCAGTATGTTAACTTTCTGTATTAGCTGTAGAGGCACACCCACATTCCTTGGGAAGTCATCTATTAGTAGGTTCTAATTGAAAAGTATTGATCTATTTTTCTTACTGAAGTAAATGACTTCACTTCCTATCATTTCATTGTGTTTGTCACCTCCTTGCTTACTCAAGAATATAAAATGCCTTTGTAGGTTATATCCTCTTCCTAGCAGACTTTCATACTTAGCTCATCATCAACAAAACTTATGAGGTTACACTCAGCACCTTCAACCATGATAAATAATGGGATCTCAGAAATTCCAGACTTCTCTAGTTACTGCTTGCCAAACTGAAACCTAACCTTAACCTTCAGGACTCAATACAGTTCAATAATTGAGCACCTTTTCCTATATCCTTACCCCAACCCCCACAAACCAATCCTTGCATCACACAGACTGCTACCAAAACCAATCCAGTGTCAGAAATGGTCCCCATTAGTAGCTATTAATTCTCCCAGGCTGACCATTACCCAATCCTTTGTCAGCCCAATTGCTGTTTTTTCTCTCTCTCTCTCCACCCCCCAACACTCCATCTCCACTTATCATTTATTCCTCCCCTCCATCCCAAAATTGTCCCAGCTATTCAGTTCTGAAGAAGAGTCACTGGACTTGAAATGTTGACTCTGCTTTCTCTCCACAGAGGCTGACAGACATGATGAGTTTTCCAGCAATTTGTTTTTGTTTCTGATTTCCAGCATCCATAGTTGTTTTGGGTTTTTTAAAACCTATTAACTGCTACTCTGGTTTCTGCCCTTTAACCAACCTTTACCAATTCTAAAGTATTAGTCCAAACTCAAGAGCCTTTAGAATAAATGCAAAGTACTGCAGAAATTGAAGATCTGAAATTTTTTTAGAAATCATAGAAACTCAGCAGGTCAAGAACTTATACCTTGTGCAGCACATTTTATGACATCTTACTAACTGCCTTTAGAAATCCAAATATGCCATAGCTGGAGCAACTCAGCTATGAAGAGAGGCCACTTCAGCTAGGGTTGTCCTCCTTTGAGCAGAGAAGTGGAGGGGAATTTGATTGAGATGGTACAATGTTCTGAGGGGCATGGATACAGACAAACCTTTCTCCTTAGTAGAGGGGTCAATAACCAGGGAGCACAGTTTCAAGGTTAGGACCAGTAAGCTCAGAGTGGATTTGGGATTTTCTTTTTCATCCAGAGGGTTGTAGGTATCTGGAACTAATGTCTAAAGGTAGCAGAGACCAGAACCCTCAAGTCATTTTAAGAACTATATAGATGAACAGTTGAAACTCAATAACATAAATGTTGAAAAATGGGATTAAAACAGATGCATATTTGATGACTGGTGTGGACACAACAGAACTCTTTGAATGCTATAAAATCTCTATGACTAAGAGATTGGGATCTCACCTGGCATTCAGACTAATATCTATCCCTCTATGAACATTCCTATAACAAATTCTCTAATTACTAATGCATTTTTGTTGTTGGACCTTGTTGTATGCAAATTATTTGCTGAATTTCAAAAATGACTGCCCACCGAAAATAACATGTTGACTGTAAAAATGCATTCCAAGATTGTTAAAGTTGTGGAAATAAGTTGTGCTTTTAGAGGGAAAACAGTCTTTAGCAATACATATATAAAAGGATTTGGAGATGCCGGTGTTAGACTGGGATGTACAAAGTTAAAAATCACACAACACCAGGTTATAGTCCAACAGGTTTAATTAGAAGCTCCGAAAGCTAGTGTGCTTCCAATTAAACCTGTTGGACTATAACCTGGTGTTGTGTGATTTTTAACTATATAAAACGAGCACTTGAAATCAGATTGTCACTATCCTTTAATGAATTAATCTGAAACCTAATTTCAGCAGTAACATGCTACACGCAAAAGATCGAGAACAGAAATTATAGGGCAATCCCAGAAGAGTGAAATTCTCAACTGCAGGAAAGGTAATAGACAAGTTAAAACAATCCGTTCGACAATACTCGATAACCACCCCTCCCCCATTCAAACTACAACTTCATTTTCGAACACAGTGCTAGCGTGCAGGACCATTGTTCACGCCTATAATTGATTACCGACATGAAACGCAACCTGTCAACAATCTATCCTGAAGTCCTTCTCCCTCTATATTTTCACTGAGGAATCTTCGCTTAGAAACGTGTCTATTGCTGCGCAGACTGACCAACATTTTTCCCCCAATGGGAAGGAACGTTTCATCCCACGGATTTAAGAAGAAATTAGGCCGTCGCTCATTTTTAGCAGGCAGCCCAGATTTCAACACCCAGAACAGAACGAAAGTTACCTTTCAAACAGACCTAGATAAGGTAGAAAGTGCCACGTGTGTGTGTGTGGGGGGGGATATTGTTAGATTCAGACTCGAATCAATTGCTTCACCAAAACACAAAGCCGTCACCCCACACCGTTTTGTGTTAAAATCCAGGTCAGTGGCGAAAAGGCAGAAACTTACAAACAACACGAATCGTGATCAGGCCATCGTCCTGCTTGGCGGGAGAGCGGGTTTTTAAAACAAAAAGGCAGACGGCTGTTGGAGCAATAATTCAGGGTGAGGAGTCAGAGGCTTGCGCGCAGGCACTGAAACAACAACGGGCTTCCCTTGGCCTCGGAGCGAGGAGAGGCGCCGGGCCTTCTCACGACATCATCACGGCCGGGCAACCCGATCCTTTCAGAGGCATCGCCGCCCGGGACGGACACTAACGTTCGGCTTTTCGCGAAGGGCACGGGCGGAGAAACGGCCACCGTTCCGCGGATAATCTAAGGAGACAGAAACTTCCCCTCATCACTTCCTACTGCGCCGGGCAGCCAGCTTTCCGTCTGCGCATTACCTCATCAAACCTTGCGGTCAGACAACAGTGACGCCATGACGCAGATGACACCGAGGCCACCCCCGCCGCGAGGATGGTGTTGGGGGGGAGGGGAATATGCGCGTGCGCAGAAGGTGTTGGAGCCGCGCGGGGCAGTGTTCAGAGCGTGATTCCCGATCCGCTCGAAGTCGCCAGTGATGCGCGTGCGCATGGCAGACCCCATTCCCGGAGCCATCCGCCCAGGCGGAGTTGAGAGAAATGCGCCTGCGCAAATCGTGAAGGCGCGGGATCCTGGCCGGGTGTGCGCTTTTGTGTGGAAAAATGAAGGGGATGCGCATGCGCAAATCGTTGCCGCGGGGAGGGTGAGCCGCATGCGCAAATCGTTGCCGCGGGGAGGGTGAGCCGCATGCGCACATCGTTGCCGCGGGGAGGGTGAGCCGCATGCGCAAATCGTTGTCGCGGGGAGGGTGAGCCGCATGCGCAGTGCTCGTACAGGGCGGTTTTCCGTTGGGATTGCTCCTGGCCCCCTCACGGTAGTGACACTGCCGCCTACTCCTCCCTCTTTCTAATGTTAGGTATAGTTCGCTCTTTTATCTATCCCTGTCGTCCTGTGGTAATGGCCGAGCCCCAAAACCGAAAGTAACTTTTTAAATTTATTTTCTGGCGGGTGACTCGGTCTCCGCCCGACGGGCAGTTTGGAAAATACTTAACGTTTTTAATTTTGTTTTAAAAATCGCAAAATCAGAAAGACGACGAGCTCGAGGTGGTCGGTGTGTCCGGCGGAGAGTGAACTGCGGGCGGATGCTTCATCTGAAAAAGGCAAGGGTTACCCCACCGCCCCCCCACTCTCCCCCCACTCCCCCT